>NC_064769.1:9507456-9830206 GCF_011397635.1 Epinephelus fuscoguttatus | reverse complement strand
GTAATCCATGTTGGCTATAGCCTGTGTGATCTTCTCATCCAGCTGCCTGAGACATCCAGCTTCATCACCTAAACTTTCTCTGAGCTGCACATCCTCCTCTTTGCAGTCTATTCCCACAGCTAAGAGCTCTTCATCAGCTGCTTGCGCCAATGTGGAAAACCTCTTCAGGACTTCTAGGTAGCTCTGGGGGCCAAGCTGGTCCCTGTTTGCACTCAGGTACTCTGCTGCCTCCTGAGCAACGTCCCTGAGGTATTCAAGAGACGCTTCACCCACGTACAGTTTGACTTGGTCCTCTGCATGAAAGTAGGATGTGACAGAGGCAATTTCCACAAGGTCATGGCCTGTGGGAGATAAAGGAAGATCATGACAGGAGGTGGTGAGACAATGGCAGGCAGAGAGAGAACTCTTTGTGTTGTCAGAGGCTGAATAAGGACATACCGGGAACTGTGAAGTGAAGAGTAAGTCCATCATCTCCTCTCTTTGCTGCAGTCACATGTGTAAGTCTCGAGCCTTGTACAACAACGTAAAACTCTGCATCATCAGGAGTGCTATCTTGCAACTGTATGTGGGCCTCCACCTGTCCCTGAGATGAAAAAAAAAGAACAAAGTTCACAGACCTTTTTAAACTGGAAGAAAGGAGCAAAAATGGGGCAGCAAAGAAAAAAGAAAATAGAGACACCACTCATTCTCTCACAATGGGAGTGAGCTGCACCCCACTGAGTGTCTACCTCATGATCCACCTTCACATTGAGATTCATTATTTCTGTTACATCATTGACCTTGTTTATTGACCTAATCTGAACTCTGCTTTTTTTCCTGCATCACCATAAAGACACTAACCAACCCTCCTAAAATTGTACCATCTACAAGACATGAAGGGCAAGAGACGCAGATAGATTTCACTGAGTAGAAGCTCATATTGTGTGCCCACATCTACAAATCCAAACACAGGCAAAGACTTCCTCTATTGCTCATTATTCATTGCAGCTGATATGTTTCCACAGCATATAACCACTGATGCAGTGATGCCAAGCATTAGGTTACCAAAACAAGGCGAACGTGAAATGTTTTTGTCCTCGTAATCAATTTAGATTACAAACATGGAAACCACAAGATTTACTTAATTTATACCACTTCTGTATAAATTTTCCCCCAGGGAAAGAGGGTTAGCTCAGAGTGTATCGTTCAAGTTCAAGAGGGATCGCATACTTGGAGTTCCATGTTTGTGCAATATCCTTATCTTTTGTTTTCTTGTGCTCAGCTCAGGGTTTTATCTTGTGATTAATGGTGTCACCCTTAGTTTATCATTATTGTTAATACATTAAGCTAATGCATCCATTATGTTAAATATATTTTTAGGGTCTGCACCAGCTAAACTTTATGTAAAGAGTCATTTTTTTCTCAGGCTACCCAATACTGCATTTTGCTTCCTGATGCACTCCTGCATCTTAACTCTTGTAACATTTTAGGGGGAGAGCAGCTTAATAGATAAACCAAAGTAGAATGCCCCCCTTAGGAACAGCCCTAGTGGACATCTTGCCTCCCAAGAAATTTTTATCTATATAAACATTTTGCATTGCTATTGCTTTAACTGCAACATTATACATAACACATACAGAAATGATTTTTGATCGATTTAAACAATTTGATTATGGAATTCATGAGCTTCAGACAAATTACAATTGGAGAGATTTGTTTAAGAAAACCTAACGTCATTATCACTGATAGCGCTACAGCAAGCTCATATTGCTAGCTACACACACGCACACACACACACACACACACACACACACACACACACACACACACAGGCTATAATTTCTTACATTATCAGGAATGGCTAGCCTACAATAGTGAAAAAGTTGAAAAAACAACGGATAACATTGCTATGTCTAGCTGAAAATAGCCCCCCAGCAGTATTTGCTTGTAATACTACCTTGCTTTAGCACTACACACACACGCAGCAGTATTCACATACAACAGTATTCGCTAGCAATATTATCTTGCTGTAGCACTAGCCACCCTAGCGGTATTAACAAGGATATTAGCTTGCTTTGGCACTAGCTAGCTAGCTAGCTAGCTAGCACTAGCATAGACATATACATATACATATGTATATATGTCTATGAGCACTAGCCCCAGCAGTAAAAGCTATCAATATTAGCTTGCAGTAGCAACAGCTAGCTGGCAATAGCCCCCCTCCCTCCACTCCCCTTCAAAGGCAGCTAGATAGCCTTTAAGACCAATTATAATACATTTCTTACCGTTTTTTAGCCATTGTGCTATTGTATTGGTTTATCGAGTTACATACTTTCTCAGATATCTAACGTTAACATTAGCAAGGCTAGACTATAGTATTCAAAATGATTGATTCCCGGAGACAGCTTCCAATCTACATCAGGGGGCTGTCTTCCCTCAAAAATCCTATTCGTACACTTAAATGGATCACCCCTCATATAATTCTCATATTAACAATAAAAAAGTCTGTATATCCTTTATTTAAAAAAAAACAAAACGCCGCAGTGCCTTATTTTGTGCTGTCAAAGTATTACATTAAATTCCATTTGCCTAAAAGTCTTATCTCAAAACCACTTTTGATTTCCTCTTCCTGGTAAAACGAGATAAGCAAGGCCACTACCATTCCACAAAAATGCTGAAATGTAAACTGCCTCCATTTAGTGGTCAGTCACTACAAGGAACTGAAGCTTACACAGTTGGTAATTATAGTTCAGACTGTGTTCCACTGATTATATAATCTGCATCAGTATCTAAAAACAAAACTAAGAGTCTTGAGCAGCTGTGGGCAATGTTTTGCATCTTACAAATTTAAGGTGAAATACTTCTCTGCACAACCTCATAATGAAAGACCATCATGCCCCTGGCTAACCAGTCAATGTTTCACTGAGCTTCAAACTTATATCAGTGTCCCTTTTATTTGTTTTGCCCTGAGACTCTTGGAGCTTTCCAGATTTGAATCCAGTTCATATTGTTTCAGAGGTATAAATGACACTGACTTCGTGTTAGCAGGCTGGTGGTTTGGACTGATAATAGGGGTCTGACATAGGCTACAGTTTCTCAGCTTGTTGTATGCACTAAGTGGTTGGCTGCAGTACCACTTAGCGCACACTTACCGCTGTTAATGTTATCGCTGATTGTTTTTCCACCTAACAAAGATAAGATGTCAGCCCTTGGTTTGTGCAGCCTTCCTGATTTCTTGCAAGGCTAGTGAGTCACAGGGCATCACTGATTATTTTACATTTCGTTCATTATGAAAGTAGAATTTTATTAATCTTATGAAAATGTGACAGACTATCTTTGTGTTTTTAAAGTAACTTTAAAGTTTTGTAAAAAAAAAAAAAAATTACAAAACTTTTGCACTGGCGGGACTTCCCTCTGCTAAATTTTGGACAAAGATCATAATCTCACAATAATTCTACCTTAACCTAACAAGTCATACTCTGATATATCATAATAACATCAAGGAGATCTATTTATTCTCTGTCTGTGCTGTTATATCTTTACGCAATTGTCCTCCAGCTAGATAGATTTAAATAACTATGAAGGACAAAAAAAACCCATACATGCTTTTTTTCAATAACCTCTGATTTTGTTTTCACTCCTTCAAGGAAGCTGTAGGTCCCACTTCATTGTCCCAACAATCAGCAGCAGCCTCACATAATATTGGTTTAGACAGGTAGAATTTGATCAGACAAAATTTGCTTGATCCTAACTGTATCTCCTGTGCCTTGGGGGAAGAGGAAGGAGGAAGGCTGGCTGGTGATAAGATGTCAGACTGGTGTGATCTATGGCCTTCTCTCCTGGGCTTTATCATGACACAACCTGATCCAGTAACAATGAAATATTCAACACCTTGTGCTTTTACCTCATGCCTTCTATATGGGCAGCTCTCAGGTCAGGCCAAATGTGTTAATTATGGAACATGAGGAGGTCTATCACATATGCAATAGCAGCTTGGTACAAATCTAAAAGCGAATAATGTTGTGTCTGATTGCCTTAATATGACATAATTACTGGTGCATATAAATATTTGTTTTCAATAGAACAAGCACACACCAGTGACATGCTTTTATAATCTCATGTTGTTGTCCATTCAGTGAGGAAAAACAACGTCAGATCTGCTGCCTGTGGTCTCCAGGAAACCAGCAGTCATCAGCTTTAGAGCTCTTTGCTATGATCTCTTGAGTGCAACACGTAGGTGACGTCAGGGGAGCAAGATCACTGCCACTGCAACAACAAAAACAGCTCCAATAACAGTCAGTTCCCTTGGTGAGAAGACAGCCTGACGTCAGTGGGGACAGACAATATTTTGTTTTAAATATTAACAGTTTTTCACAGTATACTGTTTCAGTTTGGCAACCAGCACAGATGACATTTTGTCTCGTTAAGACAAGTTCAACTAAAAAATGAAGTGTGCTGAAATCTTCACACAGTCACTATAAATCATTATTACTTAATGGTTGGCTTTGATCAAAAACCAACAGAGGGCCGAATAAAGGCACATGCTACCCACGTCCATATGCTCAATTTTATAAACATTAAAGCAAGCTAACAAAGTCTTTTCAAACTCCTATGAATGTTTCAAAGTGAAAGTATTTTAAATATTTCCAAGTCACTCTTTACCAACAGTGACACGTACTGTAGAGTGCGTACATCTGAGCTAAAAGAAACTTAATAGAACAGAATCTCATTGGAGTCTTGAGTTTGACAGCTAGAACTGTGCTGTCTGCCTTTTCTCATACTCTGCTGAGACACATACCTCTGATTTAATCTGCTGTGCAAATGAGATACTAATGAGATACTCTACATGTCAGAAAATGCTGTCAGTAAGCCTGGCATGGTGCCGCAAACATATCATTTCAAAGAAGAGGGTTCCCAGGTGTAGACTCCTTGTTACATAAGTATACATACATAACTAACTGCAATAGTAATAACACCACACATGTCTATTTATTCTAGTAAAAGCATTTTTTTCCTTCTTTTATGACTGGCTTATCAAACGTCAATTAACAACTGGCATGGTGAGGTTTTGTTTGTTTGGCATGTGAAAAGCATGGCAAACACAATCACCACAGCACTTAAAGGGAAAACAAAATCATAAACCATAACGCAGCACACCCACTAGCTCAAAGAGCAATGTGATGACTATCACTATCACACCATAAAGGCAATTGAACAAATGTGGTACCGTACAACAAGGATGTAGCTAATCTATCTCCATCTGTGAACATGCAGTTGTGTTGTGTGAGATGATAGCTGTTATAAAGAAACGAATTCAAACGGTAGTACCCCGTAGCCTGTTTTTCAACCTGGATGCTCCAATGTTTTTGTGTCTCTGTGACTAATGGAGACAACTATTTTTGAAATCCAGTATTGACTGAGACTGCTGCAGCCAGCAGCAGCAACGTAATCCAACTTCTCAGGGCATTTCTGAATTTACATCCACTAAAAGTGCTTGTTTTTGCCATTGACATGCTCACAGTGTTAGTCTAAGTGTCTGACATTATGGAAAGGATTACTACAGAGATAGACTCCTTTGTTTAAGAGAAAGATCCTTCTTGTCTAACCAGAAACAGCCCAAAATCACCATTGCCGAACCCACAAGATTCCATTTAAATTAATAGTAATTTAAGCATGTATAGAACCAGCATATTTTCATATCTAACTGGGTGAATTAAATGTTTATTTCAGTCAAACCAGAGTTGGTGTTTGTGGAACAGTGGAAAAATGAACCAAAATGGTTTTTGTGAGTTATATTTTGTTTCTGTTGACTTAAAATGAAGTGTGTTTTACAGTGATAAAATCACTGTTTATTTGAATAAAGTCTGGTGGGTTTAGCGTCAGTTTTGGGGCTGTTTCTTGTTAAACAAAAAGGATCTTGCTATTAACAAAAAAGTCTATCTCTGTAGGGATCCTTTTCATAATGTTGTCAGACATTAAAAATAAAAATCCGAGAATGTCAGTGGCAAAAACAAACACTTTCAAAGGATATAACTGATGGTGTTTAATTGCCATTTAACGTTAGGCTACATTGCAGCCTGTTTTGCTACTGCAGGCTGCAGCAGTTTCACTTAATACTGGACCACTTTCAAAAAACGTTGTCTCCATTAGTCACATAGACATAAAAACATAAGAAAAAGAGTCCAGGTTGAAAAATACCAAAATTACCCTTAAGGGTTGACAGCCATGCTAGAAGCTAGCAGGTCTGTGAGACTGTATTTGGGCACAGCAGTGGTTTGGCTTGATGCTAACATCAACAGGCTAACAATCACAGTGCCAACATGTTGATGTGTCTTAGTTTAGTATGCTAACGTGCTACATTTGGTCAGCGACACGGGTCATCCCTATGTTCCCAGGGTTCTATGTTTCCCGGGTTCTATGTTCCCCACTTAACGCTTCAAAAAAGCTTCTATGTTCCCCGCTTACACAAAAAGGGTTCTATGTTTCCCGCTTGGTTGAGCGGGAAACATAGAACCCGGGAAACATAGAACCTTTTTGTGTTAGCGGGAAACATAGAACCTTTTTGTGTTAGCGGGGAACGTAGAACCTTTTTTGCAGGGTTAAGTGGGGAACATGGAACCCGGGAAACATAGATACGCTCCCACTGACACACAGTGCGACTGATTGAATGTCATTAGTTTTGCAGGTATTTGGTTATAAACCAAAGTATTGGACAAAGAAACATTTTAAAAATTTAGGGGATCACCAAAGTAATTACTGCTCATCCTTTGGGTAACATAAATTAATGGACAAAAAAATTCTATCTATTCATCCAGGTATTGCGGTGGTATCTTCCTCATAACTGGAATTGTCAACCTTGTGGTGGCACTTAAGGAAAAGTCAGGAGAGTGGTGGAACGACCCCAACAGGTTAGACAGACTGTCATTGCCATCCCTCGAGCTACGCTGCTAGAGATGGATAAGTAATTGAGAAACTTTTGTTTTGTTTTGTTTTGTATTTTTCTCTCACACACCAGATGTGTACTTATCACATTACAGCTCACCAGCATTAGTTCAGTTTTTTTGCAGGGAGATTACTTTTACTCACACACACACACACACACACACACACACACATGGATGAACAAAATCACTTTGTCCTGCACTGCAGCTCAATAAAACCTCCTCAAACGCAGGAACTCCCACACTTTCTGCCTGCAATTCAATGCAACCATTTATCCATTGATCTAGCTGGACAGTATCTGCTATGGGCCTGACACTATGTTGTATGTGTGGAAGGCGCACCATAACACTTTACTAAGGGTGTTACAATAACAGCCTTTATAGCACAGCAGTGTGCCGTGGCTCGCCTGCACAAAGCCTGGCATTGAAATCTGGATCTCATTCAGCGGTGAGAGTTGCTCCTGTTGAGCTGTGACCTTAGAGGGTGGAGACACCACTTCCTCTTAATGGAGAGGTGTATGTGTGAGTGGTAGAGCCCATAATGATTCACATGCTTGGATTTCAGACTGGTCCTCAATCAGCCTCTATGAGTGAGTGGAGAAGAAGGATTTGGAGCGAGCCCCCCCCCCTCCCCACTCTGAAACTGGTGACACAGCAAAACAAGCAGACACTCTGCTTACCAGAAATCTGGCAACGCTTCAGTAACTGGCCCACCCAGGCTTCCGCACACACACACAGGAGAATAAGGGCGAGAGAGAGATGGCGGATATGGGGGATTGAAGGGGAAAAGGAAGACAGATGGAAGAAATGAAAGTAGCAGGGAGAAAGTGAGTTCTACAATGTCAAAAAAACATAATTCAAACACACCTGCACACCCTGCACACCATGCTTCCATATGGAAAATTTGTATTTATTCACTTAATACACTGGTGTATTCCTTACAGCAAAAAAAACCAAGAAACAAATAGGTATATTCTCTCATTCTGGCTCCTATGTTCACCATGCTTTCAGAGGGCCTTGTCATTTGGTGAGCAGGCTGTGTAAGGCCTGGCTTCCCCAGGGACTGAAACCCTCCTGGCTTGAGTTTCACCTGCGACACAAGGCTTGCCAGTCAACCACTGCACAGAGGGAGAGTCAGGCCTGAGAGACGGCTGGAGGGAAAGACTAGAGCGCTCTAATTCTAGTAGGAAAACACAGAATTGCTTCTAAATATGGGAGACTGCTCCTCAGAGTTCATGTTTTTACCCAACCACACCCAAAAAATACACAACCAGACCCCTCTGTGAGACCACCACTACATCAGACACTTACAAACTGGAGCAAAACATGTAGGCACTTACATATAGAGGCACCTCTCTTGTGTTCAGCTCCATTTTCTCTCCATCCACCAGATGCCTAGGGAGCAAATACTCATGTTACAACAATGGCAAGATAAAAACAACTGAAATTCTTTGACCTTTAGCTTTTTTTGTCCAAAGCTGTCTTTTGTTTTGTAGTCAATACAATATCGAGTGCTTTATCATTTAATCATGCATTGAATTGAACTCATCGAAACTCAAACAAAAGGAAAAACGTATGGTGCAGTCAGTAAACTGAGATGAGAACTGATCACGATTTTAAAACGGTGAATAGAACAACACCTGAGGCCATTTTCTGAAGAAAGATGTTTACACTTTATATGAGGCTCTGCTATATATCAGCCTTTAGGTGACTGAGAGAACCACCTGTATGGAAGACATTACACTACAGTGCAGTATCCAACTCTTCAGGCGGGAGGCAGCAGCAGAGGAAAGGGTAACTGTATCATCAGCACACACTGGATCCGTCCATTCTCGGCTGTGAATAGTGCATGACTTCAAAGCTGCACAGTGGTGTCAGCTCTGCAGGCTGCATTTGTCTAGACACTCGGTTGCATGAGCTGGTGCCCCTCAGACAAGCCGTGACAGTTTTAATTCTTCGGCTAAGAGGACGATTAAATCTTTTTTTTTTTTTCTCCTGTGGGGAGTTTCTGACAAATAATTGTCTCTTCAGGTACCCCTTAGACGTGCAAATAATTATAATTTTTATTGTCGATTAATCTAACGATGATTTTCTCGATTAATCATTTGGTTCCCATCAAATGTTCCCATAGCCCAGGGTGACCGTCTTTAAAGCTACAGTTGGTAACTTTCACTGAAAAACACTTCGGCATATTTTCTGAAATAATCACTGTATCCTGACAGTAGTGTGTGAGACAGATAGTCTATGAAAAAAATTATGTTCCTCCTATTGCAACTGAAAGAAAACAACCATTCAGAGCCAAGGAGTCATGTCAATCACTGCTGGTGAATTGCGTTAAAACTGTTAAACTAGGCAGCACTGTCAAATATAAATAAAGATTCTGTTAATGCATTGCCTATCCTCACCTCAAACGTTTCCAGAAACATATTTTAGTGTACTGTTTAGCCGTAAAATGAGAAAGTTTAGGGTGCCCACTTGCTTGCCTAGTACAGCGGACGCCCCATGTACAAAGGCTTTGCCCTTGCCGCAGCAGCCGCAGGTTGAACTCCAACCTATGGCCCTTTGCTGCATGTCTTCCTTCCTAACACTTCCCTTTCACTTTGAATCTGTCCCGTCATAATAAAGGCAAAAAAAAAAAAAAGAGAGAGAAAGTTTGTGAACCAGCCTGGACGCAGTGCTTCATTTTGGCTCAATTGTTTCCAACATGGCGGCTGGGTCACAAACTTTTTCATCTTACAGCTAAACAGTACACTAAAATATGTTTCTGAAACCATTTGAGGTGGGAAGTATGCAATGCAGAAACCGAACCTTCATTGATATTTGATCAGCGCCGCCTAGTTTGACAGTTTGAGCGCAGCAGTTATTGAATGACACAGTGGTCAATTGGTTGCTTTTGTGCGTTTTTTTTTAAATATTTCTTATAAAAGTTACCAACTACAGCCTTAAATTGGTTGTTTTGGCAGACTAACAATGTGTCTATATCATAATACATTATATTTACCTTTATCTTCTAAAGAAAAAAAGCAAAAATTCTCACATTGGAGGAGCTGTCTGAGGCTATTTCTGTGAGAAAAGCTGCTTAAATGGATAATCAATTATCAGAACGGTTTCTGATTAATTTTAAGTCAATCAACTGATTATTTCGGATCTAATCTCAATATTCTTATTCAACAAATACAATAAAATAATACATTTAACAAGTTTTCATGTTGACACTTTCTACATATAGTAAGTAGAGTAGCCCAATTAACTCTAGCGGCAGGTTGCTTTATCCTCTGTATGTGGGTTAAACTTAATGTTATTTTATGAAAACGAAACTGTAAACTGACACAGAACAGTGTGCAGTGTCTTAACAACAGGTCAAGTCACATTATACTGTAATACACTGACTGCTGTCCTTAGGGATTATCTAACAATAATATTACTATAATACTGTGTCCAAATGACATCTTATCAATAGAAGTGTAATGCCACAGGCCTGGGCGTCTATCACTTGTTCTTAATCCTACTCATATCAACAGAGCTACACTATTGTAACGTGGAACTAGAGAAGGTTTACGTGTCATATTGTAGAATAACATTGTCCTAGGTTGGAGGGTTGCGCCCCATAACGTCAACAAAACGTGAATATTCTGGTATGCTTGTGTTTATGCAAGGTTTAAAGACATATGAACCCACATGTAGAAAAGGATTAACATCCATCTTGATTTGAGCTTCTTCTTAAGTTCAATAAAAGCTCTTGAGCAAAAGCGAGACACAGCACTTGTGGGAGTGAATCTTAAATCAAGACGTCCAGTATTTCAAACCTGAACAGAATTTGTGTCAGTCATTGTCCTCAGCCTGACTCCAGCCTCTGACATGTTCAGTGTGAATAAGAAACCTGACCTGGCTGGTGGCCATGCACTCCAGAGCAGAGCGTGAGAAAAGAGATTACACATAACAAGAGAGCGCACACTGTCACAAAGCATCGAGGAAACTCATTTTGACATCTTTATATGAAGTGCAAATATTTTCAGACGTGAGCAAGCTGATCCTGTTGTCCTTAACATTTTTGCAGGGGATGCATGATTGAATAATTCCTCTCACATGACAAGCTGCAATCAGTTATAGGCTGTATGAAAAGGTGAGCTTTTGTGCTCTCAGCCCTTTGGTAACTGCACTTTAATGTGCTGTGTGTTATCATTTGGTGCATGTGGATAAATTTGGTTCTAGTGTCAGACATTACTCCTTAGAAAAGGATGCTCGACGCAATGATGAAACCACCACAGATGCCACAATAAGCATCATACCCACTCAACGTAGTCATTGTAACCATGTGTTAAAAAAAGGTGTCAAAACTTTCTTTATTAGTTGTCACGTATGAAGCTACCTTGGAAAAAAGGTTTGTGACTAAATCATGGTGTCAACAATAAACTTCAGCCACCTCTTTATAGCCCTATAATAAGAAACTAAGGTGAAGAACCTCCCTGTTTAGCCACTGAATGGACTGGTCGACGAACTCTCACACAAAGACGTGAAAACATATTTTAGATAATTACTATACATATTATCAGCACTCAAACATATCATTCAGGAACAATAAATAACATATACAGTACTGCTATCACCGGGAAGTGAAACTCCTGCAGTTATATACAGCCAGTAAACGCAGCACAGCAAGACCACAACAGGGACACATAAGAAACAGTGAGTGCAGGCATTGAAGTCACCACGCTTTTTTGTTTCACCGTTGCATTTGATCGTCTGTAAATGGATAAAACGACACATGCCCCAAAAGTGCAACCATCCCGGTAATCTCACTGCACAGTCTTTGTTTCATCAAACACGATGTGAAGCAGAAGTTTTTCAGTTTCAGATGAATGAGCTTGCCATTACCTGCTGTCGTCTCTCTCAGCTCTCGGTCCGATCTCGACTCAAAACGCACGACTTGTTATCTTAGAATAGAGTTTCCCTCTTGCTCTTTTCTCCGCTTAATAAACACGTTTTATTCCCTTATTCCGCATTTGTGTTGCTCTCTGCTTCATCCGCCTCTTCGCTCCGGGAGAGAGTCGGTTGGGAGTTTGTTTGCAGGTGTCGCCAGAGTTGTGCCTCCTCTCTGCAGCCGTGTCCTCTGGTCCAGCCCCCTCACACACACACAAACACACACACTGGGCTGCAGGAGTGAAGCCTGTCATCAAGGACACACAAACATTCCCATCAATATATTATGTCATACTTCATATCTGGTATTTCGATTTGGGCTACTGCATTGCACTTTAGAGTTTAGACTTTAAAGTCAGCTATAGTTTCAATTTCCTCCAATCAGAGACAAGCTGGAGTGATGATGTCACTTTCACCTATGCTCTATTGTAGTTTATTGGCTCTGATTGTACACAAAGAAGCAAAACACATTTTTGTAGTGGTGGAAAGTAACCAAGTAAAGTACTGTGCTTAGGTACCAATTTGAGCTACTTTACTTGAATCTTTTCCATTTTGTAACTTAATATATTTTAGCGGTAAATACTGAACTCCCCTAAATTTATTTTAAGCCCCCACAGCTTTAGGTAGGCCTACTATTTCACTCACACAGCATCTGATTAAGAAAGAAAGTGTAATGCATGGCATGAAAAGCAACATCAAAACACTGCTTGCACATAAATTTATCAGTAACAACAATGTAATTATACAGTTTGTGTTTGTCTGCTTTAAATTCATTTTGCTCATAATATTTCTGCACTTTTACGTAAGCAGAATTTTTATTTCAGGATTTATATGTACTTGTAAGTATTGTTACACCATGATATGAACACATATACTTGAGCAACATATCTGAGTACCTCTTCCATCACTGCATTTTTGGTGTCTCTGACTCAGGGAATGTCAGACTCTGAGATAATGTCATACATGAGGAATGTATTGGGTATTCTTAAATGCAGTTGTGATTACTTTCTCCTGTGATTTTGTGCTGTCTCAGTATTTGTCACAGCAAACAGATGGATTTAGTGTTTACTTACTGGGCTACAGCATTTGCTTGTGTCAAAGATGTTGTGTTTATTAAAAAGGATATACATCAGAAATTTAGTATTGATTAGTATGAGAGACATTTTATTATGATCATTATTTTAGCAGAGGTTGTGATCCTGACTTTTACTCTTTAGAATGCGTCAAGTTCCAGAAGTGCTGGATCCTACATTTCCCACAATGCAGCTCAAGTATTACTTTAGACTTTAGTTGTTCTTTTATCTCAGACATGTCAGGATGTTACGTCAGATCAGCTGATAAAGACGCGTCACAACCACCACCAAGTGACACTTCTGAGGAAGGTGGAAACGTGTCAAGGTATGTAACATCCTAACATGTCTGAAATAAAAGAACAACTAAAGTCATTATCAGAAACTAAAGACATAATGAACACCATTGAACCTACTGTCTTCTGAATACCCATTTCTTTAAAGTCCTACATCTCCAGTTGGTAACACAGTCTTTCTGTTAAAAAATCTCAAGTCTAACTAAGCCGACATAACCCTGATGACAAAACACTGGAGAACTCCTCGTGACTAATTAACTGAACGTCATGTGAAATCAGCAGTGTCCCTTTAAAGGAGCTATATGATGATCAGAGCATCAATGTGTTGTAATTGAGCTTCTCTGTTCGTTGTTGTGGTAGACAGTCCGGCCAGATGTGCATGTTAGTGCATGTGAGTCTCATGTGTGTATCCCACTGGCTACTCATCACCTCTGCTCTCCACCTTACTCATATGGCGCTTATCGCTAATATCAAGATGGCAGCATTGCTGAAGGTAAGCGTCCCTCGAGGTTCACACTTTTAGCTCTGTTAGCACTGTTGCTGTTGTTGCCACAGTAAAAATGGAACGCACCAGCAACTACTCTCTTAATATGTTCGATAGCTCTTTTAAGGTTTGGGACTAGTGGTCAGTGGCTGTGCGAAATAACCCAACACTGAAGGAACACCGAGTGCATACAGTAATATTGCCTAATTTTGATATCAAACAATGTTGATTTCACAGCAGTTCTGTCTTTACAAGTATGAGCTTCCAACTGACTTTCTATGAGAAATTGTAAAACATGAAACACAATACCCAAGACTATGTATCCAACTATTTTAAAGTGAGAATATGTCACTATGAATGAAGACACAACACATTCTTTCCATTATAAAGGAGCAGTTAAAATCATTGGTAATAAAATGCACTTTGATCAGTTCAGTACACTCAAAGGTTTTGCTGCAACAGACTTACTTGGTCTGGTATGACCAGTTTATGAATGTGTTTTAGCATTTACCATTATCCTATTGGCTCACTTTAACTGTGTTACTACATAACTATTACTGACTGTATACCTGTGATGTATATGTGACTAGTAAGCAATGAAATTCAGCAGCCGTCAATCGTGACCTTATAGTATTAGGAATTTTCATAAGTATATGATATCACTGCATCAGTTAGCTTGAGATTTGTGTAACCCATAATATATACAAATTATTTCAGGATTACAGATGTTTTGTTTTACTAAACTGAAAGTTTTTAATTCAGTCAAGTATACATAACTTGTGCACTGAGGAGAGAAGACAGCGCTGTTCCATATCAGTGTTCAATTTGCATGAAATACTTCACTTCCTAATGCTCTTCTGTTGGATAGAGATCTTCCAGGTCCCAGTTGGATTGTAACCATAATCACACACAGACGTCCACACAGACAAATGACAGTAACAGGAAGCCAGAGGAAGACTTTCCCACCCTTCCTGCTCCTGGACTTATCCCACTGACTGATAATGAGCAACAGATTAAGTATGTGTAATGAGGTCACAGCTGACAGTCTACAACAATATGGTCTTTTAAACACAGTCGGCAGAGTAAATCTCACAGTTTCTCCTGCACAGTGTTGTCTTGCTTAACTGGAGAGATGGATTATAGGCCATGTGGGAGAGGAACAAAGCCCATCATACTTGTAGCACTGAAAGTGAGACTGTGGTGCCATCTGTTGGCAAAAGTTTATCAGTGGTTAAAAACTAAATGGAGTTACAATACTGCCATCATGTGGAAGTTTTCCAGATAACATTCCACATGCAACATTTGTAATATGAGAATTGTTTTTCTACATGAATTGTTAAAGGTAAGCTAAAATGATGTCCACAGGACTATCTGATGTATTTTCTGCTCATCTTGTTTTCAGTGCATGTGACCCTAGATGGCGAGAGCAGCACACTGTGGAATTCATCACATGCTGTTAAAAGAAAGCAGCTGAAATCAGAGTCGTGTGTGATCTTGGATATCCACAGAATGAGGCAACTTCTTCAGTGCAACTGATGCTTTTAATTCCAAAGACCCCCTGGTGTCATCGCAGCGACATGCATGGACCATGACCCCTGACCCTCCTCACCAGAGGCTTAACAAACACACAAATAATCAGCAATAACTGCCTCTTTTTGTGCATGATGATGGGATTCAATCCAAAATATTGCAAAAGACTTTACCTTCAGCTGCAGTGGAGCAGTTGGTAAATGGCAAAGGCCTTGTTGGAACAAAATACTTTTCCCATGTTGACACTGTGGTACCTGCTTCTTCTACTGCAGACGAAGCCACTCAGCCATGTTTCATGTCTCCACTCTCCCAGAAAGCCTCAAAATAAAGACTACAGTCGGGTGGAGGCATGGTTAGATGAACCTGCAGGGACACTGTGGAGCAAATATGAGCTACTGGGTCCATGATAAACCTTGTCACCTCACCTCACATCCTCTGTGCAGTGTGTACAGTGTTCCTATGCTGGCTGAGGCTCCCAGATTTTCTGTGGTGTCATTTTATCAAACAAATTAATCAAACAAATCAATTTAGGATTATGCATCATGTAAGCACAAAATTCCAGTAATGAAGGTCTTAAAACGAACTTTGATAAAGGGCCTGTCTTTGAGACAGGTTAGGTTGAAAAAGCAGTACCCAGCTGAAAGTCCTGTCATGTCTGTTGGTAATTTGCTTTAGGAGCCACATTCTCATACTCCCAAACTAAGACACACAGGGAACCTGGTGCTTTCCGGGCTCCTCTGTATCATCCAAGTGGAAAAATAAAAGCATCACAGGTTTAGAGAAGACACATTCACTCAGTGAAAACACTAAAATGCTCCTTAGATAGGAAGCAGCAATGAAATGCCATGCTGTATAAACTGAGACTGAATTAATGATTCAGTCTTGTCATGATGAAAGCATATACTGAGTCACATTTAGTGTCTGTGGATATTGCTGTTCATTATTCTGTATTTAAAAATAAAACAACAATAAAATTAAATGATGTTAACATGGTTCATTCTTAGTTTGACCTCTGGGTCAAGATGGTGTGACCTGCAGTGACCTGGCTGTGTGTGTTCATCATTACAGTGATACATCAGGTGTTTCTGAAGCTCATACACATCACCTAATTATGGAAACACCTACAGTAGCCTATATAATCTCTCATTCACTCACGCACGCGCGCGCATGCACGTGCGCCAGTCAAAGTCATGGAAACAGAACGGTGGCGTTCTACCGAGGTCATATAAAAGCTGCACGCCTCTCCGAAATCTCCCCTTTGCACTGAGACTGGACACAAGTTGACCTGCGAGCCTTACAAAACCCTCAAGAAAACACTGAGAGATAACTCCAGCTGTACCTACCTGCTGAAAGATGGCGTCCGGACCCCCCGCGATGGAGCACCTGCTGGCCCGAGTCAGGCGGTGGATCACTTCCTTTGCCGGTAAGACATCTTTTAATGTCCTGTCAAATTTAGCCTTTTATTAATGTTGCTTAAATCATTGAAAGAGAATTTTAGTACAAAATTTGCATTTAATTATTGTAAACTGTTATTATTACTCTTATTATTACTATTGTTGTTGTTAGCCTGAGGTTATTATATCATTGTGGACTAAACTGTAACGGTCAATGTAATATTAGTCGGCCTGTTAGGAGGGTTTTGGTGATATTTGGCGTTTACTCGGTGTAAATATGATTATTATAATGTGGTGAGGGTGCCGCTATTTGAGTACACTCAACATGTGCTGAGTTTGGCGGGACAGGTGTGGAAGGTGTTAATAATTGTGTAGTGATTTGAAAACACTGTTAATATTGTTTGAGGAGATTGAATTGTCCATATATTGTCGGAGGTAAAGATGGCGACCGGGCCAGTTTTTGAACGATGCCAAAAATGAGTTTATCTTGTGCGCCATGGAGACGATGGAACGTTTAGGAGCAAACGTCAACACGTCAGCACGTGCAGGTGGAAACAAACCAGGGCCCGCTCCTCTGTGTGGATACGCGAGGTTGCTGCTTAAAATGTATCCGGAGATGTTGTCGGGTCCTCTTAAATAAAAAAAATTGATCACATTAGTGAACTAATTTTCACAAATTCCTCAAAATGCGTGCGTCATTGCGCACACAGGTCTGTGCGCTCAAACATTTTGGCGATGTATGTCGCAACACGACAAAACTGTGGCCTGTTCTGACTCCTGTTATACTAGTCTGAGTTTTATTGTGGTTTTAAGAAACAAGATGTGTTTCAGAGGCAAAGCCAGGAACACTTTATTTGGACAGTTTGTCTACAGATAGTTTATAGAGTATTTGTAACATTTCAGCAGCTTATTAGTTAAAATTCAACAATTCATCTGTTTTACTTATCTAAATAATAAATGTGACAATTTACTACATACTGTCAGAGTAATTTAGTTGAACTTGAACTATTCAATCAACCCATGCTGCACAGGTTGAGTGAAAACAAAGTTATTCTGACAGTATGTGGGTATGTTCATGAATTGTCATATATATGTCACAGATGTCACACAATACTGGGTCACATGTAAACTATGAAGGAGTGTCTATACTGATTATATTCCAGTGCTTGTGAATGTTTCAGTCTGTTTTATGAAGTGGAGAGTGTAACGTTTTTTAAATATATAAAATATTTTTTCTTTCTTCAGTTGGCTCCCTGTGGCCTCTGAGCACTGTGCGCCCTGTTGCTGAGAGCCCCCCCGATGACCCAGTCCCTGTCGGGGTGGATGTAGTGGACAGACTTCAGGAGGCTGAGCCTCAGGGTGGTAATGTAGAGGGTGAGCAGCACCTCCCACCTTTCCCTGCATACTACCCTGCTCCCTATCCTGTTCCCTACCCTGTTCCCTATCCTGTTTATTACGCTTATCCCTACGCTCCTTACCCCTACCTCTATGCTCCTCCTGCTTTCCCTGGTGCTGCTCCCCATCCTTTTGCTGCTCCCTATGCTTTTCCTCCTGCTTTCCCTCATGCTGACCCTCCTGCTGCTCCTCATCCTTCGGCTGCTTCTGCTGATGCTGCTCCTGCTGTCCCTCCTGCTGAGCCTCATCTTAATCGCTATGGTGAATCCATTGATGACGCTGTTGAGGCTATTCTTGCTAGGAACAGGTACGTGGAACCTGAAGAGGACGGGGAGTCTGACATCGACGTTGTTGGACTCGAGGACGAGGTCGAGGTTCCTGGCATCAGCTCCTCCAGGAAGAGGACCAGAGACGACCACGACGGGGAGGAGTGTGATGCGAAGAGGCAGCGGTGAGCTGAAGAGAGCGACTCAGATTGACTCCACAATGAATGAGCTGAATATCATTCTTGAAACATCGGAGCAATCACACATCTGCCCCTCATATCTTCCACATCACACCCCGTGGCAGCCTTTCCATGGCAGCCTTTGCATCTGGCAGGGCGGCCAACACCTCAGGTAGCGTCTTGCAGTGGGGCTTTTTTAGAGTATCTCCTCGTTCTTTGCACGGGTGATCAGTCGACTTTTCTTACATCCTGAGGGCCGGCCTTTGCGCCTGGCAAGGCCGGTGATGCCCCAGGTAGCCCTCGCGTCTGGCAGGGCTGTCGACAACACTGTGCATAGCAGCCTTTGCGTCTGGCAGGGCTGAGGAAGACAAAGCTGCCTCTGCGTCTGGCAGGGTGGTCAACACCCCAGGTAGCGTCTTGCACCGGGGCTTTTTTAGAGTATCTCCTTGTTCTTTGCACGGTAGATTGGTCGACTTTTCTTTCATCCTGAGGGCCAGCCTTTGCGTCTGGCAAGGCCGGTGAGGTGAGGGCTGTTGACAACACTGTGCATAGTAGCCTTTGCGTCTGGCAGGGCTGAGGAAGACAACACTGCCTCTGCGTCTGGCAGGGAGGTCAACACCCCAGGTAGCGTCTTGCACTGGGAATATTTGGAGTATCTCCTCATTCATTGCACGGTAGATTGATCAACGTTTCTCCCATCCTGAGGGCGGACCTTTGCGTCTGGCGAGGTCGGCAATGCCCCAGAAAGCTCTCGCGTCTGGCAGGGCTGTTGACACCACGTGCATGAAGCATTTGCGTCTGGCAGGGCTGAGGAAGACCAAGTTGCCTTTGCGTCTGGCAGGGCGAAGAACCTTCAGTTTTGTCAGCATTCTAATGAAAACTACACTCCTTCTCACAGCAGCAGTGGGTCGTACTGATCAGTCTCCACCTAAAGAAACCCCAAAACATCCAACGTTGGCAAACTCTGTAGAAACATGGGACCAACAAAGCCCCCCCAAAAAGTAGTTTGGTTAAAGTCTGCCCAACATTAAGCACTCACAATTTGCTTCCTAAACATCCTTCTCCAGAGGCCAAACAATAGCTTCAGTCACCCACACATCACACCCCCAGTGAAGCTGGCAGCAGTCCCATCCAGATCAACACTGAAGATGTCACTGAAGACCACTGCACTGACAAGATGGAAAAAAATCCTGCAAAATCAAAGAGAAAAAAAGGCACTTCACTCTTAGATCACCACGACTTACAGTGCATCAGACACCTAAAAAAAACCCAGAACATCCGACATTAGCAAACCTCATGGAAACACCAAAGCCCCCGAAAACAGTTTAGTTAAAGACTGACTAAAATTAAACATTCCTAACATTATACTTCCTAAGCATCTTCTCCCAGGAACCAAAAATTGCCTTAATATGGCCACAAAAGGTAAAGTATAAAATACATTACATTCATAATATTCAATAATTCAAAGACTTATTGTCTCACTAACCTTTTTTTCATCTTCCTAAAGTCTGATCTCACTCCACCACCTGAGCACATAGATAGCAGTGAATTTTATTGTGAACCTGTTTATCAGTTGATTACTTATTCATCAAAGATTGTTTTTCTGCCCTACTAACCATTTTTTTATATTCTCTCTCATTCCTCATGCCAAAAAAGTGAGTATGAGCTTTTGACTTATTTTGTAAAGCTGGTTTTCCATGTTAACATAATTTATTTAATAAAAAAAAAATTGAATTTGTCTCACAAACCATTATTTCTCTTTCTCCACCACCTGAGCTGCTGCTGCTGTTCACTGTGGACTAAAAGGTGAGTTTGAGCTTCTGACTTATAGAAACATAAATAAAGTGATGTATGTTATTGTGTAAACTGGCCACATATGAAGCTGTTTATCTTTATATTATCACTTATTTTATGTCTTACTGTCAGTCTGCAGGATTATGTGCAGCTCCAACATTCACACAGGAAGCAGCAAAGAAGGAAGACCCAGACTCAGTGTTCCTGCAGCACATCCACAGTTACCTCGACATGACTGCTGGAGAGAAGTGGTCGTCTGTGTTTTAGTCCACTAAGTAAATATCTTAACATTACACAAATACCAATACAGCCACATATGCTGATGATATTTCTTATAGCTAATTTGTTGACATATATTGTATTATAGTCAGTGTGACAGATGAAGCCTGTGAATGTTTACTACACTAAAATAACCTGTGACAGATTAATAATGTGACATTAGAGATGATTCAGTCTGCAGGCCCACACTTAACAGTCCATCAGTACAACAGGATGTTAAATAACCTTGATGCTGACAGCAGACATTGTATTATATTTCCTTCATATATAACACAAAGATGTGTTTGTTGTTTCAGGGCAGGACTCCTCTTGTGTCCACGGGCTCCTGAGAGTGGATGTGAACCAAACCACATAGAGCTGTCCATGGAGCACTCTGTCACACTAATTTCTAAACTTCACTGGTTTACTGTTGAATTGAATAAAATCAACTCTCAGACATATAAAGTGACACCATGTATTGTGAGCTTTATTTTAACTTCAATGATGCTGAGTTCATGTGAAGCTTTTTAAATAGTGAATCAGTTGCAGGTGTCATTAAATGTATTAGTGGCTAAAATGCTGCTAAAACAGCTTCACCACCAGGAGTCTCTTTAAACAGGCAGCTACACTGAGTCATCTGGATTAATTTGTCATTTTAAAGCATTGACACATTCAAAAGTTCTGAGAAACTGTCAAAGATCAGGAAGAAGGAAGATGAACATATTGGACTAGTAAACATTCAGAAAGGGGAGCAGAAGCAAATGGAGGCATTCAGCCACTGCAGAATATCACACACACACACACACACACACACACACACACCTGTATAACAACACAATTCTGCTGCCATGTTTGTAATATAACATCACAGTTGACAGTTTTGAGTAATGTAAGTATCTAAGCATTACTTTGAGTGTGTGAGACAAACATAAATGATGCTTCCTCCACAATAAGACTAAAAGTCTATATCCATGCTGTGAGGATGTAGTGATTATTCATGAGAGGAAAAAACTCTAACATGGGTTTATTAACCTGAGGGTGGCATCAGAGGTACGACTGCCGCATGGTTTATCCCCTGTAGGTGGCAGTTCAGCTCCTGCTTAACTCCTAACAGGATGCTCCCAACATTCACCAGTCTAGTCCAGTCTCAGTTTGCCACAGTTTCAAATAATATTTAACATTTGTGCAACGGTGCTTCCTCCTGCAGTTCTGAGTTTGTGGGCCCTAAGCAGTCTTAAACTGACAAAGAACAACACACCAGGTTATAGAAACGGCAGGAAGTAATTGCACCTTCCTACACACACATATCTGTTCCAGAAAGCTCTGGAGCCTTTGCATTTTTACAACTATACTCATGTCTGCACTACCTCACCAAATTCCACACATCAGTGGTCTGCACATCTAATAGAGGATGCACTTCTTCCCCCAGCTGCTGATCCAGCTTTACATTGCAACAATCCAGTCTGTTCTCTGCAAGTCCACCACTGTATGGTTTGGAAAAACCACCAAACAGGACAGGAACAGACTACAACGGATATTCAAAAACAAAAACACACAGAGTTAAACTTAAGGTTGTTTTTTTCTTTTTAAATAAATTTAAACATTAATTGACCACCACATTTTTTGCTAAAAGTCTATAGACTGAGTATTAAACCTGCTTTTCTTTGGGGGGCATTAATATATTAGCTTATTGGGCATTAATACAACTATAACTTTTAAATACTTCATAATTCAATTTTCAGTTCAAATGTATTTTTTTTTAAAACGTTATGGGTTTTGTGTGTAATTAAGTAAAGACTAATACTCATCAATAATTATACTGTGTTTTGTGATATACTTTAATGTTAATTAATGTTGGATTAACGTGAAATTTCTTGAAAAGTGTAAAATGTAAGCTGTTCATTTGCATTTGCGCATTGTTACATTTTTGACACAGCTGATATAATCAGCACACTATATTAGAGGGGTGTTTTTGTTTTTATAAACTTTGATAAAGTATCATAATAAATCAAATGTAATAAGACGACCTAAAGACAACAATGCACACAGTTTGGGACGGTGTTATCTAATGTTATGGTACATGATAAAAGGAAAAATACACCAGCAGCAATGGAAACAATAAGCAGAGGCAGAACAAAAATTGCATCTGTTCTGTCTGAAATACATTTTCAACTGTAAGCCACATCCGTATTAGCTGAGGTGACTGTTAAAAGCTCAGAGCAGACTATTAACTACCCTACTATCAAGTATTTTATCAGTCAATGGATCAATGTATCAATCACTCCATCAATTTGTGCATCAATCCCGTTGGTGCGACTAACGGAAGGTTACGCTAACAATAGCTAGCATGCTAACTGATAGCTAACAGACACTTTATTAGGCATTTATTTTGTGTGTACGGATCATGTCTAAAACCTTTGTAAATGTGAAGACGTTCCTCCTTTCCCAGCAAAAGCACGCTATCCAAGGGTTAACCCGACACCGGAACGAAAAAGAGGGAGGGTAATATTGGATGCACACTCTTGTTGACGCGATCCTCTTGCGCATGCGTACACACATCAAAACATCGAGTGAAAAGGGGTGACCGCGCCTGGGGATAATTTAATAAAACAATGCCTTATCGGGTGAGAAATGTCTTTATTTTTTCGAAACCCGTGCTTTATGTGTTTCTTTGTACAAATTAGTTCCCCACGTTTCGTATGTGCGACTAACGGGAGGTATAGGATAACAATAGCTAGCATGCTAACTGATAGCTAACATGCTGTTTACTGGGCATTTAATAATAGAACCTGCTGCATTTAGATTACATCATCAGCCAAAGTTAGGTAACGTTATTGTAAACTGTAAGAAAATACTGGTTTGTGTCTTTAATTTGTTCCCTTGGTTTCAGGCGTGCGGTGTCTTCAGTTTAATCTCAGTGTGACAGCTCGGTGAGTGATCAGAGGATGGACAACGTTACCGTGTCAGCCTCAGGTGGGACAGCAGAGGATATGGAGGGGATCTGTGTAATGCCGGATTTGAGTGCCATCAAGACTGAGCAGTCGATGGGTGCAAGTCCAGATGACACAGGCACCCAGAATGTTGCCATGGGCATCAAATTCATCCTCCCCAACCGCTTTGACATGAATGTTTGCTCAAGGTTTGTCAAATCGCTAAACGAGGAGGACAGCAAGAACATCCAGGACCAGGTCAACTCTGATCTGGAGGTGGCTTCTGTTTTATTTAAAGGTAAGAGCCCCGTTCATGTGTCTCTAAAGTTAACTTATAGTGTTTACATCTTGTCACAATGTCCAATATAAGAGGCTGTATCTTACATGAGCTCACTTATCTGATCATATTTTCCTTCTCTTTCAGCTGAGTGCAACATCCAGACCTCACCTTCCCCAGGTATACAAGTGCGCCATGTTTACACGCCCTCCACCACCAAACATTTCTCCCCCATCAAACAGTCCACAACCCTCACCAATAAACACCGTGGCAACGAGGTTTCTTCCACACCTCTTTTGGTGCATTGTAAGTATCACAGCTTTTTTTTAACTCCATTTATTTTAACGTTTCTATCAGAAATCAAATCAAAATGTTAATCTGTACATGCCTGTTTTTCCTCTCAGCTTTGTCCATTCATCAGCTTGCAGCCCAGGGTGAAATGGTGTTCCTGGCCAGCAGGATTGAACAAGGTAGGCAGCATATCTGGGTTGGCTGGTTGTGTTTTTTTAACACACACATACAATATTTTGTGATAACCAAATAAATAACTGTGAGTCTCCATCTTTGTGCTCCTGCAAAGCATAAGCAGGTATGGTGATAAACTATGTGTATTGATGGTGTTATTTGTCCTTTTGTATCATTTTAATAGAGACTGTAATCAATCTCCAAGATGAGGAAGGCTTTACCCCCCTGATGTGGGCGGCTGCACACGGACAAATTGCTGTTGTTGAGTTTCTCCTCCAAAATGTATGGAAAAGTGAACTTGAAGTATCATTCAGATCTTGTGGGTTTTTTATATCAGAGCATCCCGTCTCCGTTTATTTACTGGTCTGTATCATTCTTTGCTGTAGGGTGCTGACCCCAACCTCCTGGCCAAAGGGAGGGAAAGTGCATTGTCTTTGGCCTGCAGCAAGGGATACACAGATATTGTGAAGATGCTTATTGATTGTGGTGTAGATGTCAATGAATATGACTGGGTAAGAATGCAAAGCTTTTATCAGATCTTCACTAGAACTGGTTTTGTAGAAACTGATGTATGAATATAAGTGAGATCCTTTTCTCACTTTGTGCTGGGCATTCTAAGGGACAGTTCACCCCCAAATCAAAAATATATATTTTTCCTCTTACCTGTAGTCCTGTTTATCAGTCCAGATTGTCTTGTTGTGAGTTGTCGATATCAGCCGTAGAGATGTCTGCCTTCTCTCCAGTATAATGGAACTAGATGGCACTCAGCTTGTGGTGCTCAAAGCGCCAAAAAATACTTTAGAAAAACTCAACAGCAGTGCCTTTCTTCCCAGAAATCATGACACGGTTACTCAAGATAATCCACAGACCTTGTAATGAACATGTGTGTCAGTTTCATGTCATCCAGCAAACTTATCACTGCACAGAAGGAAGCATTCATCTGCTCATGGATGAGAGGCTTGTGCTTGTGACAGCATGTGATGTAAACATCAGTGGCATCCTCCCCAGCTGAGCTATAACATTCCTTAGCTCAGTAATGCTAGGTAAGCTGGCTGAAGACGCATGCCTCCTTCTGCATGGTGATATGGCTGGTGAGTGTAGTTCAGTAGAAAGAAAATAGTCCCTACATGAAACTACTCACATCAAGGTCTGTGGATTCTCTTCAGTAATCAGGTCATTATGTCTGCAAAGAGACATCGCTTTCAGCGTCACAAGCCGAGTGCCACCTTGTTCCATTTTATTAGAAGGCAGACATCTCTACAGCCGACACTCTGCAGCTCACATCAAAACAAATAGTAAATAGCATTACAAGTAAGAGGAAAATTATGCGTTTTTGACTTTGGGGGTGAACTGTCTTTAATGTTGGTCTTACTATCAAATATAATTCTATGTGGCGTGTTTGTTGGGTTTCAGAATGGAGGAGCCCCTCTGCTATATGCTGTCCATGGGAACCATGTGCGCTGTGTTGAAATTTTGTTAGGTGAGGACACATCTTTCACTGAAAGAAGCACATGTGGTCAGACATCCATCTGTGTTCATAGTTCTTAAAGGATAAGCATAGAAATTCTTATGTGTTCAGGAAATGTTAAGTGTCTAAGATATATCTGTGCAATAACAAAGTTTTTGTATGTTTGTATGTCCTCTAGAGAGTGGTGCTGACCCCACTATTGAGTCAGATTCTGGATTCAATGCAATGGACATGGCTGTGGCTATGGGCCACCGGAATGGTATGTGTAAATTAAACACACAGAGTAAACCTACATTTAATGCTTAAAAAACATGTAGGTACACACAGGCTGAGAACTGATGTTTGTCTTATGTGGACAATAGTATTTTCTCACAACACAACCAGTTTTTTTTTTTTTTTTTAAACAAATGCCTCCATATTGATATTGTGACGATATTGTTGGGCTAACTATTGATGCTTTTACACAAATATTTACACAATGAGATTTTTGATGATAAACATTTCTATTTTCTGGATGTAAAGGCTAAAAGTGAGTAAAGGCAAATAAAAGAACAGCTAGAACAGTCTGATAAGTTCAGAAAATTACATGACCTTCCGTAATACAGCCTTTAAAACCAGGAAAAGACAACACTTACGATATTATGATATCCAAAATCTAAGATGGCATCTAGTCTCATATCATGATTTTGATACAATGTCAATATGTCTCCCATAATTTCTGACATTGTTTAAATAAATTGTACAATTTAAAAAAAAAAAAAAATTAAAAATCACTAAAATATTTCTTGTTTCCTATTCATTACTTTCACAATCCTGTCAAAGATTACCCTTCATCCTCCTCATGAACCCCAAAGTGAGAAGCACTGATTAAAAGGAGGCAAATTGGATTTCCTTCATATGTACAAATATTTAGGGTTCACACGGTCATGGAAAACCTGGAAACGTCATGGAATTTCACAATTACATTTTCCAGGCCTGAGAAAATCATGACAGTTTTGGAAAACTCATGGAAATTTTGTAGTGTGTAATAAAATGATTACAGTAATCTTTCGTGGAGAACCTTCCAAGTAATGTAACATAATGGCACATTTATTTTCTGTGGCTGTCAACATATTGTAGCTCCAATGTGTCAATTTGTGACGTATTGTTTACCATCACGTACGTTTCTCCATTTTCCTGCCATGCTCTGATTCTCCCTTCATGTTTGCCGGCTACCTGAATTGTGTTTGAATAGTTTGAATCTGATATGTTTAAAAAAAAACAACGACAAGCAGGACAAGAAAAAAATGTTACTTAGTGTCCTTGAAAAGTCATTGAAATGTTTTGAAATTTTGTCCATGAGAATGTGTCTGCTGATTGTACTTTGATCTGAACAGGAAACAAGTTGTTGACAATGTGGCTGCTTCCAAGAATGTAAAAGCCTTTTCAGAAAAACAATCACTTTTCCTGCCAAATCTATCCTATCTAGGAGTGACAGGTGGCCATCTCCTAAAGTTTGATTAGTGTTAACTTTGAAATGACACACAGCTCTGTTCAGTAAAATACTGTTTGTTCCTCTGCTCAGTTCAACAGGTGATGGAGGCACATCTACTGAAGTTACTGATGGGAATCAGAGAGTGAACTGTGACACTTGAGGAAAACAAATACGGAAGGGACGACGCTGGGCTCTGGACAATCATGTAGCACGCCCAGGCTGCCTGCCAACAGTAATATATTAGTTCATTAAGTGACATTTCAACATCATGTCAACAGCGTCTTGTTGGCACGATGCACGTGACGTTTATATGCTACGAATTTACAATTTTAACCATCTTTCAAAAACTGTTTTACATTACGTTTCATATTGAATGCAGAGTTGCAAATCTGATCCGGAGACACTGAAAGATTTTCATGCTGCCAAATGGAGTGCAGTGTAAGATTGATTTTGGTTTAACCGAGCATGGAGGTTTTGAGTCTTTTAATATTGTATATTACATTACATGCCATCAGTGGCCATTCCATACTTTCCCCATCATGGCAAGTGTTTTTTAAATATAACTTATTAACCTTGATCAAAAAAGATTTTAAAAGTAAAGGAATATTCGTGTAATACAAATTGCCTCATGTTCATACTGTCAGGTCTTCACAGTGAGCACATTTCTGAGTCTCATTTTGCTCTCATGAGGACCACTGCACAGTGGGTGGACTGAAAATAGGCTCATATAGACTGGAATGCACACGGTTACAGACTGTGTTTTTATAACGCTGCCATATTGTTTGTTGATCCTGAAGATCTTTGTGTTGGTTGTTCCGAGTTTATTTATTTGAATACTTTAGACGTTGTGTTGTAATGTGATAAAACTCTCATATTGATGTAAGTCTGTTTTGTTTCTGTGTATTTATGATACTGATGTTCACTGATGTGTTGTGAATTTTAAACGACCTCACACCTCATTTTAATGTCCCGCGAGGTTACTGTGGTGCTGTTTGCCACTGTGTAAGGGTGCTTGTGTTTTATATCAGACATAAGTGGTGTTTCAAGAAATAACTTGTCCTGACCTCAGTATCACTCATTATGCTGTACAGATATTTATCTGATCACAAGTCAAAAAGGTAAAACCACTGTTTATAGTTGCAGAAATTAAGCTGTTATTTAATTAAAAGATCTTTTTAAACTGCAAACAGAGTCACAGTCATGGGGAGAGTACACTTTAGTTGCTGTTGAGTGCTGCACATAGAAGCAGGGGAGGGGTCTGTCAGTGAATGTAAAACTAAAGGACTTAATTATAAGCCAGGAATCTAATAACATGCTACTAGCGCTAGACATGTTTATTTCACAGTTGTGTGCTTATAGATTTTGTCTGCCTATTCACGATTATGTCACGTCTTCTTTATGTGTATCAACATCAATATACTTGACTGGAAAATACTTTTACAGGTTAGCTCTGTACATTATAGGGATAGCTCAGATCTTTTGAAGTGGGGCTGTATGAGGTACTTATCCATAGTCAGTGTATTATATCCAGTATATGTTAAGTCTGCATGCCCCCAGTTTGGAGGAGCAGGCAGGAGTACCGCCATGAAAGGTAAGTGATGTACTGTTGTGGATGGGGGGCAGCAACAAAACATATTTTAGCCACTTAAAAAAAAACACAATCTAACAGTTTAAAGCAGGGGTCTTCAGTGGTTTTCAGGCCAAGGACCACTTAGCAGGGACTCGCTGCTACATACATTGTATTAAACTGTGGGCACAGTGATTTAACGCTAGCTAGCTCACATGACTGCACAAGGATTCATGGGTAACAGGTAGCTTAGCATCAATGTTGTGTACTGTAAATTAAATGCTTTTATTTTTTATGATTAGGTCAGTTTATCTTAGCTTTTAGTATGTTGATTCATGTTAATGTGTATATTCAGACAGTTTAATTAAAAGAAAATAACTCTTAAAATTAAATAATACTTTGGTGGTGCCTCTGCAGTAACTGAAGGCCCCCTAACGGTTGCGGATCCCATCCTTGTTGATGACCCAGGATTTTAAGTGTATGCTATTTTTAGAGTATTGTCACTGACTTTACCTTGCTGTCAAACAGTGATTTCCTACAGGGAACTGAAGTAGTCACATCGCTCTCCTCAA
Organism: Epinephelus fuscoguttatus; assembly: GCF_011397635.1. NCBI lineage: Eukaryota > Metazoa > Chordata > Actinopteri > Perciformes > Serranidae > Epinephelus > Epinephelus fuscoguttatus. Next base: position 9,800,947 of record NC_064769.1, on the reverse strand, counting down.
AGCCAGACTCCATTGAGAAAAATATTAATTTAATGTAGCTGTGCACAGGAGCTGCTGGTCTATGGCTGCCTCCATCAGTTAGTTTGTTTTTGTTATTGTGTGACTTTGGCATTATTCTGGATTCACCAAAGTCACACAGTAACACTAACTGATGGAAACAGCTGCAGACCAGCAGCTCTCATGTTCAGTGAGCTAGTTCTATAAACTGGGGGTCATGCCGACTGACATGTTCTGTATACAATACACTGACTATGCATGAGTACCTCATACAACCCCACTTCAAAAGATCAAAACTATAAGCAAAATCTGTGATTCCAAATATATATATATATATATATATATATATATATATATATATATATATATATATAAAAATTAATTTCACATCTACTTAATTTTTTGGTGAGGTGCTCCTTTAACAATAATGCTGACCAGTTTACATATGGCATAATAGTATTTCAACCCTGGAAATCATACTTGAGGGATTAAAAAAAACATAAACATCGGCTATTTATTGACAGTAGCAAAGGTTTATTCCAGATATGGTGGTTTGAGAGAGGCCACGAAGAATTAAGGTTCAGTAACATGGAGGAAAAAGATGTACACTACAGCAGGAGCATTAAACATCACATTTTACACACAGTCTCTCACTCTAACTGGACATACAGAGCACAACAAGCATTTGGAGAGTCTGGTAGAGAAGAAGTGGAATGAGTACTAAAATACCTTACGCTTAAATACTGCTACCCCCCTTGGTATTTAATACTTTAGAGTACTATTCTAGAAAATTACTCCAAAATAATTCACTTAAATGTATTCAAGCACTTTGTTCAGGTGTTGCACATTTTACAGAATGCTCACAGCCAGAAGTTGACAGATTATCCATCTTCTCAGGTACTTTAACTATCAGCTTTCCACCCCTCGAAATAGACAGAAAAACATCTTGTGCCTCACATGGTCCTGTCAAGTATTGACACTTAAGGGAGTCCCATTTCCTCTAGTTAGCCTCATCCTTGGATGCTTCATCAAAGTTCTCCACCAGATCTGAAACAACAAAAGATTTGATGGTAAATTGATGGGAGTCGGGGAGAATGGCATGTCCATCTGCACAAATGACTCTCAGAGGTGCCGCAGCACAATTCAGGAAAAGCATGTTTATCTGAAACGTGATATGAGGTGGAACTCAATCCAAATTATTTGCTCATCTTTCCCCACTACTGCACAGACTGCAATGTGCTCAACATATGAGGCCCTCACAACTACTGAAAGCAGCTGTAAAAATTATGGCGTAAAAGCATCAAAAGGTTGGATTCAATTACTCCATGAAATGTGAGAAATCTGCTTTTCAGAGTTTTGGCTCAAAGGGTCGCGGGTTAAAATGGAAACAATTCAAAAGGTCTAAGTAAACATGTTCCTTCAGTGAGAGAACAAAAAAGAAACTTAACTCCAATAACAGCGTGATGGCGATGGCTGTTAACCCCTGCGCCATCAGGCTCTGACTGCTCCCATTGCTGAGTACATGTGTAATCGTTTGTTACATTAGTGAGAACTAGAGCTACAGGGAGAGAAGTCCTGGGAAAAGCTGAGATTATTGTAATGGCAACCTCATGTGTTTGGCCTATTTTCCTCACAAAGAAAAGCAAACTGGATCTTAAGATCGTCTAAACAATGAACACGAGATTCAAACATTGCACCATCATTCTAAAGTCATTGATGAATCCCCTTCATACGACCCCTTTCACAAGCCAAAGGAAAACAAACCTGCCATGGTTATTTAACTGAGAGAAAGAGAAGAAAAAACCTTGCCCCATAATGGACAAGTGCGAAGGAGTATTTCCAAATAAGACTGCAAAGGAGTTTGACGCAGGACGAAATTTTATGTGAGACATTTTTGAAGAAATGTTTCATCTTGAATGTTTGTACAGACTGCTGTACATGGACAGTTGAGTGTAATGCAAAATCAGACATTTAAAAATATAATGTGTAATCTTTCCGCATTAAAATGTCTAAAAATGACTAGGCCAATGTTATTGTTGAGCTGTGTAATTACATTATCCTCAATATTTCCAACAACGTTCAAACCCAGAGGGATCTGTAACTTTGATCAAAGACGCCTTTGGTGTCGTTTGGTCGCTGACACCACTCAGTGGAATCTGCTTTGCACATGTATCAGGGTTGTGGTTGTCTGCCAGACACTGTCACAAATTGACTTTTGCAATACTTTTTTTGATCTTGGTAGTTTTTAACTATATGTTTTAACCAGAGGAAGGACTTGTATCATCAGATGTTTGGATCTTAAGATATCAGATAAACAAGTTAGTGGCAACTGTGCCAACGAACGCTGAAGGAATCCTGACCGAGAGAAACTGACTCTGTGACAGCGCTGCTTTGTCTTTTGTCACTGTTTTGAGTGAAGGGCCCCTAGTGGCATAAAATTACATACTGTACGTTTAAGCACTCACCTGGAACATCATCATCTTCTTCTTCTACTGTTGCAATCGGCGCTTTTCCATCTGCAGCTGCAAGAAAAGTAAAGATATGTGAGAAGCTTGAAGAGGAGCTTAAAGGGTCAAGTTGCCACAAAACAATCAAGGTTAAATTCTGAGGCTGTACGACATCTCTTTTAAAAGTTTGAATAAACAGAAAATACTAGGGGTGTAACGATACAGAAAAATCACACTTTGGTTCATACCCTGGTTTAAAAATCACAGTTTGACAAATAACAGATGCATGAGGGGACTGCTGGGGCATTTTACTCACTGGCAACTTTGGTAAACTACTTACATTATAAAAATAATGACAATTTCAATTTTGTATAACACTGAACAATGAACACTTTCCCCACAGGCAACAGGTCACAACAGAGTATAAAGGAAAAGCATCTCTTATGCTATGAAACTGAAAATACCAAAATATACAGAGCAGAATACAACATAAAACTTGTGCATTAGGAGAAGTGTTGCAGTTAGTTCTACCTCCGCTACATTTGAATATTCAAAGCACCTAAACATTTATCATCCCAATTATCAGCACATCTGAGTGATGCCATCAAATGTGCTTTAGCATGTAGGGTGTGTCTCTATTCACAGACACTACAGTGGTGGATCAATGCACACACACGTCCCTCATCTTATACAAAACTCTTCCTCTGTTGTTGTTGTAGCCAACTGAAAACCTGCAGGAGAATCTTCCAGCTCAACTGTTTCACTAGCACCAAAGTGTGACTGACTCATACACCTATCAGCTCACAGCCTTCTGCTTATGTCATTCAGATAAAAGTTTCTGGTGCAGGTTTGAATACACCAACTGTTACAGCCCCAGAAAACACAGTTCTCAATCTTTAGTGTCATTTATGTTCTACTATGATTTTATTCAACATGTTAGTATAAGCTGTAGTATGATGGGTTACTAGTCTGGCTCACAGGATGTACACTGTGGGTATAAAGCCTGTCACTGGCTGCCTATCTCAGATAGTTCCTACATGTTCCTGTTGTCAAAATCCTTGTCACTACGCCAGACCAGCCTTCAAACTTCTGTTTTCACACAACAACCTCCAGGATAGCAACCTACATGGTAAAATGTCTTTTGATGTTTTATGAGGCATTTTCCTTTGTGGAGATTTAGCCATTTCGATGCCAGCACTTGCCTCTCCAAAAAAACAAGTTCTATATCAGCACTATTTTGCAAGGACACTGTCTTACATCCTGGACGACCAACAGAAATCACAAAAAAAGAAATATTGATAAATTCATTCAGAAGGCATGAACGTGGAGTGTACATGTCACAGCGTGAGCTGGAGGTGAGTAAATTCTGCGTTGAATCCCATATGACAATGCATTATAATCCTCTGAGCCCTGCGGGACTGCAGGTGATCCTCAGGGTTCCTCTCTCACAACTGGATATCAGATCATAAATATTAAACCTTTGGAGTATTTGCAATTTGAAATCAGTGCTGCCAGGATGGTCTTCCCAGCAGATCTGGGAATGTAGAAAACATTCTTAACATTTCTCACACCACAGGAAAATCTGGCCAGATAACCTTTAGAATCATCACAAATCTGGGGCTTAGCTGACAAATGTCAGGAGGGGAGAATTAGGCCCAAAATCAACTTGATTCTCATGTAGTGTGAACCCCGCACTGGTGCAAACCAAGATGACTGGATTAGTTTAAAGAAATACAAACAACCCAGAACACTTATTCCCTTAGTGCAGAATTATGGTGGATTCAGCCAGATCTTTCTGCAGCACTGGTACAGCACGAGACGACCTGGCTTTGCGGGACTAACAGGTTACTGACCCTGTTTGGGCAGAGCCTCGGCGAGTCTCCTGAGGCTCGTCAGGCTGTCGGCTCCCAGCTGGTTCAGGATGCCTGGCAGCATCTCGGTCAGCTGCTTGGTCTCAGCGTGGCCAGTGATGGTGAAGGTGTTGGCTGCGAGGGAGGCCTGCACTTTGGGATTGTTAAAGTGGATGACTGTTCCTTGATTTGTAAACATGTTAACCTGTAACAGACCAAAGTTTCATACTGTTAACAACAAAACACCAGGTGATACTGAAACAGAGTCGCCTAAAATCCCACTGGGACCAGACAGAGATGAAATTTTATGCCTACCTCTTCAATACCAGAGATGTTGTTGACGCCAAGTTTCTTTAAAGAGAACTGCAGCTTCTTGTCATCTGCAGTTGCTGTTCTGTGTACAACCTTCTTCTTTCTGCGTGCACTCCCCTGTAGGGACATACAAACAGATTAATGACCTATTAATGAATACTGTACTCTACTGTATTCATCATAACCTGTATGCTGGATTACAGCCGTTTTTAGTCTTTTTATTTCAGGTCACTCTCTGGCCCACAGTACACTGTTGCCTAATATTAATGCTGCTACATGACACAAACTATAAACATAATTGTTGGGTATCATGAAAACTACCTTCAAAAACTTGATCAGACCTCAAGATGTATTTAGCTACACTGCCTGACACGTCTTAAAGCATTAGGAATCAGCAAAAAAGGTCAAGTGCTTTGCACAAAACTAAGCAATTCATAAAACCTCTAATATGTTTATTTTGTCACTCACCTTCCCGCCGATGCGGACTTGTTCCTGCAATTTGGCAAGTTTTTCTTGATTCATAGTTGCTTCTTTCATCTGAAAAATTAAGTACATTCCATGCAATTATGTTTGTGTATATTTACACTGACAGCATCCATGTTTAACACAATTCACATACATTTTAGACATTTAACATTTAACTCATGTAACACTGAAATATTATATAGCTCACAACTTAAACTTATGATAAAATAAATTGAAATATGACACTGTCACGACATTAAAAGACATGTTAGAGGGAATACACTAAATTTAATATGGTTGCTGAAGATACAGCACAAAGCAAGCAACAAGACTTGAAGCACACCATGCAGATAAGGAGATATTCAGTCAGCAACACTTCTTGGTATCTTGATAATCTGACATCAAGTAACAACTTGAGGTTGTGCATTTAGTGACTAGCACTTGGGGTGATCTAGTTCAGTTATGCTGACTTAAGGTTCTGATTTCACTGAGCACTGAAAACACAATATATGCTGTTGAAAAATCTAACCCATGAACAAACAATATGGTTTAAACGTATGGGGTGTAAAGGATAATGGAAAGAGAAAATGGATGGTGAATGATCTATGGCATTTTCTTGAGGGCTATATCATGATTACATCGCAGTGTATCTGATCCCACCCTTTTGACAACATGAATGTTAGGAGCAGAAACACACTAGGTGTAATTGAAATGTGACATGCTGACTCTGTGTTATTATTAACAAAGAACTGATTGTGTTGTCTTCATTATTCATTGCACTGCCTCACTGGTAAATCACAACCTTCAGCAATTATCAGTAATATGGATATAATGACGAAGTGGGTAAAAACAAATAATAGAACAGCTAGAACCGTCTGGTAAGTTCAGAAAATTACATAACTTTACTGTAACACAGCATTTAAAGTCAAAGTCAACTTAATTGTCAATACTGCCATATGTATAGGACATAGACAGAATTGAAATGCTGTTTCTCCCCGACCCTTGGTTTAAACATACAAACACACAAACAAAAGAATAGAAAAAAAGTATAAACATTTTAGTCAGTACTAAATGTACTGTAAATGTAAGTAATAAAATTACAGCTAAAGAAAGACATGAAAAACACAAAAGCAGCAAGTAGGAATGGGAGTCACCAAAGGCTCCATGATATATTATCACAATATTTAGGTCACTATACAATATTATTGAGACTTTAAATGTGTTGCAATATGCTGAGTATTGCAATAAAATATGTGCCATATCTTGCGATTTATTACCCTTTTTCAACTTTAAATTATGTCTTTGAGGGAAAACTCTGTCAACATCCATTTTATTTAATAAGATAAAGTTTTCAGTCTGCTCATCTTACTTCGGCCATTTTTTGTGGCAGAAAAATGAGCGTGGGGGACTAAAAAATAACTGATTGCATTATTCAAGTAGGCTACCTAAAGTTTAATTTGTATTTGTGATATTAATAATTTACATAATTAAAATTAAATAAAAAAAATGATACTTGGCACTGTGTGACAATACAATATTGATACACAAATATTGTGATATTATGCTGTCTCAATTTTGTCCACCACCCCTATTAGCAAGGAACCAAGAAACTATAAAATATATGGATTTTTTTAAATATATATTTACCTTTTTTAAAACAAGTTAAGATGATATTTTGTCCCATATCACAAAATAGATATAATATCAACATATTACCCAGCCCTACTTCTGCTACTGAAGTCATGCACATGTGGATAGAGTATGTACATACAAACAGGTTTTACTGGCAGAACTCTCACCATCGAGGGCATGATTATATTAATTCAATTCAAATAAGGTATACATACTATAACACCATTTTATTATATTATATACAGCCATGATAAACATATCATTGCAGCTTTTTCATATAAAGTAATAAAGAAGAAAGAAAATCTGTCATTGTGAGCTCTCAAATATCTACATCAAGACATGCACACGATCTGGACACACATTGTCAGAGTGTAACTTAGTTAATACCTCGCATTCCTAATGGTAATCAAGGTGTAAGCATGTGATAAGATGTTAAGAGACCCTACTACAAAGACACTCATGTTAACACACTCCAGCAGGGAGCTAAGGATTTGGTGTGGGTGTGGTACCGTTAACGTTAGTCGTTTCAACTCCATGCTAAAACCCACTAAGAGCGGTCAGTGTCACAGTCAAATGCACTAAGTTTGGTTAATTAGCCGCCGGAAGCTAACGGTTCCCCTTTTATTTAGACTGAATTGTAGACAACAAGCGAGGACAGCCACAAATCAAAATGCTGTGTTGGGCCAAACAGAATAAGTCAAAGCACCGCAGGTAGCGTCAGGTAGATTTAAGCTAACGTTTGCTGACTAATTCAGCCAACCCTTGTACCGAAACAAGGTGTGGTTTAGCTTTTGTGCCAGAACTTGTCGGCTAACTTTAACTAGCTTCTTAGCTAGCTGGGAGCTTGTGGAGTGGACGGCCTGTCACTTACAGCCAACACACCACCGTCAGTAACGTTAGCTTCAAACCCCGGCAGATTTCAGCCATCTAGTCAGAAAAGGCTTTCGTTTACCTCTTTCCGTCGGATCGGGGGGAAACAGTGCAGAGAAGAAGGTATTTAAAGCTCCTCACTGACCTGTAAACTAACAGCAGACACATGCGGGGAGCAAGATGGAAGCGAGAGAGGAAGGAGGAAGTGACGTACGGCCAAAAGCGCAGGGCTGTGGTGGGTTTTTCTTGCCCCGAGTTTGGCTTTGCAGGCAACACTGTCACCACGCCAAGCTTGTGTCAATAAGTTCTGACTGGGGAGTAAAAATAGTTTAGCTTCAGAGCTGGCCCAGTTATGCAATATTGATTTAAGATATATACATATATTGTTATATTATATATTTAAATAGATTTTAAATTTACATGCATATTAAAAAAAAGATAATGCTTAATAGAGGCTACAACTTCATTGGATGTTATACAGACTTCCAGCTAGAATAAACTGTGTAGCATGATGAAATCATTTTTTGCCTTTATTTCACTTTATAAATACAACAATAGGCTAATATGATACACAGCCATTATGTATCAATATGCATAATTTTTAATGACAAGTAAAATTTTAATTAAAAGTGCTGACCTGATTAGACTAACATTTGACAAGCATGCCAGGCTCCCTCAAGTACATCTGCATACTGTTAATGGCATCTTCTTCAAACTGATTTACTATAAAAGCCCTCCATTGGTGTTTCCTTACCTTATTCATAGCTTTTGTCATTTTCAAGAGTGGAAAGATTTTACTTTGGAGCACGTGCAGGTGCACACAGTGTCTGGGGATGTTTTAGAGAGTTTGAAAAGTGAATTGATTGCTCACTGAAGTAAATCTTGTATTCCTGCATTTTCAGTGTTCTTTTGTCAGGGCATTGAATTGGACAGGAAAAAGATGAGGGATTATGATCCAGTGCCAACTCAGGGCAACAAGATCCCCTGTTCTCCTCAGGATTATTTGCAACCTGCAGAATTCTAAATGGGAGGGGTCCTTGGAGGAGATATACCTCAGAGTGAGAGGTGCCAATAGGACACCTCCATGCAGGGTTGCCAGACAGCCTCTGAGGGGTGCACCCAGTAAAAACAAAGTGGAAAAATATGACACCTTGTTTATTCAGAAATGCAATCACACATATAAGATATAAATAAATCTGCAGCTGGGATGGTTATCACTAGATCAGCACTCCACCCTTTGTTAAATGCATTTTATGGCCATTATTTTGTTTAACTCTCCTCAAGTCTGTAAGCATGCCTCAAAGGGAGATCAATTCAAAATCAAACCACTAAGAAATCTTACCACTCTTTCTACCTTTTCAACATCTGATGTAACGCAGCAAAAGAGGCTCAGGTTGCAGCTGCAGTGCTTCCTTCAGATGGATCTATAGGTTTACAGAGTCACTAGCTGGGTGGCCATAAGACATGGACATGTTCGGCACCTGTGGAAAGAGGACAAGGAATGTTAATGACCATTACCCTATTAAGTGTGCTGATAATAAATTTGCATATCACAGTGCGCTGTTGACATGTTGTTTGTTTCTGCATGATAATGACAGTGAGACAATTGTTTTATGATTAACACCAGTTACATTAGTGTGATTAGATTACATTTAATGTAATTGTTGTCATTTATCAGGAATATTTGGCACGTTATTAGAATCTTATTCTACATCAAATTTGAAAATACAAAAACACCATGCATGGTGTTAATGTGATGTGGTTTATGTATCTTCTTTCCCCAAATTGCTCTTTGATTTGGTCATTGGAGTATTTGCTTTCAGCTTCACTCGTGTTTCATGATGACAAATAACTCATGACCATAAATGATCCTTTTGTTCTATTCTCTGTAAACCTCATAAGCACATAAAGGCAAATTATGTCCATCATATCCAACATGTGCACATGGCCACTGGAAAATCTGACAAGTGGATCTTACAAATCAACTGATTGCCTGGAGGAAATATGTATTAGTCTTTATGAGTAAACACCACTATTAGTAAGTAACCATATCTTAAGACTAATGGTTACGTTTACTTACAGGTCATCTCGTTCCTGGATTTTTTTAAACAAGATCAACATGTCAGATTTTACAGTCACTGGTCCTCCCATCGAGGAACTTTCCCCTGTAACCATTTCTGCTCTCATCATTCAGTCTAAGCTGCTGTTTGCTGCAGTGAAAGAGAAAAAAAAGTAGGAAAAAAAAGCCAAATGGGGATATGATATCAATTCGTGGACTTTCTTTGAATTCAAAGGATATTTCACCTCAGATCAGATCAGCTTTGCTCCGGTAGACCCAGTAGTGTGTGTGTGGTGTGGTTGTCTTGTGAGTGAGTGCATTGCATTCTGGTCTACTGAGGGTGCTGTAAGTTAAAAAACTAGTGTATCTCTGAACATTTCTTTCTGTGTGATGTTGAACAGTAAATTTGAAAAGAAAGAAGCATTTTCACTGTGATTCTGATGGACTGTCACTAAAACTTATTAGTGATGTTACTGCCTGTATATGGTATCAACATCAGAGGGATTTTACATAGAAGTGTTTGATTAATTAAAATGATACACATTTGGGTTGTGCATAGATTATCTCCCAAATCAAACTGCATAAAAACTAAGCAAATTGAATAATTAATAAATTATCACAACACTTAGCTTACATGCCATATCCATAACAACAATGATGATGGTTTTCCTTTTTCATCTGGTATTTAATTTAAATATTTTCCTTTTGTGTGTTAACACACACTTGCATATGAAGCAAATATATGCAGCACCTACACTCCACCTTTCACCCTATGACACTGATGCACAGCCAAAAAAATAAATAAACATAAAAGCATGTTCTCTTGAAGACAGGTAAAAACCTTTAGGGACAGCCCCAGGTACAATGTCCTATATGTAAGCCAATAAAAACAACATATACAATAGCACTTATATTTATTCCTAAATAGAATATATATATATACATATATATATATATATATACATATATATATATATAGCCTTATAACATGCATAACGTGCATCCCCATGATAATGTCTTCTACCAGTTGACTGATCGGGGACCTGACCTGAGGCTGCATCAGGGACCTTCGGTGCAGTTTAAGGAACTTTTGGGGGGCTTTAGAAAATGTTTCTTGTCTTTGGCTCTAATTAGTGTGTGATAATTACCCCCATGTAAAAGTAAAGCGTGTAAATTTAAGCTGAATTCATTAATGCATGTAAAATAAGTGCGATGAGAAGTTCACAGGGATTACAAAAAATAATGTAGGTTATAAATTTGGGGAAAATCCGGAGACAGTCAGAATCAGCTAAGTTTGGTTCAGTAATGTGACAGAGGACATTTGAAAAGAGGCGTCAATGATCGACAGCACAAAATTTAAGATCATAGTGGTGCTATGAGAAACGGCAACAGGTATACAGCCCTTTCAGAGCCATATTTTGGAGACATTGGGATACCCGAAGAAATGGGTGTTTGTTCCCTTCAGGTGCAACCCATATTAATTTATATTCTAAATATTTCAATTGACATTTAATGCAGTAAAAATATTTCTCATGTAACAGAGACTTTTTTGGATGCGGTATTCTTCATGTATATAGGCCCACAGGCTAATTTCCTTCACTCCAGTCCACCTCACGCACAGTATCTCTGTTGGTATGGCGCTTTGTCTCGCCTCTCCTGCATGTGATACACATTAATCACATGCCCCACAGACCCCTCTCAGACGGCCCGTTTTTTGGTGACACTCAGGGGTTTTGTCAGAGCAGGAGGCAGGCAGGCAGGGATTGCGTTTAACCAGCTAAGTGCTTTCTTGGTACCCCGTGGCACGGAAACACCCTCGGATCGCAGAGGGGGAATTTAGAAACACTTTAGAGGCGGTTTACCACACATGCGAGAGCTGCTGTTCGAAGTGTCGGCTCAAGGAGAGGAAAAAAAAATCACCTGGTCTTCATTCATTTAATGCGGACTTGTTCCCCTCTGACAGTGTTAGTCAGTGCATTCACATACGTCTTGTGTTTAAATTGGATCATTTTGGCTCTGCAGTTCCCGCCTTATTAAACTGAAATGTAATGTTGATCATATTCTATGCATTTAAAACAAAACAATCAACAATTAATTAACTTGCTGCATGAAAACTAATCTTTGATGTTGCATTCTGGTTTCGTGCATGCTGGTCTCAATGACGATCTGAGGAGTAAGATAAAGAGAGTTAATGTAGGCTTGCATGTAACTGTTTAATGCGCACGAGTCCGTAGCGTGCTGACTGGAAACAGGCACATCACCTTCTTTTCACTGGAGACTGAAGGTGAATTTGATAAATCCACGATGGAGTGTTTTAGCCTGCTATCATTCCTGATGGAGGACAACACATCTGAAATCATCGCAAAATCCATATGCATTGGTTATTGATTATTAGGATAACATCAATGCCAGTAGCTTATGGAAACTGATCGGCCAGAACTGTTCGATTAAAACAGCATCATGTCTTGTTGCAACATTGCTGCAATAATTCATTCAGTTTATTTGCAATAGTAACTCATAAAACACTTTTATTTTATTAATCAGTTCATATAAAGTGTGGGTAGAGAGTGTGTGACTAACTTTTCCTGTTGAGGTTTCTCATCAGATTATATTTTGTCCATAAGTTAAATTACAATAATCAATATAAGGTATATGAGTTTATTATAAGGTGATGGTGCAGAATACTCTGTGATGGTGAGTTATAGTCTAATAAATTAAATACATCCTTCAATCAGTTTTAATCGAGGCAAATCACAATCACTTTTTATTTATTTATTTATTTATTTATTTATTTATCTATTTATTTTTTATTATAGGCTAATGATTCTATTCTATTTTAGAAATTACAGAAAATAAGTGTAATTTTCCCTTAAAACTAAACCTTAAATAAGTGACGCTTATTGTGCATGAAAATAAGTTATGAGTGCAGTATTATATAGTGTGGAGCTTATTTCAAGGGTGACAAGTTAGAAAAAGTCAGTACTTATACTTTTATATACACCTAAATCAATACTAAAAACGATTAGTTCAAGAGAAGTTAATCAGTCGCTGGTTGTGACACAGCTGCAACAGTTTTTAACTTTTATAGGCCTCCAGTGTTTTAACTGTGAAACAAGTTCGTCGCTAGATGGCGCTGCTCAAATGGGAACCTCTGAAAAAGTTTCTGAAGGGCCACAAACCTGAATACATCTATCATTTAAAAATAAGGTAACGAGAAACCACTTTATATAGAGATTTTGTTAGAAGTATAGATGTGTTTTTATGCCACCTGCGTTTAGGAAAACTGGCTTCTCTTTTTCAGAACAGATAAGGTGAGAAATAAAGTTTGGGAAAGTTGTTTTTTCTTTAATAATTTAATTAAACTGCATTATTTTTTGGTGCATGTGCTTGCTTTGTTTGAATTGCTTTTGCTCGAAAGAAAAAAAGAGCGTATCTGCTGTTTTCTCTGACAAGAAAAAAAGAAAAAAAAAAACCCCAAAGAACTTAAAAAATAATGTTCAGGCAACCATATCAATAACAGTCCCATATGAACGGCAGCGAGGTGGTCCGTCAAAATTAAATCACAATAAAACATAATTCACACTGTATTACTTCACTCTCACGCATCTATATTCTAATAACAAGTGTAGGAAGTGAACCGCGACGAATAATAATAAATTCAACAAACTTGGGCACGTGTTTTATTTAGGTTCCATGTGAATAGACAGTCTAGACAATTAGGCTATATATATTATTTATTATCATACTTTTTAAAGGGCCGTCACACAATGTATAATGTTCACTAACTGACACTCTGTTGCTTCTATATAAATTACCTACAACTTAAAAAAAAATATTTTAGACACCTATTCATAATATTTATTCCATCATCGTAACTCCATAAAATAAAATAAGATTAATAAAAATGTCCATGCACCACACACACAGCACCATGCTCCAGACGCACGGCAGAGGCCTTATATCTGGGGCTTGCATGCTCTGCGTGACCCGTGACTGATTCGAGTTAACAGCTGACTCTTTTCCATTACAAATGGCTCGCGGATAATCTAGATAACTACCGGATCACGCAAACTGAGCTGCCTGGATATGGTGCAACACTCTCCGGCACTGTTTCACAACGCATTCATATTAAATATCTTCTTCCATATTAAAATTTTATATCATAGCAGCAACCTATTTTTTAATCCCAAGTATTTGGAGGTATTAATTCTGCACATTAAAAAAAATGAACATGTGTGCACTTCTTGTTAATGAAAGCCTGAATAAATAATCAAGATATCCTCGTCGATCTTAGCAATGGCTGTGCCACTGATTAGACTTTCCTTAAGATTTTTTTTAATTCTAACATCTATTTTTGCGCAAAACATTGTGGTGGAATAAAAGCTTCAGATTGATGCGCGCTATAGGCCACCGTCCATGACCACTAAAAGGATGTAGGCCACACCAAACTTTAAAAAAAACACTCACAGTTAATTTTCAAAGACCTTTTGTGTTATTTAATTTTTTCTCTCTCTTTTCATTTGCCTCGGTGACGTTTCCTCCCCATGTGATCAGGGCGCTGGTATAAATAACGGGAGAAGATCCGCCCCCTCTGTGATTCAGGTTTGACCCGTTTGCAGGTTTCCCTGCACATTTTCCCCGCTTGGCATCGACGGGACTGCTCGTTAGTCGGCTATTTAAAAAGAAAACCCTGAAAACATATGGAAATAGCGAGAAAACAGGGGACATCTCTCAGCGACGGCGACACGTGCTCCTCTCCTCTCCCCCTCCTCATATGAGTTTTTGAAGAGGGAGGGCAGGGCAGCTTGTGCATCTCATCGTCTTCCTCATCTGGCGTCGGAGGAGCACAGCCGTGTGTGAGCCATGACTCTGAGCTCAGAGATGTCGGATGCCTCCATCCTTTCGGAAGAGACCGACATAGACGTGGTCGGCGAAGGGGAGGATGGAGACAACCAGACGCGCTCCTACGTGGACGAGGTGGCACAGATGCACGACGGCATCCTCCTGGCTGGCTCTCCTCCTCCGTGCCTGGACAGCTCCACCTCCTCAAGGGATACCTACAAGCCGGCGGGCAAGAACACCCTGGTGAAGCCCCCTTACTCCTACATCGCCTTAATCACCATGGCCATCCTGCAGAGTCCCAAAAAGAGGCTGACTCTCAGCGAGATCTGCGACTTCATCAGCAACCGCTTCCCGTACTACAGGGAGAAGTTCCCGGCCTGGCAGAACTCCATCAGACACAACTTGTCCCTAAATGACTGCTTCGTGAAGATACCGAGGGAGCCCGGGAACCCTGGGAAGGGCAACTACTGGACCTTGGACCCGGAGTCGGCTGATATGTTTGACAACGGGAGCTTTCTAAGGCGGAGGAAGCGCTTCAAGCGGCAGCAGGCGCAGGACCTGCTGCGGGAACACAACAGTTTTATCCCCGCCGCTGCTGCGTATGGGTACGGACCGTACGGCTGCGGAGGATACGGCATCCAGCTCCAGTCCTACCACACACACTCTGCACTTTTTGCGTTCCAACAGCAGCAGCAGCAACAACAGCAGCACTCCAGGCATTCACACGCACACACGGGAACCATTATCCCTGCACCGTCTTTGATGCCCACCACCACGGACTTAGCCAGGAGTAGGTTTTACCCTCAGCTCAGCTCCAGTCTGGGATCAGCCAGCGTGCAGGCTGCAGCCCCGGTGCAGAAGTCCAGCTCTCCGGTGCAGCGGTCTCCCTTCTCCATAGAGAGTATCATCGGGGGGTCCCTGAGCCCCTCCAGGACTTCTCCGGCAGTTATCCCGGTCTTACCGTCCTCTCTGGGGCCCTCAGCGGCCGGTCAGCCGCAGACCGTCCATCCCGGAGCTGTTTTACACCCGGTATAAAACTTTCCAAACAGAGCTGTCAGCGGCATAGCGACTGTTAAATGTCTTAACAACAAACTTTTCAAGAAACTAAAAAAAGAAAGCAACAAAAACAAAAAACGCCCCTCTTTGAAGGTAGGATTATTTTTGTATGTTTATTTGATAGCACGCAGCTGAATGATGGACATAAAGAAACACTATTTGTGCCTATATTCATGCTGTTTAAAAAGATATATTTATGTTCATTTTCTCGGTGTGAATCAGACTGTTGACCACGAACTTTTCCTTGTATTTTCCATGAAGTAATTCATTTCAGTCACTGTTTTAGGGCGTCTCAGGACTTAATGGACAGGTTATAAATGATCACATGTTTTTAAAATAGGCTAATAATGTATTTGTGTCAAACACATCCATGTTTTCTTTTTATTAGTTTGGCAAATCAAAACTTTTTTTAGTGGTTTTGATTTGAAGTTTGTATTAAAAAAAAAAAACACAGAGAGCCAAGTCATACATTTATAATAATAATAATATGCAGTGTGTGTTTATTTCAGTAATAAAACATTGTACATTTTTTGGGCAAGTATTGTGTAATTGAAGTGTGATATTTTTACACAGTTTGTTTTTCAACAAGAATAAATTTCGTTTTGCAAAAAAGTAATTTGTTTGGAAATAAATTTATTAAATAACGTCCAGCATCCTGGGCCTGTAGTGCCACTATAAACCCGGGGTTTATACTTAATTAGACCAGCTAATGTTGCCATAAAACTAAAGTTGGAAGTGTTATTGATTTAAAAGGGTCTCTGCATTGGGATTATGGTAATCAATCAGAGGATATAGTAACAACAACCCAAATACAGTAGAATAACAGCTGTATGGCTTTGGGTGGAGAGAGTTTCAATTTCAGAAAGCGTGTGTAAGCCACACACACACACACACACACACACACACACACACACACACACACACACACACACACACACACACACACACACACAAACATTTCTGTATGTTGTTTATGAGATCAAACAGTTTGTTCAGATGTTGCACACTCTCTAATGTCAGTGCTTTGGAACATGCGCACACGAGGCCCTGCGTGTCCATCTGACCTCTCTCACACTCATCCTCGTAATTACGGTGAGCGGACAGGAAGGTGTCAGCGAGGTGAGACAGGGGCTGTATTTTGCCTGCTTCAGGTCGGTGATTATACCGGTGCTGATGTCGACAGCTGGTCAGCTCTTGAGAAAACACTCCTGGTGTAATATTTCATTATCTGCTCTTATTTGACACAGTTTGTTCCCAGAGAAAATGAAATGTTTGCTCCTGGAGTCTCGCTCTGGCGCGCCACGGGGCCAACAGGGCTCATGGACGGATGTGTAGTGGAGGTTAAAACCATCTTAATCCACTCACCATTATTTTGTGTTAGCTCACCTTCATTTTGCCCCCATATAGGAAAGAGCATGTGGTTTGACACAAAAAGCCAAAGTGTGCCATTTTTACGCAGAAGCGCAGAAATTTGGAGATAATTACGCACCATAAGGAGATATTATAAAGAAAGACCTGGGAGTGGATTACTTAATATTTATTATATTTTAATCACCAAAAAACCCCACTTCTAAGTCTGAAGCAGGTGCTGAAGCTGCAGGGCTGCAACTCCTGGGTGATGCTGCATGTGTCAGACCTCTGCTTTGTGAATATTTCACGAGCTCTGCTGTATGCAGCCTTTACTGTACAGCAGCGCTGCTTCCGTGACTGGATGTGTGCGCCCGTCGACTGCGTGTGTCTGCATCCCCTGATTCAAAGCAACGTGTGTGTAGTAGATAGCTAAATTGGTGCAGCGCTTAGAGCCAGTTCACTAGGCCACGAGAGGACAGCTATTGCGTGATGATGTAACACGCAACGAGAGAAAGACAGGCACATACACACACACGTTGAAGGGAGAGGGAGAGCAGGAGCAGGGAAGCAGGTCAGTTGTACTGTATGGACTTGTTTACAAAAACAGAAGGTTAAACAGGGAAGAGGCCAGATTAATTAATAAGACGAGACATATTTTAATAACGTCAATACCCGCGCGGGATTTTTCCAGTTGCTGTACTTTCACAATAAAAGTATGTGGGCATTGTATATGTGGTTAACTGAAATTTATGGGATTTTTTATGGGAATTTTCAATATATAATGTACGTATATTCCAGATACACTAATAGTGTGTGTTACCTATTAGAGGTATTCTGTAGTGAAAACTATGACCCTCTCACGGTGTTTTATCGCATGTGGTATATCTGAAATATTTAAATAATATTTCTGTTCTCTCTCTATAAATAGATACAGTGTGTCTGCGGCCCTGTGATATTCTGTAGGATTTCCTTCATCCTTACCTTACAGTCTTTTCTCTGCGTAATTGCGCTGGTAACATCACATTTGTAAAATATTAGTTGCTAACGTTGGGGGGGGGGTTGTTATTGCGAAAATATAGCCTATGCAGACTCATCCTGGGCTTGGAATAATTTATACACTTCCTCTGGAAACACTGCTTTCCCCAAGCATCCAAACGCCATATTGAAAACACAAGAGTGAATGAAGTCAAACTCCCCTTTACGCCGCTCATGGCCTGTGTTGTTGTGATATATTGAACTATGGCAACACTGTAAATTATATTTTTATGTGATTCTGGCGCTTCCATGACGCAGCTCAAGAGACTTCAGGGTGAAATGAAAAAAAAAAGGCTCAGTGAAAAAATAAAGTCATAAATAACGATAACATAACGTGCGCGTGATAACGTGCGTCGATCACGGCGATATCTATCTATCCATCTGTCTATCTAAGCCAGTGGGCTACATACACTAGTGAGGTTGATTAAAATGGTATAGTTGTATATCACATCACCAAAAATGGTTCTACATTTTTGTTCCACAATTTTTGTACTGAGAAAAACGGCCTATACATACGCCCACTCATTTATAATAATAATAATATTATTATTAATAATAATAATAATTATTATTATTAGGAGTAGCAGTAGTAGCACTCTGTAATAGAACTTATAGATAATTGAACAGACTGATCAAACAGTGTAGCGCCTAATATTTAAATAAAAACTAAAGGAAGTCAGTAGGAGTGTTTAAAATGGAGCAGGCAATGTTTAAGGTTAATGAGTTCACTCACCAATAAGCAAACAGTAAAATATTAAACCTCATATTAAAATCAGAATCAGCTTCTTTTTCCAAGTATGTAAACATATAGGGAATCTGACGGCGGAATTTCGTTTCTCTTGGACTTACACACAGTTCCAAGTGCGGTTTCCAGAAAGATAGATAGATAGATATAAATAGACAGACCGTTGAGGATAAGGACAACAAAGCTGAACACAGATCGGTAAAGATATACATGAAACTATCTGTGCATACAGGTGACAAAATGTCTGCAATGATCTACTAAGAATTTGGGTCGTTAGTCACTAACAACAGCAACAAATAGGTAGGTAAAGCCCTGCAGTTAAAAAAGGCTCTTTTCATGAAATGTCATGGATCATGTGGGCATCAGCCGTCTTGAGCATGACTGAAGCTCAGTTAGCAGTTTATCCTGCTGGGTCACAGGTCATGAGGAGAGGGGATAAAGCACCACACTCAGCCCATAAAAGACTTTGGGCTTTGGGTAAATGTGTTGGGGCATTCAAGGCTGTGAGAATAATCTATATTTCAAAGGAAGCAGTAAAGACTTTTGGCTACTTTCGTTAAAAACTTGCAGGGCCGGTAAACAGGTCATTTTGGGCTGCCTTTGGACACCTTTATGGTCCTACTGAATAAGTAAGTCTCACACTGACCTCATCAGCTTTTGTCCTCACTTCACAAATGTGTTGTAAAGACAGAAAACTGGCAACAAATGAGAATACACTACTTGGATTCAAACTGTAAAATAAATTTTATAAATGTCTCCTGGCTTTAAATGTGTTGCTATGAAATAAAAAAAAACAGTACTGTAGAGTATAACCGTACAGTTATATTAATATTCATTGGTGTGTTGCTTTAATGAGCTATCACTTTTGCACATCTTAGCCTATTAATGACTCCACGCTGTAAAATTTTGTACTAATATTTGTTTTTCCTCCAATTAGAAATATTTGAAGGTTAATAAAATAAGCCTACAAGCACTATGATATAAAAACGCCAACAACTACACTTTTATAACCCTTCACTAATAAATAAGAAATGCAAGTTGACCTGTACATTCATTTAATTTATCTCACTAAAACAGTTGGCAAAAGAGTTAAATAGTGAACATGTCATGTTTCTGGCCTCATTATGCCTCTATAAAATGTTTAATTATTTACAGCCCCAGGTGCACTGCATTAGGTGTAACCGGAAGTCCTCAGTGAGGACTATTCATGTGATTTTTAAAAATTTGTTTGATATTATACTTTCTAAAAAAAAAAAATCACCATTATCATAATAATCTTAATTTATAGCACAAATAGTGGAAATTAATTCAAAACAACATTTTTTTGTCTGAGAACATAAATGCAATGTAAATGTTTATTTATTCTTTTTTTTTTTTAATTTCAAAGCATTTTAAATTCAAAGACATTTTAAAGGAAGGATGCAGCTAAAAGATCCTACATAATGCATATTAGAAATTATGTGTTTCCACGTTTTTGTATATCTTGGCACAAGTTTAAAATATATTTAGTATTTTAAAGTTTCCTTTTCATAGTGAGGTCAGGAATTAATTTTGTATTAATTCCTGTTTGATCCACAAAAAATAAATTTGTAAAAAAGAAATGGTTTTGAGGCAAATCTATGCATATGTTAATGCACATTGATCAACAGCACTGTTAATGTGCCAGAGTTGACTGAAGGACTACATTTCAGTTGTTTTCCCTCGGATCAGTTAATTTAAATTAGAAGCAAGAATAATGTGTGTAAACTCTGAGAACATCTGTTGATGTGAAATGTGTCGAGAAATATGAAGAAAAAGAGAGCAATAGGAAAAGAGGGTGAGTACAAGGAGTGAAATGTAAAAAAAAATAATAAAAAGAGTAAAAAGAGTGAATACCTCCCAGGGAGGTGCAGAATCTCTCCATCTGCTATTCAGTGTATGGAACAGTCGCTACACTTATCCCCTCTCTCTAAAAGGAGCTCCGCTTTCCACCCCATTAAAAAGTTTGGGAACTAATGCCACCCCTGAATACTACCCTAATTAGAGGCTGCTCAGAATTGCAAGGACCTGCTACACAAGAGTGGCTTTGGGATACATTCTGCTTTTCCCCTTTTGTAATGCCATCGTTTTTGCTCTTTCTTTTTCTGACCCATTACATCTTTCTTTCTTTCTTTCTTTCTTTCTTTCTTTCTTTTTCTTTCTTTTTGTGTCCTCACATCAGAGCTTGCTAACAAAAAGGAGAACAAAGCTTTCATCATGTTTTTAGCACTTTTGCTCCCCAACAGACACAGAGTGATGGTGGAAGTACAGTGCCTGAGCGTGCAGCAGTGATGAGTACACATGATGAGACTCCCAGTTACAGTAACAGCTGTAGAGATGCATGAAGTGCTGTTTGACAGAGGAATTAAAGACTCTGGCTCCAGGCCACCTCGCTCCAGACAGGCCGGGGAGAAACACCGAGCTTTCACCACTTCATGAAGTGCAAGCTTACGCGTCCTTGCACATAATTTATTTAGCTGAAGACTTTCAGAGGTGTTTTTATTTGTTCTACATCTTGCCTGTCTCACCCCGGTGTGAACTCGCAGATCCGGGATCTGCTGCAGAATTATGTTGCTGCCTCTCACTGCATTTTTCACTTTTTTAGCCCTGCACGTGTTTGCTTTGGCATGCTATCCGCTCATACAAACAACTGGGGGCCCGTAGCTTATCCATCACGCTTGTGCAGAATGTGATGATAAAATAACAGGCGGCTTGAAACAAACCATTTGTTACAGCAGAATTTATTATTCTGTCCACTTGAAACAAAGTACAGAGGTTACCTAGACATCTCCTACTTAGGTTACAACAATAAATAGAACAAAAAGAAATCGACTGCACATACAGCCACAGTTGGAAAGTCCCAAATTGTGGTCACTCCAAAGGCTTCTGACTCCAGCAGCTGTGTGATGTCACCGCAGCATCCGCTGACCGTTTGCATCCTACACATCATTAAGCATCATCGCCTTACCGTTCAGTAGGGCTCTGCCAAAGAAGCTCTACCAGCTTCAGGCCTGATTAGTTACATGCAACAACGCCTTTCGGTCGTAAACACTTCATCGAGCTCCTGCAGCCCGTTCATCATCGTGACACCCACAGGTAATCCACACCAATGGCTGCAGCTGACACAAGGCAGAACCCAAACATTTCCTTTGAGCTTCTAAACACAGACTGCCAGCAATCTAACACACAACGGTACACTCAGTAAATATAGGATATATTCAAAACCAGTAAACCAGACAGGCGAAAAACGCTTGCCTTTGTGTATACATATGTGGTGCATTTATGCTTGTGTAGATGCATGGGTGTAGATTTGGGGGGGATGCAGGGGACACATGCCCCTTAATATTTAGAAAATATGTATGTGCATTTGTCCAAAAAAAGTGTCAGAATTAATTCTAATTAATGACATCACCATGAATTGATGCAGAATATGCACACAAAATGACTGCAAACAGATACAAATGACCAAGAAATACACACAATTACTTCAAAGAGATCTCAAAGAAACAAAATGACAAGGACAGGACACAAAATGACTACAAAGAGACATAAATGACCAACATTTTTTTTTTTTTTACCAAAAGACAAAATGACACAAAATGATCTCATCAAAACAAAACAACAACAACAGACACAAAACAACCACAAGGAGACACAAAATGACTGCACACAAAATTATCACAGAGATACAAAACTGTATAAAAATTCACATTAACTACGAAGAGATGCTGAACACACACACACAACAAAAAAAAAAGAAAAAAAAAGTTGACTGTATGACTTGCAGGTCTGTAGGAGAGTTGGTGTGGCCCTTTGCATGCATGTCCAGGGGCCCACTGTCTCATAATTTACCCATGCGTATGTGTCCCCCCCAATGTTGAAACAAAAACTATGCCCTTGTGTAGATGGATGGAGGGGTGGTGTGGGGGGTAGTTCAAACTCTGGCTTCCTCAAACAGCTTCCAGGTTTAAATTTCAGTCTGCATCCTCTGTGTTATGTCATCGACTCCTCAATGACGATGGCCTTGTCACTCAAAAGGGAAAAACGTCAACACTGGAAGCCACCCATGTAGGCCCATTCACTCCTCACTTTTCCTTTCCTAAATATCCTTCCCCTCTCCTCCCCCGAACATTCCCTCCTGTTTGTATATGTCTTTCCCCCCCATCCTCCTCTTTCTCCAGCTCTCCGCCTCATTGACTCGACCACAAAGTGTCTATGGCAGATGACTCCGATCTCTGAAAGGAGCAGGGAGACGCTGGAGCTGAGCATTTAAGTGGTGGGGATTGAGCCGCCCCACCTTTTTCTGTGTCGCTTGTGTCTTCTCAGGCTTTTGGAAGTTTGCCCGAATCTGTCTCAATATTTGACATACGTGCTCTTCACACAGCAACAGATCGACCCACAATTAGATCCAGAGATTTTAGGACACACTCACAAGCACCCCGACTCTTGGATGTAGCCAGAATGTGAGCCACATAAAAGACAAAACCATGACCCTCTGCAACATATTAGGGATCTGAGCTTTGATTTTGTGATCACACACTGCATGGTTATGTATGACATTGTCGAGGTGAGGAAAATGCCTCAGAAAGACACATTCTTAAATTGTCAACTGCCCTCTGAGTCATGACTGGGTAATGCCTGGAAAAAGAACACTTACTGGGGGGGAAGGAATGAGAGGAAATACAGTATATGTGAGTATTTAAGTGTTCATTTCCCAACATTTACTGCATGTGTGCATGTACAGCTCACAGTGGCCTGCAGTCACTAATGTCTTACGCCCTCTAACATCTAAAAGCAATGTGAGTTTTTAGTCACAGACAGTAATATTTTGCAAAGATTAAGGGGATCTTGCAGAGTCAATAGCTCCCTTTACACTGCCTGTTCAAAGTGGAACTTTTTCACCATTATTTGGCCTCACTGCCTCACATACAATCGCAGAATGGGGGACAGAGTTGTCTCACCTTTGAGGTGGCAGAGGAACTAGTAACAGTGCCAAACGGAACGGGATGGGCATAATGTTTTGATGACTTGTTATGTGTGTGACCCACCACTAGGAGATTTAAAAGCAGCTAGAAGCAGTTAGCAGCTAACTCAAAAAAGTAGAACAGAACCTGAAACTGCCTGCAAATTGGGTAAACAATGAGGTTTGGGAGCTCGTTACCCTCCAAGCAGAGGACGAGATCAGCTACCATGTGACAGGGACAGTAAATAACTCTTATTGCCATGTTATGCCATTGTTAGTGTTTATAAAGAATCGCCAATGCATATTTTAAATGTCATACTAGAAGCCAAAACCGTTGTGTTACATGTCACGCTTGTCATGCCTCTTTTACTTCTGGTATACCAGCATGCTGGCAGTCACATGTCAACAGTATTCTTGTCAATTTGGCATCAGTGTAATCCATAAACTGTGTTTGTGTACAAACTTTACATTTTGGATTTTGTCACCTTAAATCACTAAAAGGCTCTGTTGGTTAGCTGTGCTATTTTCGCGGGAGGAGACTGGGAGGATGAGAGGCAAACTGTTCAGAAAATTAAGACTTCTCACTAAAATACATTCTAGTACGCCCGAGTTCACTCCACAACTCCACCAGTTTCTAGCAAAGAGAATGAGAAAGACTTGTTCATGTTCTTGCACCACACTGAGGTCCCCTCCATGTTTGCTGTCTACTCCTCTTGCTGTTTCTTGTTTGGTGCTGGAGAGAGAGCACCAGCTGGCAGGCTGGACCAAGTCATTGTTTTGTAAGTAACAAATAAGTCCAAAGTCTTTGTACTCAAATCCCAAGTCAAGACTGAAAAGTCCCAAGACAAGTCTTTTATTATAAACTTTGAGTTTTGAGTCCTAAACGAGTCCTTATGGGGTCTTCGTCAAATGTGATTCTGTTTTAACAACAGCATAAAATATTAAATTTGAATTTCTGTTGAGACAGGTTTCTTGGAAGTTGCTGCATCTCCCTTTGTAATTTTCAACCTGCATGTTTTGCATATTGCAATTTATTTTTTGGTGACCACCATAGTTTTTGTAAGTGAACAAAATGATCTTGGTGTTCTTGGATCTCTGCTACAACTTGATTGGATGCTGTAAGATTGGTTCAGACAAAATAGATCTGGGGAATTAAATATCAACTTTCTGGGAATGAATAGTGTTAATGTCAGTTGATTCAGGAAATGAAATGATTGATGGCACATTTTTAAATAACATACTTTTTAATATTTGTGCTTGGGAGAAGACAAAAGGCTCATGAAGTCCAGAGTCATTGGCGTTTAAGTCCAAGTTAAGTTGCAAATCATCTTTGAATTTGTCAAGTTGAGTCTAAAGCAATCAAGTCATTTGACTCGAACCTATATGTGGTGACAATGTTCATGTCAATGAACTTCAGTATTTGCATGAGCCAAAACAAAAAAAGTAATATCAAACAGGTTTGGTTAAATGAAACGTCAAGACAAGAAAAAGACCGCTTGGACTGACCTTTATGACCAACTAGCACCAAAAAATTGAGATCACGGGCGCGTGCACCAACTTAGGTAAAACTTGGTTTATTGTTGATTGGTTTAAGGCCAGTAGAGAAACTTTCTGGAGATTGATGCTGGCTTTTTTTTTTTTTTTTTACCAAACCCGTCTCCCTTCCCGTCCCCCCCCCCCCCCCCCCCACAGGTTTGGTAAAATAATGACAGAAAACATACACCTAGTGTGCAACAACAATGTTGACTCTCTCAAAGGGAGGAAAAAAAACTGTAAAAGCACTGTATATTCTAGCGAGGTCCTGCTAAAAGTCCCCTTTTGTGTGGCGCGCCAGTGCTAAAACTTGCTATAGAAAATATCTAACTGGCAAGATCTCACTGAAGTGGAAAAAAAGATGCTGTTGTATTTGATATTTCCTCCCAAGTCAGTAAGCACTTCCTGTTCCCTGTCACAACATTTTCAGGGGCCTCTATCAAAGTATAACTTCACTAAGGGGGGTGTCCAGCAGCCCCTGTGCTTCAGGGTGGCCAGGCCCGCCAATTCTGAACGGAACTCTGTTGGATATGTGAAGTGGCTCCACTGGCAGGTAACCGGATACATATTCAGGACGCAGCAGGGTGCAGCAGACCTGCTGAAATGTAGCCTAACTCTAGTGTTAGCACAGGCTAAATTTACAGGCTGAATTTTAATGTAACTCCTCTGCTTTTACAAGCTAAATATACCTGATCGGGACCCAAAAAGCTGCTCTCCTACTCAATTCACACAAATTGCAACAGTTCACGGAGCAGTAAAGAGGTCCATCTTGTGTGTTTACTGAAGTTCCATAATGTGAACTCGCTTCATGTATCCCAGTTGAATCTACAATCACTCTGCTTAGGGTTTTTTCCACATGTTTTATCTCCAATGTTCAGAGTGCCTCACTTATGCTTCCATTTTGCCCTCTCGTACACGGCAAAGCTGCAAAAGTGGCTTTTACACACCCACATACCATCAGTGCACACACACACTTAAATGTGAACACCAAGACTAATTACCGCCATCCAATAGTGGTAATTCAGTGTGATCATTATGCAAGCAGCCTTCTCCAAACAGCAACATATCTGTTTTACTATGAAACTGTGCTGTTACTCTGACTCTATGATACTGATGATGTGGCCACTGAGGAGCTGCCAGCTATCAAAGTGCTTATTTCATTTCATATTTACAGTTTTGACATTTCAGGTTAATAATTCAATGAGCAATTTAGGAGTTTTAACAAACTGGCTGAGTTTACACATTACACCTCAAAATAGACACAGTGAGTTGTGAAGGATGATTATGATAATTGTTAGACTAAATACATTTTCTGATTTTATTTTTTAATATATTGCACATGAGGTCACAACTAATTAAAATTCTAATCAAATACGATTTTTACCAGAAAAATGTATAGCATAAATTCACCTTTTCACATATGGATCATTTTCTCACATATTTGTGGTATGTGACTATATATAACTCATGGGTGGATTACCGAATGGGCATACGAGGCACAGGCCCAGGGGCCCAAAGTACCATGGGCCCCCTTGGCTTTCACTTGCAAAATGTCACTCAAATGAACAAGTACCAACCATGAAGAAACTCAAAATGACCACAAAGAGATGCAAAGGAACTGCAAAGACACACAAAATTACTACAGAAAGGGGATGTGAAACCAAATCACTGTGGTGACACATGGGTTGTGTGTCTTGCTCTTAATTAGGAGAGGTGGTGGGGCTCTTTGCATATCTGTGCCCAGGGGCCCACCGTTGCATAATTTGCTTGAAGGATGTGAAGGCTAAGCAGTTATTAAAAAAAAAAAGAATTCAAATGTGGTATGATATGATGTGATGTTTTAACATCACAACATAACAACATTTCTCCATATAAAATTAAATGAAATATTAAAATTTAAACAAAATTTGAAATAATCAGGAAATGTTTTGGTAGCTAGACAGAGATTTCTTCAGGGATGGGTTGGCACTGATCTTGCTGGCTCCAAAAGTGAGTCAATGCTCATAGATCCCTATGTTAAAATGCCCTTTACAGCAGAGATGAAGATGTTTACAGCCTGGTACAAAAATGGTTTTCGTCTGTATTAATAATTTTACCTTTTTATGACAACTGTACAGGGAGTGAATTTTTATATAACTCACCTGCTGACAGTTTAGGCCTAAAGTTACACATAATTGAGGAAAGCTGCTTTCAGTGACAAGCAAGGCATCTGCAAGGCATCAGTCTATGAGTTAGATACACCCCTCGCTCATCCATAGCTCCACCCTCTCATCCAAATATGGTTACCTGTGCTCCAAACATCCAAGATGGCAACGACTGATATGCTCTATGCAGGTGTCCACAAACCAGTGGGTGATGTCGCAGTGGCTACATCCAGTATTTCATACAGTCTGTAGTTGGCACTGGGGGAATTTGTTTTTTTTACTTTAGTATTCATACGGCCATGATTTAGTCTCTTAATTAGTTTGGTATTGTTATAAAGACTAAGCACCTGAGATACATAAGTAAAATGAAAGATAATGACAGTAAGTCCAGAGGTCAGCTCTGGCCTTTTGCGTGCAGTGTTTGATCAGGTATTTCCCATGGGCTCTCGCACATGCAGCTCTGTACTGTATCTGCACCTTCACTATTTACTTTTCAATTAAGCAACCAAACAAAAAAATGCCAAATGAATGACAACAACTTGAACTCTGACGATAAAACATTGTGACATGTTCTCATGTTCCTCTGCAGGATTATCTTGGGTTATGCTGACCATATGCAGTGCTTTACTAATTGAGATCTGCTGTATGTGTGGCCTAAGATAACAATATCAAAATTTGTTTAAAGTCTGTATTTGTTTCTTTAGCCGTGGAAGTTTCTCAAACGATGCCCTGGATGGTCTTCAGTGGCTGTTTATTCTTTACTGATTCATGTACAGGGCTGCAGGCTGATGCAGCCAACTCAAACATGATGGAATAATACATTTGGAAACTTTCAACAAAGCTGGATTACAGAGTGAGTTCTTGTTTTAAAACCAAAGCTATTAGGTGCCAGAAAAACATAGTTGAGAATTCTGACAATATTAATAATTTGCTTAAAAAAGAGCCTGGTATGTTTTCCTGAAAGCCATCTGAATGAACCCACCATGTGTTTGTTAATGAGAGTTAAGTTGAAGGGAAAGTTATGTATTCCTGAAACCCATTCCTGAATTCCAGCTAGAGAATGACTCGTTTAACTACTAAAACTTACAAAACAAACTTAACAACAAATCCAAGAAGAGGTTGTCTGAAGCCGCAATGCAGACAGGATGCAGACAGCAGCAACAACTCTGACAGCTGGGACTTCTCCACCCACCTGTGCAGCTTGTTGTTTTTACAGTAGCTTAATTGATTCACTGGCCGCACTGGTCTCCTCTTCTTGATCTCTCCATCCTCTCCCGTCACTCTGCACTCAGGTGGAACGAAGCGGTAGGGGGTCCAGGACATGGTCTCAGTCCAGTCTGAGCACATATGCTACACAGATCAGCGTGTTTCCATTTCTCTGCCCGACACCAGAGGGGATAGGGTTACCATGTGCCGATGAGGGAAGAGGGGTGAAATGCAGTGCTGGTTGGGTGGTGCTAGGATGTCACAGAGCGAGCACATAAATCTGTGCATCTGAATGCTGATCATTTGTTAGCTGTGGAACTTTTCCTCCCACATGTACCTCATTCTACTCTAACCCTCCTCCTACTGTTGCAACTAGAGCGTATGTCAGTTTTAGATGGAAACTTTTACAGTCTTTTACTTAGAGTAAAACAAATTTGTCGCCTCCCTTTCTATGGCTCTAAAACTACAGTACAATAAAGATTAGTTTATAGATGTCTATGAAATCAAGAGGCAGCTGTCATGAATAAATAAGGACATGCACTAGTAAACCTCTCAAAAATGTAATAGCTGCTATAACTTAATGTCAGAGAAGAAATAAAAAGCAGGTCCAATTAGCACACACAGCCACGATGAACAGCTAAAGTATTTGAAAGTAATATAGGTTGGAAGTGAAGTTTGAAAATGAAATCTGTCTGGAAAAGGAAGTTTCCTACCAACATATTACAAATCTGTCTACTAATTTCCAAATGGAAACACTGTTTTATTGGACATCATGGTAGTGCAAAGTTGTAGTACAGCAAGGTACTTGAATCCATCTGCTCTTAAACTAGTAGTATGAAACTTCGGGAAATACGGCCATTTTTCTTGGTTGCCTGGAGTTATATGAGAAGATTGATATCACTTTCATGTTTGTTTGGTAAGTATGCAGCCAGAGCCAGTAGGTAGTTAGCTTACCTTACCCAAAGTTTGCAGGTCTTGCAAATCGGCCCAGTCCCCAGAGGAAAATGTTGGCAGTGTACGTTTCTGCGAACCACAAATACAGTACATTTGTATGATTCATACTTATCATATCAATGTTTCTAAAGTGACAAAGGATGATGTGACACCTTGGTGAGATGTCTGTGAAGCTGCAGACCATTGCAGACCATTGTTGGAGACCAACAAACAACAAAACCGGTTGTGTTTTAGTGACCTGTTGTAGTTTTTCTAAGCCAAATCTTTTCTGAACTATAACCAAGTGGCTTTTGTGCCTAAATATAACCACGCAGTCACCACAGCATTATTGGATGTTAAGTTTTCATGTATTTGCTACATAATTACGTACAAATGTAACATATCTGTGGTCTGCAGAAATGTACAATGCCAACACTTTTCTGGTGATTAGGTTGTGTGTATTACTGTTACATTTGAGTTACAGTGCTAACCATGGGCTGCAATCTCTGAAACCCCCCCAAAAAATTGTTACGTACTCAGCCTATTCTGAAAGTATCTCCAGAATCCCCAATGACTCTTCAGACCATCTGGATGAAAAAATATTCACTATTAATCTGTTTTACCCCCCTCCAAAACATTTAACTTGTTTCTCAAGTTGTGACTGTATTTCCTAACCCTGGTAGCCAATATGACATGCCTTGTATAGACTGCCAGCCCAAATATGCTTTCTGATATATCCAGATTGGTTTTACAAAGTCTTGACAGCAAAAAACCCACATGAAATGTGATTTTGCAAATCAGCTCCAAACCACATTTGGAGGTGGTTTGAAGTGCGATTCCAATCGGATTTCTAGTGATGTGTTGCAGTCCAGATGCTCTGGCCACTAAAATAAATTTCAAAGTGTCTGTGTCTGTACAACAACAGCATTAAATCCAAGTAACGGAAGAACTGAGCAGAATCCATGCTGCTACTAGCAGAGTACTATGGAGGACAACATGGAAAACAATAGTCCATGGACAGACAGCAAAATAAGTTTAAATGAATGACCATGACCAGACGGCGCAATTGTTTGGAGGGTGAAATTATAGACCCATGGATGTATAAAGAGAAGGTTACGAAATTGGAGGCAAGGCCCAGTTTATTCCTATGAAAGTTGCTCAGTGCATGATGGCAAAAAAACTTCGGTTTCCATGTAAAATTACCAACATCATCTGTATTTTTGGGCCCATAGAGCAAGTGCACGAGACGCTTATGGCAGCAGAGTGGCTATCTTCCATCAGCTGAGCAACTAACTTCCGGTTTAGCCCTTTGCTAACTGAATTGGAATAAAATGATTTAATCAGGTGACTTTGCTAAACTTTCAAAAAGTTTCTCATGCTTTTGAGTTGGAAGGCAGCATTACTAGTGAAGATAAGTAGTGACTGATGCCTATGTCATTATCACAGCAACCCACACAGATTGCTTGGTGATGTCTGGACACACAAATCTGATCTGATCACTTGCAAATAATAGTGCAGACAGTGTTTCCTAAAGATCTGTTTTGCTTGCAGTCTGATTATTGCCATTATGTCCTTGGTCTTTCTGATAAACCTAGGAAATGGGTCAAAAAGATTTTTAATCATGCATTAGATAAAAGAATTTTCATCCAGATGAAGTCTTTAATACTTTCGGAACATCTTGAGGCACAAACTGGAGCTAAGTTTAGCTTAGCATAAGAACCAGAGGCAGGGGAAACCAGCTTGACTATGCCCAAAGGTTCAAACAAATCCCTTATCAGCACCTTTTAAAAGCTCATGACTGAATCACAACGTTTATTACAATAACTTCCAGGTAGAAAACCCCTGCATCATGCACATAAAATGAATTGGCACTGAGCAAATGCTACCATTGGCTAGTTTTTAGCCACCTAAAAAAGCCACAACTAAAAGAAAAATCTGAATTATTTTAAGGGTACACTATATTTAGAATATTTTCACTGATTTACCTTTCTGTCAGACGGCCCTCTCTGACAGTGAACTTAAGCTGCTATCTCAAAGCCACCAGACTCCACTGAAAAAAAAAAACAGTGATTTTACTTTGCAGAACTCTGGAGCTGCTGGTCTACTGCTGCCTTGATTGGTTAGTTTGTAAGGTTAAGTATAAAAAAACATTCCAAATATAGTGTACACTTGAACTGATAGTGATTATTCTTTGGTGGAACTTTTTAGGTAGCTAAAAAGCAGTACCTTGCTTAGCTCCCACACCTTTAGATTTGGCTTGACAACACCAGCAAAGCAACACAGTATATAAAATAAACATCAGATAAATTGGGCCACTCTCTTTAACCATCTCTGCACTGAAAGATGTCTATTTAAGGTGTTTACCAGGTGTCTGCCCAGAAGTGATTCTTGTTAGCATGACGTCATGTTGATTTGGTCTGATCTGTCCTCTCAGTGTCACTCTTCTTTTAGGCACCATGTAGCACGCAAACCTGACTTTGTGGTTCCATTCAAGATGAACCAGGAAGAAAGAAAGCATCATCTTTGGTAAAGTAGACCAAATAAGTCTACAAGCTTAGCTGTAATACACATTCATCATCAGCCACATTTTGATCATGTCTTGTGTTGACATTACCAGTTTATTACTGTACGTGTCCTTTAGCTCAGGATACACCTATAAAAGTTCTTTCCACTGTTGTTACCTGATTTCCAGTTCAGAGTAGTTTAAGCTGACAGTTAAACAGCCTGACAGATTGATACTCTCTCGTTAATGCTTAATGACTTTCCCAGTCTAAACAAATAATCAGTCTCTCAGTAGCAGAGCAGAGGGATTCATGGGGCTATCAATTCACTCTTTAGGGATGTAGAAGAATGAGGGATGGAGGGAACACGGGCTGATGGCAGTGGGGGAGTGGAGAAGGGGTTTACCAAAGAATTTATTCTCCTTGTCTTTGGCTGTTATGAGGGCGGTCAGTGTGGCGACCTCTCCACGGCAGGAGGGGGTCCACCGGTGACCCCTGTATTCCCCTGCATCCCCTTCGAGCCCCGGCTCAATGCAGGCCATTCATGAGTGTGTGTTTATCCTAGTGATGCTCCGCAGGGACGGCCTGCTATCCACTGCCATTTTATGGAGCCTGAGGGGCAGAAAGAGAGAGAAAGGGAGAGCAATGGAAGCGTTTAACTCCTTTACTCACACTTACTCACAATAACATTTCTATTCACCCCTGTACTACCTGTTTGTTTTTCTTCTCCTTGCTCTAAAATGGCGCTACACTTGATTCCTGATATTCTTTCTTTCAACCAGACACCTTCTGGCTGCATAAATGTAGAAGGATTGATATGCACTGAAGAATAACACAAACTTTCACTCTCTCACACTGCCTTAGACAAACATACAGTGGAGGCGCACCCACCTAGAGTGAGAGGGAGAGAGTGAAGGAAGTGTTGAAATATGTCTTACGGCGCTTAAGCAAGTGAACCTTGAAGTTATTTAGCTTCCTTCAAACCAAGCATCTGGGTTCCCCCAAAAACCTGACTCCCGCGAACTCCCCCTCGCCAACGCCGGCCTCCAGGGACCTGCCGTAGGACAGGGCGCGGAGGAGGAGATGAGTACGCTCTCTGTTTTTACAGCTGAGGTCATTAAAGTTGTACGTGCAGGATTAGACAAAGAGCAGGACGAGGTTGGTTATGTCTTGAAGACAGATTCTAATTCATAGGAAAGAATTTGCCGACTCATGACACATGGGAACAAGCGACCTGCATCATGTTGTGAGTAATCTACAGCATGTGTGTGATTGCTTACATGCCCATCGCTTTTCAAAGGAAGTGCAGTGAATGTTAGTCTGGCTGAGGTGTGGTGTACAGATCGACCACCCACACTCCCAACACTCCCATCAGAATGAATGTCTCTCAGAACATCTATCATGTGCACCAGTGCAGGTGATTTAATGTTTAATTAATCCTCGACATGTGCTCCAGTTCATCATGTTTCACATCTCTGACCATACTGATTTAGCCTGTCTGTGTGCATGTGTTCAGAATTTAAGCTTAAGCAATCCACCTTTACAAATACCACACCATCAGCAGTGAGATATGTGTCAGAATTTATTATTTGAGGATATATATTTCTTGTGATGAATGAGGTCATCATGGGGGTACCATAAGTACACTACAAGATTTATAGTATTGGATTTTTTAAGTTCCCGATAAGTTGGTGTTGCATCATATTAAAGAGGAAATGTGCCAGTTTCACTCATTGCAGTCTGTTCTATGTTAAACGAGAATTATTGCCTCATGGTTGTATGCCTCTGCCAACCTGTCATGTTTCAGTTAACATCCATGTCTATCCAGACTTACAGAGTTTATGTAATAAAGACTTCGAGGGAATTTAATAGAACTGATTAAGTGTATATTTTGGTGACATTTTCGAGGTGGACACCCAAGATTAGTGTCACTACTTCAGCATCTGACCCATTGTCTTCCCTTTTGTTTCTGATGGCCTTGAGTAATGGTAAAAAAAAAAAAAGAAAAAAAAAGAAGTGATTTTGCAGAACACTATGATGTCACAGTGAAGTTGAACTTTGACCTTTTGGATTTAGAATGTCGTCACTTAATCATTTTAGACATTTGTGTGAAATTTGATCAAAATTAGCACATGAATTCTTGAGTTATGGCCAAAAACATGTTTTGTGAGGTCACAAGGCCTTTAACCACCAAAATCTGATGAGTTTATTGTTGAGTCCAAGAGGACGTTTCTGCCAAATCTGAAAAAAATCCCTAAAAACGTCACTCTCGGGTTCACAAGAATAGTGCATACCTACTGTATGTACATACGAACAACCCGAAAATGTTATGCCCTAGCTACAACTGTTGCCAGCACAGAGGCATAAAAAAGCTGTATAAAATTATAATGCTGTGTCCACACTACGAAGAACACAGCAGAAGGCTACAATTGATTTTCAGTAAAAGGTGATTGTCTAAAAAACTCATAGTGAGTGATTCGACATGTTATGTACTTGTACGTGTAATGAGTTTTTATTGCAGTTTGTATAATATCCTATTTTTTCCTCTAAAAGCTAACATCTAGCTCTCACCTGACAGATCGTACGCCCCACTTAGATTTGGTTCCAACCCAAGATGTACTCACTTATAACTACATCGTCACGTGCACATGATGGTTGCCTCATGTATCTTGTATCCGTTGAGAGCGTTAGCTGTGCATGCACTTAGAAATGAATGCTACATGTCTGCAAGACACCATATGTACATGTACATGGCAGTGTGGTATAGTGCACTGGCAGAATGAGAGAAACATACTTACCATTGTCATAACGTGTTTGATAGATACCATCTATGATGGCGCCACTGTCATTTTTTTTGCTGTGATCTCAGAATGAATAATATCAAAACCTTCTCGTGTGTCGCCATGTTTATTGTTAACCTAATGCAAATCCATAAGTTCTATTCAGTCTGAGTTCTCTGGTGTGCCCTTTAGTGGAATCCTCCAGTAATATGCAAAGTACATTGGCAAGCATGTAAACAATTCCATTCACAATGCAACTAGTTGTCCATGTGAATGTGTGGTTAAAAAGCAAGCATATCACCATCATGTTATAGCCTTGTTTCTCTTTTAATAAAATATTTTAATTGTATGCCCTCATGTCAATTTTCTCCGATGTATCAAAAATGGTGTCTAGTGTCAATATTTTTCAAGGTACTGTACCGAAGTGAAAAATTCCAGTATCATCACAATGCTACTGTAGACACAAAAAGATTTAGGATGAGAACAACATTTCCTGATACACTCATTATACTGTCGCATTTACAGTAGACTGCAAAGTATTGTAATAGTGGTTGTTACTATTTTAAAAGTCTGAGGTCATCTCTCACGTGTTGCAATTTAATCATGCTTCATTTGAAGGCTACAATACTGACCATAAATTTTGTCCTTGTGCAATAATAAATTCTGCTCTCTAGTGTGTCAGAATAGATTTTACAGCTGTATATATCAGTATAAACAAATAGTATCACTAAGCATGTTTTCACATACCACTGACTTATTGGCAGGTGTGTAGGACCTTATGTCTGATGCACTGATTTTTTTCCTGATGGTCTGAGGACTAAAATGTCAAAAGCACTGATTATTTCTTTAGTTTTGTCATGTCCTATTGTCCCATGATATTGTTAAACTACATTTTGTTCAACTTATGGTTGTAGGTATTCATTTCTTAACGCATCTCTGAAGCAAATGAATAGTTCTCAACAATTACAGAACAGGGAGACAGCTGTATTTAGCTTTCTCTGTGTATTTCAACTGTTGCGATTACTTATCACTACTGCAGAGCTTGAGTTGATATCCATAATGACAGCTGGTAACTGCAGACTTTACTACAGAGTGGAACATAATGCAAACACTGTAGGTAAAAACAGGAAAGCCAGTCATAAAAACACCTTTGTTTACTAATGACAATGCCATCATTATGATTACATTTCCTCCGTGGCCCCCACTGTGCTGCACTGCTTGATGTAACTTCAGTTTGACAGGAACACTGCCGTCCAACACACACACCCACACAGAGTAAACACAAACTAATTAAAACATATCTACTTCAGCTGTAATCGCTGAAAAACTCTAAATAGCTTGAATTGATCAAGTGCTGTTTT
The DNA here is from genome assembly GCF_011397635.1 of Epinephelus fuscoguttatus. Lineage (NCBI taxonomy): Eukaryota > Metazoa > Chordata > Actinopteri > Perciformes > Serranidae > Epinephelus > Epinephelus fuscoguttatus. Next base: position 9,764,848 of record NC_064769.1, on the reverse strand, counting down.
TTCCATTCCCAGTCAAGCTCATGCCAGTAACTGGCTGTAGACAGGTCCATTACAGTGTGAGTGTTATTGTGCTGAAAGGACATGCTGTAATTGCTTTTTTGGGCTCATCTCTGTTGGAGGTTGTTTGTCCTGTGTGTGTGCTGGAGAGCAGCGCTTACAATGAACAGAAGACTTCTAACAAACACCAAAACAGCCTGCTCACATTACTCAGTCTCATTATACTGGCTCCCACTTCGCATTAAAATCCATTTTTGAATTATTTTAATTACCATTTCTCAGCAAGGCCCCAGAGTACATTTTGTCTGTGGTCACCTGACTAAAGTCTCCAAACTGTCTCACCAGATCAGCTTCTGCAGTTTCGACCCACGAACTTGAAAACAGCTTTTCTTGTTGAAATTCTGTTGATTTTCAATCTAATTTCAGATGTCATTTATGGTATAGAGTGGCCATTTTGCTGCATTTTGCTACCTACTTCATTACATCACATATTATGTCTTTTCTTTTTTTCAATTCAGCTTGTGTTTTATTGTTCTGCACCTTTGATCTTTCAAGCTTTCTGTATTCTATCTGTATTCTCTTTTTTACACCTTCTATTAACACCTTTGTTCTGAAACACTTTGATATAAATAGTTATAAAGATCTTGTATTAAAAGTTTGATATTATCATTCTGATTAAGATTCTTTTTCCCCATTAGTAGTATTTGTTGTTGTTGTTGTTGTTGTAGGCGTGTTGCCATGTCGTTACTGCTGCATAAAAAACCTTGTTCCAAATTTACCACCCAGCGGTAGGTCAGCTCTGTGGGAGTCATCGTGTCACACAACTGATGAGTCACAGTCTTCCTCACAGCTGAGGAGAAACATGTGTATTTCTATTGTTGTTAAGATACAGTATGAGGTGAACTCAAAATATATAGTTGTTTTTTATTGTCATCCACAACTGGCACTAAAGGACTACATCCAGGGGCTTAATTTAAGGGGGCAGGGGGACCCTTTTACTTTTTACAGCCTGGAAATAAATCATATATATATATATATATATATACATATATATATTAAAAGAAAGGAGTAGAAATAAGAATGGTGTTTGTACAACTCATTCTTATTCCAAAGTTGTCAAATATCACCACTTGGTCCGTGACTTCCATGTCACACACTGATGGAAAAAGCCATCCTTTCATGGCAGTATGATACGGCATCAGTTTATAACGCCATTGGATAACGTCACCTTGAAATGCTGTGGGACAATAACATGACTTTCACCCAGAAGCCCAGTGTTCGCTTTCCATATGAATTTTGAGCCACACCAAAATGTCTTTTTTTTAATAAACTTAACATGTGTTTGTTGCACAATACAATAAATATGAGGTTTTAAGTTTATTTTGAAAAAGATTGTATGCAACTAATGAGCAGAAACTGTTCATTTCCTGTGAAAATGGAGGTGTGTTTTTAAAAAGACATGATGTAAAAAAAAAAGGTATAAATTGACAGAACGTCATCAACAGACACAGTAGGATACTACGTAGCGCATCATATGTGGATGTCAAAGTCCACCGACCAAGTGGCAATATCTGATGATTTGGGAGTAAGAATATTTTGGTTTGTATCTTTTAAGTTATAGAAAATTATGTTTTTAACGTAATTTTTTAAAGCTGGGTTTTGACCTATCCTAATACAACGGTTCATATGATATCCTACAAATTAGCACCCCACGAATGCTGTTACATCCTTAATGTAAAGTTACTGTGGTTAGGTTTAGGAAAACAAACATTGCGAGGATGTACCTTAAAATGACTTAGTGTTCAATCTAAGTTCACACAGATCTGAACACCGGCCTCCTGGGGAAAGTCCTTTGCCCCAATGTGCCCCCTAAGTGCACTGCTCGGACCACTTCCCTCTCTACTCTTGACACTTCATTGGTTACATGATGGTAGCCTTGAAAAATATGTGGGTTATGCATGGATTACAGGTTCATCATTATGTGGGATATGTACGAAATTTGGTACATTACTTTTACGCATTACGCAGGAAAAAATACGGATGGTGCATGGGAACAAGAGTTGCAAGAGATACATTTTGAAATCTTGAGCTTCATAGATTTTAATAGAGTTTTTAACAAGCAAGTTATTTTTTTATTCTTACATAACATGACAAAAAATGCATTTTACACTTTTTGCTTAATTGCACCAATTCTGTCTTTAAAACTTTGTATGTACAAGTCTCTATAGGCTCTAGTTTTTATAATGAATACATATTTTGTATGTTTATTGCTGTCAGTTGTAGGGCACATTTAGGGCAGATATTAATTATATCAATGCGCATTTGAACAGATGAGATTAAGTAGGTGTACCCCATCTTAAAAGTGGGTTTATTATGCACTTTTTTGGGTGAGTCATTATACTGATCAGTTTCAACAATTTTTGCTGTTTTGCTGTTTAAAATATTTTTGTTACAACCATCCATTGCATGAGGGAGACATGTCAAAATTATATTTAAAAAAAATACATGGATGTGTTTTGTCCTATCTCCAGTAGGGGTATCTGAAAAACCGAAGCCCTGTTGAGGATTTCTGCCTGTAAATCCCGCCCCTGAATGCATCCCATGTGTTGAGAGGGTCTGCTCCATATGAAGGTACTGTGGTTAAAATGATGCCCCAGGACGTTTGTTTTAAAAGCCCCATAAGTGAAGCTATTGGACAAAGACGAACCACAAGCAAAGCAAAGGAAGCTGCACTTTGAGGATGTTAAAAACCAGATGCAAACACAACTTCCCAACATCATACGCAGCTATCATAACTAAACCGAGTGTAAAGTTTGGAATTTTCTTGTAACTTCTTACACCAATTGGAGAACAGTGATGATTTTTTCCTCCACTTTGGTGTTTTCGACTCGCTGCCGTCCTCACAATATAAACTTTATGCCACACCACAACCATTTTGCAAGATCACATAATTAGAAGGCGGACGGCCGTGATTGTAAAAACAATGAAACAGACCTGATATTTTAGGTACCTATCTGAACAAACTTTAACATACAAGGCACTATGTGTGTAAGTGCTTGTAGCACACAAGCCTTTATGTGTACTTTACAGCCCTGCTATCTTTAGTTCCTTTGGGAATATCACAAGAATGCCGAAACTGGCCACTTCCATAAAACTCCTGCTATAGTCCTCCCACTTTGAGGTTTCTGGCTTTAACATGCTCTGACATACTTCAGTAAATATAATTTACTTTATTTTTTATGATTATTTCTATACCAAGCCATGCTCTTCAAAAGGTTTAAATCTTTTTTGCTAACCCCTTTTTAGTTGTTGAGTTCATTGCCAGGGAGCCATGACCTCATGCTATAATTTTAGTCTAATTCCATTTGGGAGGGGGGACTCAACTGAGCAGGCCCTTGATTCAAGACCAAAAAGGTTAAGAAAGTACCACTGGCTAATAGCAGAGGTAGGGATGCTTAAGAAAATAAAGATCACTTTTTGACCTTCTTTACTTCCTCTTTCAATTGGGGCTCTCAATCATTTTTCCCTCTAAAAGGGCCGGCTGCATATGTTTTCATTTATGAGAGATTATTATAAGGTAGATTCTGCTGCTACTCAGTCGCTGTGAAGGGAATTTTACTTTTTTTTGGTCCATCTCCACAACATACACCTTAAAGGAACAGTTTCACAATTTGGGAAATGTGCTTTTTTTGCTTTCCTGCTGAGCATTAGATGAGAAGACTGATACCACTCACATTTCTATGCGGTAAATATGTAGCTACCACCAGCAGCCGGCTAACTTTGTTTACCACATTAGCTTAGCACAACACTGGAAACAGGAAAGAGCTAGCCTGTTTGTCCAAATCTGTAACAAAACCCACTTACCAGCACAACCTGGTGTCACTTCTGACTTGCCTGGTTGCTGACAATTGGTCAGTGGCCCGTTGGCATCAGACACCAATGTACAGAGGCGGTATGAGACGACTTGGGCGATGGCATTTGTTGACACCGGGCAACTTCCACAGTATGAGGAGCGACAAAGTCTGCACAGGGTGGGTGGGAGGGGAGGTGGATGCAAACTCTGCTGAGCCTGCTGTTTGTGTCCAAGGTGAAACCAAAACTCAATCAAGCTAACAACATAGTGTACTAGTATATTTAGCAAACTATTCTAGTGACATGTCACATGACTTAATGTTACGTTAGTAACAAGGGTCCTTATTTTAAGCCAAACCATGATGTCCACCTGCTTATGTTGCTTAATCCTAATGACGTAAACCTAAAAATGTTTTTTTTACTCATGTCCTAAGTTTATTTAGAAAAAGACTGTACTAGGACTGTATTTGCTTTGAAAATGGAAAGTTGAAAAGAGAGGATTCCTGAACGTCCAAACTGACAATGGAGGAGTAACTAGTGCGTCATATTTTGACGTGATGGACCACTGACCAAATACCACAATTTGACGAACTGTTAGTGAGAATGTGTTGTCCAGCAGCACAAAAGTATAAAATAGCAATTCACAGTTTGGAGGATACTGCTCTCTTGTCTGTAGTATATAGGCCTATGAAGCTACCACCAGCACAACCAGAACTTAGCTTAGCATAAATACTGAAAACGGGGCCACAGCTAACTTATCTCTGTCCAAAGGTAACAAAATCTGCCTATCAGCAACACTAAAGCTAAAAATCTAACACAATTTATTTTTGCTTAGGAAAATTATTGGTCCCAGTGTTGTTTATTAAATAGCAATGATGTGAAGGTGATGAAGGAGATTCCAATGACACCGTCTGGCTTGCATAAAGAAAAGGTTTATTACAAGAAGTACAGCATCTATCAAACATCTAGGATGCTTGGAGAGGTTCAAAGCCAATGTGAATTGCTCTCAAAAACAGCCCCAAATTACCCCCGTTATATAGACTTGCTGTTTCTGTGAAATGTGAGACAAAGTCAAACAGACAACAGAGAGTCACCCTAGTTGGACTTCACCAAACCTTGACCCTGGTCCATAAATATCTTCTTGACCCTGACCATACATGCTTTTGACCCTGGGCCCCTTACTGGTCATCTGTTCAAAAACTTCAGAGTAAATCATAACACACTACACCAGCCATGGAATAGTCTGCTACATAACCTTCTATAAAACTGCAACTTGATGTTTTTACACTTCAGAACAGTCCTGAGAGTAATATCAATCTTATAATCAAACACTTTGCAAGAACGCTATTAACCATAGTTCCCAAAATGTCAAACTATCAGTTAAATAGCAGATGGATTTGAGTAGTAGTTTTAGAGAATTTTACTGCATGGTGCATTTCCTTACTTATTGATTAGAACTGCTTCTTGATCTTACAGATATCCATTACCACCTTTTGTTAAACTGCATGAAGACTCATAGAAATGACTCTGGATCAGAAGATAATAATGCTGACTATGCCTGTTCCCACCAAATCGGCAGAATAAATGTTGACATTGTACATTTCTGCAAACCAGAAATGTGTTACATACCTTGAAACTTTAAGTTTGTTAACGTTTCATCAGGTAGGAAAGAAAGCCAGTAAGTGTATTTCCCAAGATGTCAGTTTACCTTTAACACAATGCACAGATCAGTAACATCATCCTACAAAAATGGTGCAATCAGGTGGAAATTAACCTATAACTATTACTCAGGGTGGATAAAGTGCAAACAACCTAAGAAGACTTTTAGGTGTGTTTGTCCTGCTTCGGAGGTCACAGGACTGTAAGCCAGCTGCATCACAAAAGAGGAGGTCTCAAACCATTTTGGCACAGAAGAGGAGGGCGGTCTTGTCAGAGCTGTGAGGTGTACGGGTTGAAGTCTGGGTGTCAGTCTGCTGTAACTGATTCAGTGGTAATGAACCCACTGCTTGGGCAAAGTGCCAGTGTGAGCACAGAGCCACCAGCAAATCATTCACTCTGAACCTCCCAAACTGTCGTCACAATGGGCCAAAAAGGACACATGTTTGTATTTTCAAGACACTTTCTCTACTTAATGTTTCTGTTGTTCATCTCTTCAGGAATCTGTTGACTATGATGATGGACATCCACCGCTCCCCTCTGAGCGTTGTTGTTGCCCTGGTGTGAGACTCCTCCAGGGTTAGATTGAGAACTCTGGAGTCATCGCTCCCCCTCTCCTCTCCTTTCCTCTCGCTTCAAGACAGCCAGATCCTCTAACCTCCCTTTAGACCAAAATCACATCCGTAATCCCATAATGTGTCTGCTTGTCTATTTCCATCTCAAAGACACACACACACACACACACACACACACACACACACACACACACACACACACGCACACACACAAATGTCCATGCATGACACAGCCCTCCTCCCTCTGCTTTTCAGACAGCAAGTCCTCTTCTCCCAATTCCATTCATCTCAATCCTTTGTCACTGTTATTTCTCATGCTGTCTATCCCCTCATCCAACACATCAGGTGCTATTTCAAAGCTTTGAATAAAGGAAAATCCCTTCAAATGAGCAAATGTATCTATTTTAATGGATGTCATACAGCAGGTCTAACTCTAAGCTGTCAAGACTGTGATGTAAAATGCTATCCTGAGAGCTGTGGAGGAGGAATATTACTGCTGCGTGTGCGTACAGTCTGTTTATTTGTCTCTGTGGTCATACAGTGAGTCCTATACGAACCATCTCGTGCGTAGAGCACTCGGGGACACTAAAGCCACACGCAGCGTTTGTGAGAGATTATTAGAGCGAAAGATATCGAGTCTGTCGCTCTGGGAGGAGGTTCCTCGAAAGATTGAACCAATGAATGGAGATGGAGCCAGCATGTGTATGTGCACCATAGGGTTGAAGCGTGTGCGTACGTATGTGTGTGTTTATATAGTGTGTGTGTGTGTGTGTGTGTGGGGGGGGGGCTCAAGTAATAGTATTACTGGCATTCAGATATATAACAGTAACAACACACATGTTTCCATTGTGACAATATTATGGCAGTGATAGATTCAGTGCCATTATACTATATAAACACTCAGCTGATGCACTAATAAATCATTTAAGTGCAGAGCGGCGTCTGCTCAGCTTCATTCTCGAAATCCATCAGAGTGCAGAATTTAATTGCTGGGTTTAAAACTTTTTCACATTACTCAAAGGCTAAAATTTGGTTTTAAGAAAGGAAGTAACAAAATAATGAATATAGGCCCAGACATATAAACTAAAACAGCTTATGGAAAATGTCATGCATGCAGTTATCATGAGGTGTTTAAAAAATGTTTATTTTTTTAAGTGCAGGGGGACAGGGCTGTAGCTGGGATTTACTGAAAATATGAAAGTATTTGGATTTTCCATAACTTATTTATTTAGCTTAATGTTCAAGGAAACATCCTGTGTATTTTAAGGTGAAGCTTTAAATCTCAAAAAGTCCTAGGGATACAGCTTTAGGAAAGAAATATTGTGTGTGCAAAGTTTGACACTAGAAGGCTTTTATACAAATGTATTTGCTGATGGTGCTCACCATAAATCTGAGTTTAATACATCCGGAGGGGATCTTTAAATATACTGACTCCAAAAATGTTGTTATTAGTCAGAGGAATACCTGCTTTTTGTCATGTTCCTGTGTTGTTATCCTTTTGTCTATTTTTTTTTTTTTTGTAGGCTGTAACCTAATTACACTGTTCAGAACCCAATTATGTTATAACCACAAAAACATTATTGTAATTTCTACTCTAAATACACTCAAGAATTATTTGCACAAAATATTTTTGATTAAGTTACTTCATTATGTGTTATTTTTTCTGTCCATGCCAAAGGATAAACAAAAATCATGAGTTTGTTCATTTTTCATAAACTCCTATCAATGAATGAAGAGATGCTTTAAAACAAATTGCATACTTACTTTGTATTGAATTTGTTCTCACTACTCAAAATATCCTCAATTTCTGAAGCATCTCCAGAAAACAATATTGAAAATCTCCTGAGATGAATATTCTGTGTACATTTTCAACAGGATCTATTATAAGCTGATTGTATCATTAGGAAATCAAGTCAGAATGTAGAAAAGTTGCGCCTATTGAATGGACAGGCGATCTGAAAAGGTTTAAAGTACTTGTTATGCAGAGCAGCCTCTGACAATACTCTAATATTACATATTGTACTATTGGATAAACATCAGTGATGAATTGATGTGTAAGCAGTATTTTGATGTGGAGTTGGAGCTGATTTTAACTACTTTATTTACTGTCGGGTAGTTTAATCCAGTGGTTCCCAATCTCAGGGTTGACAAAGTGCACACTGCTTCATTTCAAGGATCAGCAAGCCAAAAAGAGTGGGGATCACTGGTGTAATCTACAGCATTTTTTTGTATTTTACATGTTTATTATAGTTTACTTGCAACTGCTGTTAGATAAATAAATGTGTTAGGGCAAAAAGTGCAATATTTACCTGTGCTATTTAGTGGAGTGCATAGGTGTAGATTTTGGGGGAGGACACAGGGAACATGCCCCTCTGCATTTGTCCCCCTCAAAGTTTTACACCATAAATTGATGCAGAAAAAGTATGAAAACTGTGTATTAAAAATAACCACACGGCAAGAAGTCAAGCTCATATTTTTCTTGAGGAGGACCATCAAACCCCTGTTTCTGGAGATAAAAGTACATCCAAACGTACTAAGACCACTTTTTGGGTAAATACTTCTATGCAGTGTTTTAATACCTGCGTGACTGTGGTGAAGACCAGCCACTGTCAGACTTTTAATAATAAAAAAAAGGGCTCAGCAGTCAGTTGTTACTCCAGCTGGGAGACTGAAAAAGCAACACTGGCAAGACCGAGGGAAAAGTACATCAATAACACAGCTAAACATACAAAAAACAGCCTTTCTCTCTCTCTCACGCACACACAAACACACACACTGACTATGACAGCACATACTGTCAGCACTGTTCTACATCTGTTCATGTAAACCTGCTAAATGTTTGTTTCTCTTGTTATTGGACTGGAGCAGGAAATGCAACTTAAAAGACAGCTAAATTAAAAAAGGGGGAAACTCAGGCAAAATAAAGTTGGAGGAGGGGATGGAGGTGGATGGGTGGGGTTACATGAGTGAAGGTAAATGACATCGGAAAGCCCAGTCTGATTCCAAGTGCCCCTGCTTTGAAAGTTTGCGTGAGGCAGCTTAACGGAACGTCGGGTTGTTTTTCCGCTCCACTGCTTTCTGGACTGAACTATAAACTAAAGACGACATCCTCTCATTAGTCTGCCCTCTGTAGCAAAGCCAGGCCATTTAGTGTACCCAAAATCCCATTGTTTAATTGTGCAGGTCAAGTCAAAGGTCAACCAAAATATTGATGAACTTTTTTAAGGAAGGAGGGGGGAGCAGTGAGGCTTGAAGCGGCGGGGAGGCAGGCGAGGGCAGAGGTGCAAGGGCCACAAACACAGCTGTACTGAAGCGCACACAGAACCAGAGCTGTGCACTGGGAAAACACGACGACCACGTTTCACACTCACACTGAAGTTACAACGCAGGTGTGTGGCTTACAGGGGAATCACAAGGAGCACACCTTCACAGATGCATACTCCCATTTAAAGTCAATGTTCCTTCACAGTGAAATTACAGTGAAAACTCACTCCTGCTGCCAAAGGACAATAAAGTCTGTGAGACAAATCAGCCCACTCAAAGCAAAGCAGTCACAACAGCAGCAGGGCTCATAACCTGAATGAGATGGTGTGCAACGGCTGAGTGTTATGGATTACACTGTTTGTTTAAATCCATGTTAGGTGGATTATGCTCCTTCACTAGAGAGGGCTGATGGGGTCAAAGGCCAGTGAGGCAAAGGCTGCTAAGAAGGTCCTCAAAACACAGCTTTCTCTCTGACCTGAGGGAATTCCTTTTATACTCGTGACCCAAGTTTGCAATAAGTTAAACTGGTGTACAAGAGGTGTGTGATTGTACCAAGATATATAAGGCGGAAAGAAAAAATCATGTTCACAGTTCAGGGTTTATTAAAAATCTGCTGCTAGTTTGAAAAGGGCAAGAAGTGCTCCTGCACAAAAAGTAATACAAAAGACCTGAGAACATAAACATACAATAAAAAAAGAAGAGTAGGATTTGGACTATCCTTTCATAGGTGCAGATTTAGGACATGCATTCATCCCCTAAAATAAAAGTATAAAAACAAGTGCTTTCCCATTGCAAGTAGATGAGAGTTATTTACATGGTTAAGCAGTAGATAAGTATGCCTTTCGTTTTTTTTTTCCTGGTGTGTCACATTCAATGTCACAGACTGGCCAGAGAACAGGTTAGTAAACAGTAGAAAGCAGCATGGAGGCCTGTGAAAATGTTACTTCTTTTTATATCTCTAACTTATTCAGTCTCTCTCTCAATCTTGGTACAGATTGAACAATGTCAAAGCACAACTTAGACAGAGATGGACAGCATTTTGTGCCGACAAAGGGGCTACAATTAGTGCATACACCCGGGTGTCGTGTTTCCATCACTGCCAATCGGAGCTGGTGCCAAGAAATACCCGCGACTACTGCAGAGCCAGGGTGTAAATGCTGATTTTAATCTTTCTCATCAAATACAAAAGCCAGATGTTAGCCCATGCTAGTGATTTTTTTTTTTTTTTTGTCCAGTGCGAGCGAGGCTACAGAGAACTTTTATTTTGATTAACTTAAAGACATTTCCACTTAGAGCTGATGCAGAAAAGGCATACAATTGTGCAGAAAAATTTACCAATATGCATGAGAATTAGTTGTTTGATGCTGGACCCCCAAACCCTATTTCATATGTGTGTGTCCCAAACTTTGAAACAAAACCTACACCTTGCATTCTTTACAGACAGCTTTCCTCTCAAACACCAAACTCTAATTCAGTAACTTGGAACAAATGAAATCTCTCTCTGCATGTTGCATTATTATTTTAAATCTTGTGATTCTCACAGCGTTCTTAGGTTGTTTTAATCATAATAATTTAACGCACTTTGGGCTAAAGGGAAAATAAAAGACAATATTTGCCTTTTGGGGTCAAAGTTCAAATCATTTGGTTTTCTGTGCAAACTAAATAAAAGCATTTTGATGTTATAAATTCATTAAATAAAGGGGGGGGGGGGGGGACTATCAGAGATAAAAACGAAATACATTTTTATATAAGAACAATTAATGGCATTTTATTTAAAGTTAAAAAAAAAGAAGCTTTCTACAGACTTTGGTTTGACCCCTGGTTCTCCTATGATATCACAGTCGCTGTAACTGAGAGGGATTTAAGCACACAAAACAAAAACAAAGTGGTCACTTTATGCCCCGGGCGCGTTCCTGGTGACATTTAACAGCAAGGAAAGCTATTTCCTTTACCATTCAAAGCCAAACGCTCTTAATTGCTCAAGAAGTCTGCTGCAGTTTGGAAAACACTTTGTGATATTCCCCGAGCTTGATCTTTGCGGTTCACTTGAGTCTGTGTTTATTCCTGTGTGGAGAAAATTGGTTTACTCGAGTTGTAATTTTGATATGACACTAAAATATTCCCTTGAACGCGCACCATTTGGAAACCTTTGTAGTTCTAATGGCCATTCATTATGGTTTTCAAGATAAGTTTATGTTGTCATTAAATCTGACTAAACACAGAAACAAACATTTCCCAAACGCACCTTATCTTTTCAGTCGAGTAGCCGATGCTATTTGGCTGCAAGAACGTATCAGATGGACTGAAGTCATCTATTAACCGGGACTGCATCGACTGGGTCATTTCACCGATTAAAATCTTGGGAACGTTTCTTCTTGCAAACTACAGCAGATCGCGGGCACCCGTGGGCTCCCACAGGGAGAAAAGGAATTTCCCTCGCGCTTTGTCACAGCCTTCAAACCCAACATCACCGTGCACGCACCGTGTTTGTGTCACTGTGAGCGCAGGAAAAAAAAGCGCTCACTTTACAGACCTCTTACCCACTTCTAAAAACTTTTTTTCCAATGCAAAGAACAAATCCAAGTGATCGTTACTGATGCCATTTTATGTGTTTCAGAAATTAGAAACAAGTGTCAAATACAAATGACACCTCACTGCCTTCTGTCAGGAAACACCTGGTGACACTTGAAATGAAAACTCTTAAAACTACTACACCGATTCACCAACCATGCAATTAAAAGACAAATATTTAAACTCCTTTTTTTCAAATCAAACTGCCACAAAGATGAATATTGTAAGGAAAACACGCAGGTTTTATTCTAAATTTAACAACTAAATAATATTAATTTCTGCAGCAACATATAGGCTACAAGTGGAGCTAAACTTTAAGAAACTAAGATTTATTTACAGATTTTTTACAACTTAGAATTAATAAGATGTTGGGTCATAGATAAGATATTAGCCTGTTAGTCATTTTAAAAAGTCAGAGGTCTATTTTTACACACATTTATCAGTCTTTTACAACATCGCAAAACATCAGAAACGTGTTGTTATCTGAACTTCAGCTTCAGATCTTTACGAGTTATGCGTGTGTAGTTTCATTATAATCATTTATTGAATAGTCTCCAGAGGCGGGGAACAATCACACTACTGGACCCACAAGCTCTTTTAGTTCAACTGAGGTAAACCTGCTGACTGGAGGATTTCCAGTTCAAACTCTGCAAACTGGCCTGATTAGAAGGAGTTTAGCAGTTAGGCTATTAAGTGAGTGGAGGCCAACAAAGTTGTGATGCTCTTTTCCTGGACGGATCCTGCACGGAGGATGTAGACCATTATTTTGAAAATCCCCTATACTTGTAAATCTACTTTAAAGGCCTCAGAGAGCAAGTCTAAATTTAGACTTTTTTGAATGTATGTTCGTTGTTATGTCCTTTAAATAAAACTTCTTAAAATACGAATCAATCAGTAAGTTTCTTTTATCTATAAATATTTTATTCTAATTTAGAAAATTAATTCTTTCCAATGAACCCATGACTACAGCAGCCTGTCTGTTATGATACGATGAACATGTAGAGTCTTATGATAAGTGATGGAATGTAACTGAGTACATTTACTCAAGTGCAAATTAGAGGTAGTCTGCTTGTACCATACTTGAGTTATTATTTTATCCCACTGTAACTCAGGGAGATATTTTTTTAAACTGCATTACATAAAGCTCTAGTTACTTTATCAAAGTCTATCTTATAAAAGATATGATGACAACATTATGCAATACTTTAGAATAACCAACAGCATAGTAAAACTGCGCGCTGCCTCACAAGAGTAAAGCGCATTTGGTTGATAACACTTTTGGCAGTCTTTTTACAGTCTGGTATTTCTACTTTTACTTAACTAAAGACTCTGAACTCCTCACATTATGGCCATATAGTCAAAAAAAAAAGGCTTTTTCCGGGGAAGCACCAGATCAGGAACCAGTTAACGTCGCCCATGCGCGACCGGTGTATATTAATTATTGATCGCTCACAGCTGCTTATGGTTTATGGTTTGGCATTAGGCACAAGCGCCTCAGCGCAGAGCAGGTCTTTTCCTGGTGTCCCCTTAAGCAGGATTGTGTGTTTGGCCTCTAATTATTCATAATGCCCTGTGGAGGAAAAAAAAGAAACAATGCTTTCCGTGCAAAGGGATTGGCAAAATGTTGCAATTTAATAAATTGACGAAACTCGCCACCTAGAGTGACTGAAGAGATTTATGCAGGCTCGTCTGGTCAGGAGCAAACACATCTGACTCATTGCTCTAAACTGTGTTGCTTGGCTTTACCATCACAAGTAAAATATTAATGCACAGCAGTCAAGTTGATGAAAAATCTGTTTAAAAATGGATGTTTTGTTTTCCCATGAACTGAACTAAATATGTTTTGGGGGGGGGGGGGGGGGAATACTCCATGTGGGGCTGAGTCGTGGTGGGAGGTAGGCTAATTGATGAAAGAGACGAGTGTGTTTTGCCCCAAAGGAAGCTGTACCCCTTTCTTTCACCGCCAAACACACTATGTGCGACTTGCATTTTTACATCAGATCAAAGCCTCACACACGGCTCGAGAACACACACAATATACTGTAGAGCTGCAGGTCTGCAGGGTTTTACAGGCAGAACTTGTTTGAGTTCTTTTTAACACGGGCAAAGATTATCATCAGGGTCATTTCGAGAAGTCTCCAGCCGTGTAATTTGTTTTAATAGTAATATTTTAGCAATACATTGGAAGTTATGGGAAAGTATCTACATTTGTTTGGCTATATCTATTTATTAAATCATTTTTAATACGTTTGTTTCATTAGGTGGGGAAAACATGCATTGTCTGGTAAGTCTACTTAACAAACTCTCCAGTGCAGTGCTTCAAGGAGACCTACAGCTACTGACTGCCAAGTGCAACAGTTAAATAACTTCTAATGTTGCCCAAATTTACGCAACAGTTGCAGGTAGGGTTAAGGTTGGATTTTTTTTTTTCTTTAATTAAAACTTTGTTTAATCAGGAATACTTCTTGTGACTGCGATGTCTTTTTATAGAGAAACGGGGCATTTGCCACCAGTAAATCCAGTAAAGGCTGACTGGTGCCTCTTGTGATGCAGCCTACAGCTATTGTCTTGTCTTTACTCAGTAATGGGTCCCCCATATAATAATAATTCGTCAAAAGAGGACCAAAAAAAAGAAAGAAAAAGTACCAAGTCCAAACACCACAGTGGAGAGTGTAAATAGAGAGTCAGTTTATTCTTTATTTTTTAAAGAAAATGTACAAATAAAAAATCAGGAAATAATTGAAACTCATGGGAACTTAATGAGTATAAAAACGTGTGTTGCTTCAGTTGGAAAATGACGCACGTGCAGAGTTTGACATCATGACTCAACTTTTAAAATAAAATAAAAATATATATTCAGAGATTGTAGATTTTCCAATAATGGAAGAGGAGTAAATGCAATTTGAGAAATTAACTGAACTTTTTTTTTTCTTCAGAGAAACCATAGCCTATTAGACACGAATTATTAGTCAAGGTATACCTAATAAAGTATTCTTAATAGACTATTTGTGATGGTGATTCATAGGATGTGGATTGATCTTACGGCGGAAAATTAACCAAAATGTTATTGTCAAAGTTATTTTTTTTTCTTCCAAACGTCTTGTTTAGATGTGGGGGGGCTAATAAACTCACAGAGAGTAGTCAGGTGAAAGTGACTGCATTAAAATAAATAGCGAGCAATATTAGGTGAAATTAAAACCAAACAAACGGTAATAAAGCGTTAAATATATCTAAAGTAACGCGTAATGAACCAGTGATGGCCAGAGTAATCCCGCGTGCAGGCTATAGGCTCTGTCACGCGTGCGTGGATGTGTTTATTGGCTCAAAGCTGCGGGACTGCACGCGATGATTGTGTTTGGTTGCAGCTAGTTTTTGTTTTCTCTCCTAATTGACTGGTCAGGTTCATATAGCTCAGTGTCCGCAGGGAGGCTGTGAATGTGGGCCACAAGTTCCCCGAGGGGGGGAGGGGTGTGGAGGGGAGAGACCGAGAGGCAGAGCCGAGAAAAGTTGGAAGACTCTTAACAATTCAATAATGACACAAGTGTAAAAATACAACGACCCACACTGAGGCTCATGTCAGGTTATTGGATGTGAAAGATGAATAAATAAATAAATAAATAAATAAATAAATAAATACTCCAAAGTTTAAGGCTATAAACTCGGAATTTCATGACTCCAACTTCACTTCTTTTTTTTTTTTTATTTTAATTTGAAGCAACTGTTCTCTTTAAGGACAAATCCCGCATATTATTTAAATTCCGTCACATCTCGCGATAAATCAGTCACATTAAGTATTGATAATTATTCACCTAATCAATAAATACACAATAGTTTCGACGCTCAATAAGACTTTGGCTTTAAAGAAGGAAGCTGGCGCTTCCGTCTGAGTCATTAGAGTAATGTGGGAACCTGTGTGTTTAATGGATTTAATAGCAGATGGATGTGTACTTATCTGAAGTCAAATCGCATTTACAATAATCCACATGCATTTCTTGTTGCCTACCATTATTAATGGAAGGCTGCTAATCCTCTGCAGTCTCTTCAGTACACTGTCAGTACTTTATGCTGGGAAGAATGTAAGAGCTTTTCACACCTTTCACTCAAGTGACTTTAAAATGTTAGCAAGTGGATGAAAATCAAGTTTATATGTGGAATCACACAGCTACTCCAAACCAAAAGGTGTATTACACTATGTTTTTTCCAGGTTTTACAGTCAAATGCACCAGCAGCATCACTGTAGATTAAAATGTTTTAATCAAATTCTCTGGGCACTAAACAAAAAAAGAAGGGAAAATGGTGCTTTAACCTCCTGAATGAAGGTTGGAAACATGATGTCAGACTTCTCCACATCCAAATTAACCTCCAGCCGTGGGCATTGATTTGCAAATCGCTGCCGTATAAACCTCCAGTGACTCCTCGTGCTATTCAGTGCATCTAAGTTCAACAAGCGCTGGCGCTCACCTGCTACTGCTTTGACTGCTGCCAGCTGCCAATTAACACCTATGGCATGTTAATTAGGCCGCAGAGTCTACCACTTCAGGAGACTTTTCAGACCCTTCACCACAAGTGCCTTTATTTTCACAAGAGCTCATGTGCAATCTGCATATGCATCTTGCATGGGGAATCAGGAGGAAGCCAAAGTGGGATTCAAAGCTGCAGTCATGTCGCTGCAACATGTCAATGGACTGAAAGCATTTGGAGATCATGTGTAGTTCAAACTATTTGGGGCCAATTAGACTGTTGTGGGCTATAGGTTCATGTTAGCGGCACTAGTGAGAGGGTAACTGAGTTCAATAAGTCTGAAAAGAGACTTAATTAGTAATACTCCCTGACTGTGATGTCTTGGAATTGTGTCCAAATCATAATTAAATCAAAATATGAAGCAAAAACACTGGACTAACACATCTGATCAGTCATAGATCTTTCAACATGCAGGTCAAACTTGATGTATAATACAATAAAAAATCAAAGACCTGTGTTTATCCTCTAATATTAACAAGGGAATTTATACAATATACACATACTGTTCAGATTCTGCTGCTGCCTCACACACACAAGCACACATGGATGAGTAAGACAAACAAACCTCGAAACAAATGAACAAACGGCTGGCTCTTCTCACGCACAACCTATCGTGATCCGTCTTCCAGAAAATCTGGAATCAGTCAGCTCCCAGTATAACGTACAGAACCTGCTGGAGCAACTTCAGAAAATTAGACAAATGCACAACATGGCATCATTAGTGCCAAAAGGGATACTGGAGGTGAAGTGGGTGTTTTGGGAGGGGGAGGAGAGAGAGACGGGGAGTGTGTGTGTGTGTGTGTGTGTGTGTGTGTGTGTGTGTGTCTCTTGGATGGGGCGGGGGTTCATGAAACGTTACTCAGAAAAGAAGAAAACCACCTAAAAGGCTCGAGAAACACAATGACACATCAAAAGGAAAAACCTGAAAACCGTGGTATAATAAGACTCATGAATAAGCTCAGATCCCAAAGGAACAATGTGTGTTTAAGTGTGTGTGAGAGAGCGAAAGAGAAGGAGTGTGTGTGTCGGGGTCTGAAGCTGTTCATGCATCTCTCTCTCTTTTTTTTTTTTACATAAAAGGCCTCAATTCCCCATACAAAATTAAATATGTGTGTGTGTGTGTGTGTGTGTGTGTGTGTGTGTGTGTGTGTGTGTGTGTGCGCGAGCATGTGAGCACAATCCCAGAATTACTCTAAAATCACAGCAGGAGGAACATCCATTCGCCACATTAATGTTTTCATTACTTCACATAATCATTTCAGCTCTTGTCTCTGGTCGCAGTTCAGAGATGAGAAACGTTTTATCTCTTTGATGCACAAAAACTGAGCGAGAACACGTTGAACTCTGCTAATAACAAAGGGAAAAAATGTAATTTGCCTTTTTAAAGGGGCTAAAAGTTTGCAGTGCACTTTAAAGTGCCAACTTAGTGAATTTAAACATCAAATTATTCAAACAACTGACCACACAGGTTTTAATGTCAAATAAGTTACAGTTTAACCAACAGCTGATAACAATAGAAACACAATCTGACTACTATAAAAAACACACACCTTAGCTGGTCACTTTATTAAAGCATGCTGTAACCACATATGGCAGTTAACATATGTAACTTCTATACTATAACTTCTCACTGTCCACATTTGACCTTTGTGCAACTCCTACTGTCAATTTTCAGACACTTTAGCGACGTGGCTCCAGGAAAATATCGACAACTATTGAATAGATTGCCATGACATTTTGTACAGATGTTCATAGTCCCCATAGGATGAATCCTAATGATCCCAATACTAAATCCCCTTAGGATGAATTACTATACCTTTGGTGATCACTTAACCTTTTGTCTTGGTCCCCTGGTCATCACTTGGTGATGGCACTAGAGTTTAAGTCCGACAATCACCAAAGCTTGCGATGCATCCTGAGAGGGACATGAATGTCTGAACTGGATTTCATTGCAATCCATCCCATAGTTGTTCAGAAATTTGACTCAAAACCACAAATGTAAACATTATGGTAGTGCTAGAGAAAAAGTCAAAGGATCACAAAAGTCATTAGGACTCATCCTCTGGAAACCATGAAAATTTAAAAGCTTCAGTTTGTCTAGCCTGGTTTCACTCCGAAGTTATCGAAATCTGCAGTGACTTGCAGCATCAGAAACCATCGAAAAAAGGTGTCCTTTAACGTCGACATAATGCGTGGCTGGTTGCAGTTATAGTTTAAAGGGCACCCAGCAGCGTCAGGGGGAAATGTGGTGGGACAAGGATGAAAGTTAATATGGTGAAAGTCAGAGTGGGGTGGGCAGGACGGGTGGTGAATGGGTCCAACAAACGTCGACTTTCACCCGAAAGTCAGTGTTCGCGTTCTGTATCATTCTAAAGCCAAACCTTGTTATTTTTTCCTAAACCTAACCACGTACTTTTGTTTCCTAAACCCAATCAAGCGTGTTTGTTATCGTCAATTGTTGTACCAATGTACTGCATTTATTTTGAAAGAGACTGTATGTAAATGTTAAATTTTCTGTGTAAACGGAAGTGTGTTTTGAAAGAAGACAATGCATGTAACAGGCAGAACTTGACACGGTGTCTCTGAACGTCTACAACAACCAAGGGTACCTTGCCCATTGTATGTGGACGTGGAAAGTCAGTGACCAAAACATCAATATGTGATGAGGTTTGGGTGAGTGTGTTGGTTTGTCCATGACTTTGATTTATGACCCAGTAGGCTACCTTAAATTATATATTTACAGTGTCCTCAGATGTATTTAGTATTCAGTGCTAATCAGCAATAACCTGGAATAGCCAGACCAAATTAAAAATGCAGCGACTGAAGATCAATGCTTCTCCACACAACTGGATAGGACTGCAACCAATATGAGCAACAAAACGCAACATAGTACTGAGCAAGGGAAGAATGTAAATAGACTGCAGCATTCAGAGATGAGCTGTGATGATGTAGCCTCAATATGCCTGTGAACCAGTGTTGCCATCAGAATTTGAAAGTATTACTTCAACAGAAAGTTCCACATCAGCTGCAGCCGTTGTGGTTATTTCTGAAAATGCTTCAGTGGGATTCCCCTTTACTAAGATAGGTTTGTGATCGCCGTTATGTCCCTGGAGTGAAGGTGCGTGAGCCAAAAAAGATGTCCTCACATATTTTGCATTAAGCAAGAAGTCTTCGCAAGTTTTCAGTTATCATCTGAAACTTTTTTTTTTACTTTATTTTTTCCATCATGTGAGATACCACTGTGACATGACACTAACAACACACCAAGCAAAACGAATAACAAAAGCACAAATAAAGGAAAAACAAAAGAAAAAACACTCCTTCAGCAACAACAACAACAACAACAACAACAACACAAACCTTCAACAAAGTAATAAATATCATATCAGAAATAATAAAAAGTGACCAAATACAAACATATACATATATACTATCTAAACCCCTGCACCCTTAAATCCATACCATAAATCCATGTATACTTTTAAGTTCATATTATTCACATTGTCCCCCATTTTCGATGTGACTCTCCCATTTGGCCCACAGTGTGCATCCCATTCTAAGATTTCCTGATTTTATATGTTAACTGCTCCATTTCTTTTACTTGTTACACAAGGCCCCTCCATTTCTCTACAGTCGGGCTTGGTTTCCGGAGCCAGTTTTTGTTAAGACTTTAAGAGCAGTTATTCTCAGTATTCTAATTAGGTATTTATCTTCAATTCCAACCATCCCCATTGGCACTTTTCCAACAGAACAAACATTTTTATTTTCCATACAAATATATTTTCAGTAGGTATTTAAAACCTGACAAGACTAAACGATGTGACTAATCAGCATCGTTTTCTGCATAGTCTCTCCAACAGTTTGGTGTTATTGATTGTTGGAGTTTGGCGTGTTGAACAGGTGTTACAAAATATCTCATTTGTAATTTCCATGCATACTCTTGCCAGAACTGAGATCCTATTGTCTGAAATTTGATGCTTAACACCCCTGCATTTTTATATCACTATTCTCAATGTATCTTCTGACTTGTAAATACCTAAAAAAAAGGAGAATGTGGCAAATTATATGCTCACTGTAATGATCCAAACTGCACAATTCATTTTTTGTCGATAAACTGTTCAAATATTTCAACCCTTTCTGATTCCAGATTTTAAAGGTGCCTTCCCCTTTGTTTGGGATAAAGTTGGGTTCTGCTTTTATTTGTCTCAATACCAGAGGTTCATTATGAATCTTAAGATCCCTACTGACTGTATTCCACACTCTAAGAGTATTTTGAAACCATTTGTTATCTTTTTTTGTTCTAACATTTTCTCAAGGAAAGGCAGGAGTTTCTCCATGCCTTTGTATTGGGCCAGCTCTATTGACTTCCATTTTGCCTGTATATCGCCCATTAGCCATGTTCGTAATATTTGTACTTGGGCTGCCTCAGTGCCAACATTCAAACTGGCTAAAATAAATGGAAGTTTGGCTCTTCTTAATTAGCAGAATTATCATCTGAAACTTGCCCCATTTTAGATAAACGGTTGTGACCCGGTCCAGGTGGGCTGAATATCTGTTTGTACTGGAGGGGGACCAGACACATCTGCCACATCTGTTTGGTTCTCAGGCTACCAGCAAATGTTTACATGCGAAACAGAGATGTGGATGAGATACCTGCTAAATATTCACCTTAGCATTGTCTCTGTGAGCATGTTAGCTTGTTAGCGAAAGCATTGCTATGCTTGGGTACATCCTGACAGAGCTGCTAGCATGACTGTAGACCTTACCTTGTTCCAGTCCAACCTCTTACATAAGCTCCATAAATCTGTAGCAGTAACTCCTGATGTCAAGTATAAATGTTTTAAGACATTTTTTTTTTCCACAACAGTGTCACACAGAATATTGAATAAAGATGATGCACAACATCCTTTGTTTATTTTATAAATGTTTGGAACTGAATGACATCACTGTAGATCTTCTTAAACTTTATTAGTGAAAGCACTGTTAAGAAGTGAACATTTTTCTCCACAGGATAATATTAATATAAGTGTCTGTATCCCGAATAAACACTTTTGATTGAACTTTGGCGTACCGGATGCTATTGAGAAGAAACCGCAAAGCAAAACAGCACAAACCTGGAAGAGAAGCAGAGTCATCTGTGTTCTGTACACTCACACAGCACTGTGACTCATTAGCTGTGTGCTTCATTGTTTTTTGGAGGAAGCACATTTCTGCACAATTTTTTCCTCTGTTTTATGGTTTGTCTACAAATAGCTTGTTCAGAGTGGCCCCTGCTTTTTAGTTGACCCCCTTCTCTGTGTTGTATGACATCATTTCCCTATTGAAAGGCGATTTCTGCTTTGAATCTGAAGTAAAGTGAGTCTGTGCCAGAAGTTAAGGGATACAACTTTACTCCCTCTTGTAAACAACGAGAGGCCAACCTGCTATTAGCAAAGACTGTGGACATGGTAGGTGGGAGAAGGCTCTTTGTGTTGTGTATATAGAAAGTCAAACAAATTGGTTTGAGTGGCTGGATCTTAAATGTGTTTATTGCATATGTAAGAGGCGATTGTAGAGATGCAAAAAGTTATGAAATATAGCTGAGGGCAGAGACAGCTAGAGTTACTGATCATGATTTATTGTTTTTAGACTAAAACACTAAAAATATCATCAGTCAAGTGCACCAAAATTATTTCTCCAGTTCTATATTGTCAGTATTTATAATAAAAGCACAATTACGAGGATGGTTGCAAAAATTCTATTTTCTTGTGTTGAGTTTTTTATTTTCTTTTTTTACAGCTTTTTATTTGTCATCCTAACTAACATCAATGAAGTCAGTGCAACAACATTTAATTTGCATTTGCATTCTATTTGTCTGTTTTGTTTGTTTGTTTTTTTCAAAACCCAGCTTGAACTCCTAAAGTTTTCTTTGATTTCTTTTTGAGCAGAGCAGAGTAGGATTGCATGGTTTGTCAATTTAAAATAGGACAGGATTCCCCCAGACAGATTTTTATTAAATTAACTAAAGATTGTTAAACTTACAGGCAGGTATGTAGAGGTCAGGGTTGAGGAACAGACACAGGATGGTAACATGTAGACCATCCAGAGGGCAAGGATGGTGAGCAAATCGGGAACATGTGGGGGATAACAATGGAAAAACAGGAACAGATCAAGCGCAGGTTCAGGCAAGTGTCCAGGTTAAGATGGCTGTAAACAAAGACATGAGCAACATTGCAACCTTAATGACCTGGTAAACAGTGACTGGAAAATGGCCGGTTAAATATCTGCAGGGCTGATGAGGGAAGTGGGAACAGGTGAGCAGGTGAGCAGGTGGGTGGGACACTGGGCATCATTTTGAAAATTACATTTCTAGTACCCTTAAAGTGAAACTGATACCATTAGAGTTCTTCATTCCATTGCTTGTTCTCCTAATTTAATTGATACCCAACATAGAATCATTAACTTGTGTAAAATGACGCCAGACGACACAGGCGTGTAGTACAGCCGTATTATCAAACGTTTTGATGGCATCTCAGCAAGCTGAACTGCCAGGTCTGTTAAATATACCATGTTCAGCTTCACCACACAACAGCAACATGTAGGCTGTAGCTGCTGAGGTAGTGGGTCAATCACATGTCCCGTTAAATCAAAGAACACTTGTAGTGACTGGCTGCGAGCAAAACAATACATACAGCAATTTTCTTCTTTTTCTTGGTCTTTTTCTTGACTGGAGAAATTTTGACACGACTTGGTGCTGGGTTATTTCGGTCAATACTTTAAAGGTATCGAGTGCTGATACCCAGCGCTAGCGGAGATGGTCAGGTGACTGGAACTGGAGGGAAAGGGGTCATTACAAGGTAGGAGCGAGTGGCTTGATGTGACAGGGAGAAGACATCTGGTGGCGAGGAAGAGAATGGCAAAGAAGGAGTTTGAGGAAGAGAGGAATGTGGCTTGAGCTAGGAACAGTGAAGAAGAATGTGGAGGATCTAAAAAACAAAATGTACCAAAGCACCATAGGGTTACCATTCATGACTTAGCCTCAGGGAATATACTTCTTTTGAACTGCTCAAATTTAACAAAGTTGTCTGTGTCTTCTCCCTGGGGCCTAGCTCAAAATGGGGAGGTACTGGGTGGGAATCTGAGAGGACAAAAGTATGAACTACGTTATAGTACACTAGAGTATGATTATGTGTTGCAGATTTGAATTCAGCAGAGTAGATTGGAGTAAAGTAGAATGGAGGCTCTATAAAGTTAAAAGTGTAATAAAACCAATAAAACGTGGCTGTGTCTGATTATTTCAGTACTCTAAATTGATCTCCATATAAAAGTCTGTTTGTTAAAAGAGAGAAGAGTTCATAAGGTTAGTTTTGTTGCCCTGTGGCTCTCGGGTATGTTTTTCAAAGCCCACACAGTAAAGGTCACATCACCTCTGGACCTTTTATTATCTGGACATCAGAGAGACCTTTTGCCTAAAGCTGCAATGATACAGTCCAGCTCCTAATGGGTTAAAAGGGTCTGAGCAGGAGCTGGAAACAGGGTCTGACTGAGCTTAAAGAGGCATCATCTTAAAATCAATTACAAAGCTATAACCAACAATTTGAGTAACTGCCTGTGCAATAAAATCTAAATAGGATTTTAGTAATTCTACACCTCATCCACTTTTAAATGTGTTGCAAAATGGTATACACTTATTTTCATAATGTCATAATCTTAAAACAACATATGCCAGCTGGATTTTACCTGGTCTGGGAATGAAATTATAAATACCTTTTTTATTTTTTTGTTATTGTTACTTAACACGATTGAAGGAGAAACACAGTTGAAAATTGGTTTATGTTACGGTCTGAGATCTGACAGCAAGCATGGTGTGGAGTTTCCATGTCTACACACAAACTCACACACACACACACACACACACACACACACACACACACACACACACATCTCAAAAGCACAGGACCGGGGACTTAAGTGGCAAACACTCTGCAGGCCTGCCCAATTTTCAAGGCGATTTCCTAACTTGAGAAAGGGCGGGCTGTGAATAATTGTGGTGCTCTTCATGCTTGTGATAATAATGTTATTCTAAAGGGGTGAAAGTGGTACAAATAGTGGAAAAAACACTTAAGAAGAGAAAAAAAGAGAGACGTTAGGACATGTAAGAAACCACACATTTTAACTTACTGCCAAATTACTCATCTATTATGGGGTTTCATTTACTCTGACAATTAAAGCAACGTAAGTGCTTCAGTAACACTCGTTCTCTTTCTCTAACACACGCAGGCCATGTGGTGATGAAGGTTAATGAGCTTAAGAAAAAAGACTGTTGAGAGTTTGTTTTGTTTTCTTTTAAGTTTTAAGTGAGCTTAAAGTTACAATGTGTAATTTATGTGGTTGTTTATTAGCAAATATCAACTATTGCTTTCATAAATATATATTTACTAAAGTGTAATGCAATTCACATACAAATGGAAGCTTTCTCATAGGTTAGAATGATTTCTCTATATATACACAGGCAGGGAGCGTTCTGATGGAGGCTGCCCTCTTGCGTCGCCATATTTGAATACAGTGGCTGAAAGGGATATACCTGCTTTACCTTTCGCGTTTACCTAGAACTTTGCCGTCACTGGAGACGATTAAGGTGAAGATCAATCCGGGGCGCTTCTGCGTGAACCTGCTTTGTACTTTTATGATTCTGTCGCACTTTAAATGGAGGACCACACATATGTTTTGCCCCGTAAGAGGGAAACCACGCCACCAAATAAAAGAAAAAGATCAGATAAGCGAGGACGGGACAAAACGCGAGTGAATATTGGCGTTGCTTATTCCAGGTGGAAAGAACTCCTACACTAAACTACTTTTCCCTCTCGTCTAAGTTCAACGTTACCCCCTCGCCCCCTTCCTCTCCCTGGTCTTCCTCCTCTCTCTCTCTCCCTCTTCCTCATCTCCCTGTGTCCTGTGGAAGAACACTCTGGAAACACATATATTATAATCATACCAACCTATATTTGCCACACTGTGCCGTGACTATCACATAAAACGTGTTATTTTAGCATTACTGTGCTAATGCTCGTGTTACCAAAACAATTAAACAAATAAAGCACTCCTAACATATATCTCACAGATAACCTATATCTCACTGGTAAGCTATAACATATCGTGACATGGTTTAGATTCCTAAATAAATATTCACCTCGTCGCTAGATACTTCTGAAAAACTTGAAAAACTCTGTTGTCTGTGCAAGGCTTTTTGTCCTACAAGGCCACCGTCACTTACCCGACGGGAGGGGTGAGTGAGTGAGCGCGAGTGAGCGCTGCAATCTAGAATTTGACCGCTGATGTCACTTTTACTCACCATTTTTGCACACTGAGGCTTTAAACTTTACACCTAACACAAAAGTGGCCACTTTTTAGATTACAGGTCACTGTCACAGCCAGATGGTGAAAACCTGTTCATTTTAATGTGATATTGTTTATCCACTGCTTTCTAAAGCAAAATAACACAAAGCTAAATAACATAAGAGCAAAATTCTATATAAAATGAAAGGATTAAACAATATATACTGCCTTAACTAAAAGTTAGCATGTCCAGATAACTCGCTAAAACTATAGTGCTGTTTACAAAGCTAATCAGCCCATTACTTTGCACTCAGGCAACCTCAGTATGTTATTATTAAAGTGGAAACACCCCCTCACCTCAGCGGGTGGGGGAGTGTTTGGCGTGTTTTTAGTGCAGTAGTCACAAAGACAACCAGATCACTTCGATTTTGAATTTCTCTACCGTTCAACTTAGGCTGATTGTTGGGGGGATGGGGATGGATACCCAATGTTAGCTATCAGGAAGCACAAAAGTGCTATCCTCTTCCTGTTTTAGTTGCGCAACAGTTGGTGTCTTCCTATGTGGCGTAAATCACGTCTTAATTTTCCCAGAAGATCATACCCGTTGGCAAGCAGAATAGACTTTTTTTTTTTTTTTTTACAGCTGACCTTTTGGCCTATCATAGAAGGATACACATTAGATGTTACTAATAACACTAATGATAGCTCTGTTCCATTCAAAAGTCCTAGTGAGTGTGACAGTAAGTAGGCCTGCAAAATCAGAGCAGCTAAATGGAATTCAGCCATCATTCATTTCATGATTTACACCTGTGCTTTTCCTACTGTGATGTGTAAAAATGTCTTCCGTGAAAAAGGCCTATTACATAGTGATAGAGACGCTTATAGGAACCAATCTAAATTTAGATGATGTCATTATTCTATAGCCATTATATTGTTCAATCAACATAATGATAAGTTACAACCAAACAACTTGTCTACTGTCACTTTAACTAAAACACCACTACATTTGTCATTGATAGTCTCTTTCCTCAAACCTTTTTTTTCTTGTGAAAGTAAAAATGTAAACAATAAAACATCAGTCTAACCTTTGTGTATATGAGGTAAGCACCAAAACAGGGATTTGTTTGTCACAAATTATCAGTCTAATCTTACATTTTCCTACTTCATCGTGGTGAACTAGTTCTACCCTGCAATACAAGAACAATGCTGTTTCTTATGTCTTTGTCCTCAACATGTGAGGATGCTGACTTGTTATTTAGTACATTTAGCCTCAGTCTTCTTGCATTACAGAGCCAGTTGCCTAAAAAGTTTACCTTTTTGGTTTTCATCTTGAAATGAGTTAGCCAAAGACAAGTTTCATCCACTTCACAGAGCATTAATTGTGTTAATTAGCTAGCTAGCCAGGTGGCTTTGATTAAATATAGCTACAGTTGCCATTACAGACAGCAAAGCTGACAGTGGCTGGCTAAAAGAACAGAAAGCTTGACAGGCAAAGCAACAGTTATTACAACTTAAAGGTACATTCAGATAACACAGGACGAATAAGTACAAAGCATCTACATGTTTGTTCACAGATTCAATTATGAAGTAGATGCACAGCATGGACAATATAAAAATAAAGATGTGCTTTAGGCTGATTCATACTGAAATCAAAGAAAAATCAATGTTCTGCCAATTGATCAGGCTCAGAGATCTCCTGCGATCTCATCCTCTTATCAAGTGATCCCAAGTAATACCAGCGATACTATCAAATCACACACGGTACTCCTGATATCTCCATGGCAAACTGTGTAGACATGTAATTTATTACAGTATATTAGGATAATATTACAGTGGGTTAGTGGGATCTGGATTTGCAGGAGACGGCAAAATTGGAAACATAATATCAGGAAATCGTGATAAGCGCGTACATCTGCTGCTAGTTCATGCTTTCCACTGAATCAAATGAGTAAATAACTGTGTTTTTACTTTGTGTTTGTGTGAGTGGGTGGGTGAGTGTACCTTTGTGTGAGACTGAGAGAGGAAGCATGTGTGTACGCTTTCAATGTTTTGTCTGTGGTTTGAGTGCCCAGACTATTCTCTCATCCTGTCTGCGTGTGCACTGTGTGTGTGTGTGTGTGTGTGTGTGTGTGTGTGTGTGTGTGTATGTGTGTGTGTGTGTGTGTGTGTGCGTGCGTCAACATAATACCTCAGAGATTGCTCTACCGGCTGTCTGTGTATGAACTGAATAATGCATTAGGAGATTCCCTTCCTCTCTCCCTCTTATCTCATATCTTACCCAAGTCTCCTCCACTCATCTTAACCTCCAATCTTTCAATCATTCACTTGTTTTCCTAATATTCACCTACTTACGTGACCTTTGTTCTGTGCCTCATCCTCTGCCATCAATCTACATCACCACCCCCTCCTCCCCCCTCTGCTCTTCTCCCCTCCCTCTATCACTCAGCCCCTCCCAAGCCTACTCATGCGTAAGGTAGTGGGGTGAAAATGCTTTGCTCTCAGTGCAGCCTCTGCACGCAATAGTGCTGGGATCGTGTGAGAAGGCCGGCAGACATGATGCAGCCCCACATGGCTGTGGCATGGAGCCACGGAAGAGAGGAACAGTGCAGCAGGGGAGGGGTGTAAAAAAAATCCCCACTGTCCCTGTTACCCGCGACAAGGGGTCTCAGCTCAGCCGAAACCATGGCAACGTTTCACACTGATGAGGGATTTTTTCACTGCCATCGTCAGGGTCAATCAGGCGGGTCAAGGTGAAATGGCTGCCACTCACGCAATGGCACTCTTAAAGGAGGGGGAAAGGGGAAGGGAAGCAGAGTGACAGAGCGCACCAAGCAAAACAAACAAAGCTGAGCGACTTTCCATTCATTTAGGAGGGCTCCTAATGAAATCTGTAGCGCAGAAATCCCTGGGTAATATTTCTTTTAAACACATTGATTTAAAGTCGTGATTACTGCAAAGGCTGTGGGTGGAGGAGTGGGTTCAAATCACACCCATCACTCATTCTCTTTTGATTTTCAGGGCTCAATCCTCAAAGGCCGGCTGGCTTGCTCCCCCTTTCCCCTCGGGTCCCCCCACAGCCGCGCTCTCTGCACACCTCTGCTGATGCTGGTCTCATTTCAGGGGCAGGTCGTAATGAAGTCCTCGCCCTCTGATGTATGTTCCTCCGGGGCCGCGGGCCGTGTGGGCCAGGCCGCTGAGCAAGCGAAGGCCTCTCCATTACAGACGGGTTAACGTCTTGTGTCAAGCTTTGGCCGCCATGGCTGCAGTTGTGATAACAATGTAATGACTTTCTACCTCTGATTACCAAAGAGTCAGAAAGACACAGGATCAAAGTAAATAAAACAGAGTAGCACCTTCGGCTAGAATAATAAACCCCCTCAGAAGTGGTGCATGCTGGGAGGATTACTCATATTTTTTCATCTAATTAGGACAATACATCATTTACATTTCACATGGTGGAATGGGGCCAAGCGGAGAGGCCCAGGTTACTCAACATGGGGTAAGCTAAAGCTCATGAGGAGCCAAAGAAAATGAATCAGATACATGAAATATACAGAGTATGTTCAATTATTTAACAAAAACATGACCATTTTTTCGATAATGGATGTAATTGTAGTTGTAGCTTACATCTTGAGTAATATAAGACAGGAAATTAGTCAAGATCTGTTGCTGTTCCTTCTTTAAATAGACAACTGATTAGGGCGAGTGTGTCATTCTGTTTGAATATTGGGTTATAGATGTGTGTGTGTGTGTGTGTGTGTGTACGTCTCAGAAGGCGCAGGTGTCCGTGTGTGTGTGGTCCCATTGCTGAGGTGCTGGCGGTATGGAGGGCTTTTGAGTGAGGAGGCCTCTTGGAGAACCATCACTCTCAGGGTTAATATCTGTTTCCCATCTTTTCCAAGTGGCTCTTGAAGAACTGCGGGTTTCCCCCATTTCATTTTCAAAAAGGGGGAAAAAGAGGAAAAGAAAGCCCACTCTTATGAAATTACAAGTACTTGAAAAGATCTAATGTGGTCTTAATTGTCTCGCTCCATTTGACAATGGGTGTGGAGGGAAGCCATGGGGTTGTATAGGGGGGTTTCTCAAGTATGTTTCAAATTACAATAGGGAGTTCTATAGAAAATGGGCTCGGCTGTGTTGTGTGGTTTTGTTGTCTTGGACAGGATAAGGAGGTGCAAGGCTGGGGTGAGGCACGTTTTTTTTTTCCAGAAGAGAAATGCCTTGAATGACGAACTTGAATCTGGAGTTGAATCTGGCCAGTGCGAGGAATGAATGAATATTTTCTTGCAGCCCAACTTGAAAACATCTGAGGTTGTCAACACAAGAAAATCAAGCTTTTTTTTTTTAAAGACATAAAATGACCTGTGTCACGTTTACCTGCCAAGGACCTCTAGTGGCTGGGTGAACTATGAATGCTATCTGTCAGGAACAAAAGTAGAAGTAGCATGATGTTGAAATTACTACAGAATCTCACAGGGAGAAGGTCGGCATTGATGGATGGGTCAAGAAAAGTGTCTGACTTTGACACAGGACAGTGCTGTTTTCATATTGTTTCTTAAAGTCAGACAGTTCTGCTTTTTTAGGGTCCAGTGTGTAGGATTTAGGGGGCTATATCGGCAGAAGTGGAATATAAAATAAGAAGTAAGTTTTCTTTAGTGTATAATCACCTGAAATAAGAATCATAGTGTTTCATTACCTTTGAATGAGCTGTTTATGTCTACACAGGCAACAGGTCCTCGATGCACTGCCCTGTTTCTACAGTGGCCCAGAATCGATAAATCACACATTGGCTCCAGATATGGCCAATTCTGTCTTTCGTGTCAGCTACCATAGTTAGCAGGCCCTGAGCTACAAGTGTCAGGAAAAAAGCCAAGCCCCAGGCCTCCCCGGCCAAACTGAACATTACCTACAATCTCTGCATGTCTAAGAGCTGCCTCTGCCTCCTGAACTGCCGGTCTCGGGTTCCACTTCCTCCCCTTGGTTGGATTTGGAACCACACTCCTAACTACCACATCCTTACTCCCAGATAACAAGAGCTCTGTCCTGACCTTGGTACATTTAAATTCCTCTGTTAAACTAGATACTGGCAGCTGAAGTATCCCTTTTCCATACAATGCAACACTACTTAGGCACCTAGGAGCACCCAACCACTTCCTAATATAGGAGCAAACCGACCTTTCAATTCTCTCCACAACAGATATTGTAATTTCATAAATTGACAATGGCCACATTAACCTAGGATATAGCCCAAATTGCAAACACCACAACTTCAACTTTCCAGGAAGTTCTGATTTATCTATTCTATCCAGTCCTTCTGCCACATTTTTTCTAAATTTCACCACCTGTTCCTCATCATTCAACTCCACATTGTACCACCTACCTAAGCTCTTTACTGACTTTTCCCTAATTGTTGGGATTTCCTCATCATCTTTGACAAACTTCCTATCACTTAACTTCCCTCTATGTAATTAAATGTTTACTTTGATGGACAGTCCACTGCACTGCTTGTTGCAGGAAGCAACTGCCGCTGGCTGGCAGTTGGCTGGCAGTTGGCTAGCTGGCTTGTAGTGGTGGTGGGGTAGAAAGTGTTTGAGACACTGTGAGTGTGTCTAACTGTATTTTTTGATCGGTCGGTCGGTCCACAAAGCTTTTCTTGAGTAATTCAAAAAGTACTTGATTTGCATACTGCAAGTAGAGACCATTTTCATTTTTTCAAAATGAAAATTTTGCTTTTCTTGTGTGTATGCATGTTGTGTGGATGCATGCATGTATGAGGTTGCAGCTATTGTGAATTTGCACTTGTTCTTAATTTAATGTGAACTGTGAGTGTGTCTAACTGTAGTTTTCTTAATTTAATACATATTTGCATTTTAAAATCTTGTAATGAATCATTTAAATATTTTGATTAATTTTATTGAATAAATGGTTGCTACGGCAGCTAGGTGCGTTTTTGCGATGCCCCAATATCCAGATTTGTTTGAAATATATCCACCAACACATTTACCAAATTTTGTGCTTTCATCACAAAATGAACGATTGTTGTGATATATTGACCTAAGCCACCCCACTACTGAACAATGAACACTGCAGGAATTCTAAACAGGAGAAGTTTCAGCTTGTTGCAATCTGCAATCCTTTCCTTAGATACCACTATAAAGCTTACACACTGGACCTATCCACGACCATGAATTTTTCCTAACCTAAAGTTTTTTTGTGTCTCTGAGCCTTATCAAACTATAACAGTAGTTGATGATTTAATATATTTTGTCAATTAGCTTGGAGGACATGTTGAAATATCTTAAGAGCTTAAGTTGGCACTAAATCTAAGTAGAATAGATTCAGTTGAGCGTGTGTGAGGAATCTGAGGGATTTATGGTTTTGTTTTTAACCAAGCATCCTGCAGTTACTACTTCCCAACTATTTTGGCACGTCACCTTGAAAGAATCCTATATCCATTTGGTTGTGACCCTGGGATCACAGGTTACATATGTTCATAGCATGTGAGCAGCTCTACCAAAGTGTGAATATTCTTTTTTAGAGTCAAATTTCAATTAATTTAAGAGTTTTCAAGAGCTAGAGAGAAATATATCAAAGCCAACAAGGGCAAATTCACTACAGAGGGCCAAAACATTTCTATTATGTGAAATGTGCTGTAGCTTCACAAATGCTACCAATTCAAAAACATATATAAAAAATCTAAAGCAAATACAACAACTGAAACATACTGCAAATGAAAAAAAACGTGCTGCAGAAACCCAAAACCAATACATTAACAGCAAACACAGACACAATGCAACATGAAAATGCACAAACCCCAAAACTAATGCAACAGAAAACTGTTGAATATTTATAATACTATAAAAGACTAAGGCCAAATATAAAAAAAAGAATACATACCCTTTTAAGTAATCTCTTTAAAACACTTTTCTTCAAAACACTGTATTGTCAAGCAGTTCCACATAGCGCTCCCCCTAGAGGCCTGGAGAGAGTCCACTGTGTTGATTGGATATGCAGCGTTTTTCTGTTGCATTTGTTTTGGGGTTTGTGTGTTTTTGACTTTGCATCATTTCTGTATTTGCAGCATTTTTGCTGGTTAATATATGTGTTCTGGCTTTCTGCAGCATGTTTCTGTTGTATTTGTGTTGGAATTAAGTATTTGTGTTTGAGTTGGCATCGCATCTGAAGCTGCAGCACATTTCTACTAATGGACATGGTTGGGCGGCTGTAGCGCAATTACCCTTGTTGCCCACTGTAGAAAATACCAAGAATTAAAAACAAACAAACAAACAAAAAAAAAACATCTAAAGAAATAAATAATTTCGCAGACATGTCTTTTCTTTCCTATCCTGGCAATTGTTTCTCTACCTCCCCTGTGACCCCTTAGAGATTCCCCTCAGGTCAGAAACCATTACCCAGCTTGTCAACATTTAAACTACAACAGGTGGGAGAGCTGTCTTTTACAGTTGTAGGTAACTGTAGTGCTGCTTCTCAGTGTGAAATATGTTTGATCAATTAATGGTCAGAGAGTCTGCCATGTTGTTTCCACAGTAGCCCAGAACAAACAAACCAAACACTGACTCTCGATAGAGCCATTCCATTTCTGTGTTTTTGCGTCAGCCACCATAGTTCCGCTCCACTCTTGGCACAGGTAAGAAGTTCACTTGGTTCATCGCTAGATTGCCACTAAATCCTACTCATTTAACCTTTAATACCATTATTATTTAATATTAATATAGATTGTTTTGCTACTGTTTATCAACAGGAAAAAGAACAGTCTCCTTTTTGAGCTTCCTGGAGATCTCTTGCACACCAAAAGCCAACAAGTGATTTTTCTCCAGGCGAGTTTGTGGAACCCTCAGAAACCAATACTGGGGCGATCCCTAAAACTGACTGAACTGCTCAGCTGAGTATGGCCACCCCTGCTGCCAGATTTCTCCTTTGCCAGCTGCTCTAGCCTAATTAGCCATTTAAAGAATCTCCATGCCAGAGGAGATGTGTTTCCATGTATGTGAATTTCACTCACCAGTCTTTCACTTCAACATGTTTCCCACCCTCCATGACTACAAATCTGCATATGGCGCACATCTGGGCCTTCATTCATGAACATTCAGGGAACTGAGGTGGTTATCTGATGAGAGGAACACACAAGGAAATCTGGCAGGCCATTTTGCTTACTGTGTGACAGACTCGATGTTGACAGAGAGATGGTCTGAGAAGTAAATGCTTCTCAGACCCCACAGGGCTCAATCAGGTTAGTATACACAAGTGCTTTTGTTATTTTCCTGTTTAACTGTGAAAAGTGGCTCTATTACATCTTGTGGCACGAGCTGAAACGATGAGAACAGTTTGTACCGTTTGATTATTTAAAAATGAAATCAAAGAACAGCCCTTGGTTTATAATGGATTTACGGCTTACAAAAATAAAAAGACAGATGCACACACACACATACACACACACACACACACGCACAAATGCAAACAAAATCATCTCTAATTGGATTAGGGCAGCTCTTTGGGCTGATTCACTGACCATGGAGGCCTTGTCCTCTGATAAGTAGGGATCTAACCAGCGCTGGTTGTCTGTGTACTGACCTCCACAGTCGCTGAGTGTCCACTGACACCTGACACAGCCAGCTTATTCTCCCCACTGGAGCCTAATGTCTGCTGATGGCGGAGACCACCATCCCCTCTTTAGTTTGGGTGCAGTGGGCCGCGTACACATAGGCCAAGCAAGTCTGTCACCCTCCATCCACCCACCTCTCATTAGGACGAGACAACCTGTTTCTGTGCAAATGACTCTTGCTGTATTCTATGCGGGTGGTGGCTCAGGGGTTTCCCACTCACTGTGTCTCCCTGGATGATAGATAATAATTAGGCCCAGGGCTGTGCTAAAATACCCTCAGAGTCTGGTTTGGGTTGGATTTATACAAGCATTTAACATTATGTGGCTTTTAGAACAATTTAGAAAAATTATACCCCACTGTTAGTGGTCTTAAGTTGTGGTTTTTCCCATTACATAGAGCATGTGCATGGCAAGAGCATGTAGCAGCATGAAACCTGCATGATATTAATAGTATGCACGGCAGCAAATTTGGCAGGGTGGTGGCCAACTCAGAGACCCCACCAACAGTGCTGCACTTTTCCCATGCTCTATACAGCCTATCACCTATAGCCAACTAAGTTAGCAGGTTTTAAACCTGGGTTAGCTACAAAATATGTGATTAATTAATTGCTCTTGTTCTTTTTAGGGGCTCAGATGGAAGATGGTATGATCATGAATCAAAATAAAGTTAAATTACTTAAACTGCTGTTGGAAAACTGACAGATAATTTAATGTATAAATGTGTGGACCTTTTCACAATGCCATTTACAACACTGGAACACAGCTCATTTCAATGAACATTACAAAAACATGCATGAAGTGTCTAAGTAAGGTATTGGGCCATCACGAGCTCCCAGAATAGCTTCAGTCCTGAAGCATAAGTCTCATGAGCCAATCCAATCACCACAAAAAATCTTAACATGTAGTATGTTTCTGCAAACACTGATACAATATATTCGTTATTATGTTGCGGATATGTTGAAACTTTATGTTTCACCAACGCTGTGGTTGATGTGTAGTTAGGTTTAGGCACAAGAACCATTTGGGAAGGGTCATGTTTTGGTATAGAATAACCAGTTTTGGTGGCAAAAACCCTGCTGGAAATGCAGCAATGTCTCAGTTTCAGTTGCTTTTCATGGCACTCACCCCAGCACAAAAACAGTGAAACACCCACGTCTGAGGGCTAATATGCTGCTGAAAATAAAGCAATGGATTGTCAAAAAACACCCATGTTTGGTGGCTAAAAAATCAACTGGAGACTGTTGGTATTGAACAGCCTACAGTGGTCTGCAGCTTGGCAGGCTTATCGCCTAGTTGTCACGCCATCCACCATCCCCTCAACCTCCTCATGACAAAGTCAGTATGAAACATGCAAATGTAATATGCAATTGTGATTTGCAGAAACATACAATGCCAACATTTTATTCTGGCAGCTGGGCTGCGTGAGCTCTACTGGAGGAATGAACACAGTTCTCCCCACAGATATTCCCTCATTTGGTGTTTTGATTATGGTGGTAGAGATTCTGACATACTGTGCTGAAATCTTCAATATCTGACGATCTATCATTACTATCAAGCACAAACTGGAGACGGACTAACAAGGCAGACTCACAGACTCTGATTATAGTTCAGGGTCTTTAATCAAGTTCAGGTTGGTACAAGGGTAATCAGTCATTTAGGCAAAAGTATCTGAATCAATAGGCAAAAAGGGTGGCCAAGAGGCAAGAGCAAGATAATGGTTACCAAAATAAAACAGGAAACACAGGGATGACAAATAAACATGAACTCGGGGAGCTTGACGGGTCATGACAATTAGAGCATCTCCAAACTCATCAAATCATTTAGCAACTCATTGCCCTAAAGTATATTGAGTGATCTTTATTTCTGTATTATATATCTCTTCTCATTTATTCAGGCTTTTAGCCATTCTAGTGGCTCGTTGATTGGTTGGTCCACTACTTTGGTACTGCTTGAAATATCTTAACTACTGGATGGATTGCCTGGAATTTTTGTACAGACATTCATGGTGTCCAGAGGATAACTGATGACTTTCATGTTCCCCTTACTTTTCCTCTAGTGCCAACCACATTTGTGGTTTTGAGTGAAATATCTCGACAGTTATTGCATGAATTGCCTTAATTTTTTGTACAGACATCCATGTCCCTCTCTAGATAAATTGTAATTTGTCCAGTACTTTCGTTTATTACCACCTGCCTGCCTGCAAAACTAATAACATCTCCATCGGCCTCAGCTGTACTTTGTTTTTAGGGCAAATTAGCAAACGTTGCATGCTAACATGCTAAGCTAAGATGGCGTACATGTTAAACATACCTGCTTAACATCAGCATGTATTGTCATTGCAAATATGTTAGCATGGTGAAGTTATCACATACACACAAGCAGAAACCACTATAAAGTGTTACATACCACACACACTGGCTGGTATGCGTTTACACCAGTAATGAGTAAATTGCATTGAAGTTGGAATTGCTTTTAGATGTATATTTTATGGTGTTTAATGGTTCAATGTCATGACTAGAAAAATGAAAACAAATAGGAAATGAATGTTGTGGAGTACAAAGTTAACCAACAGTAATGTTTATCAGCTGCTGCCTGGTGTTTGGTTCAGGAGTTGGTACAAATAAAATTCATCAAATGTAGTCAAGTGCAACAAGTCGATAGTATAAAACACGATGAAATATAATCAATTGCAGCTTTGCAGCAGTTTATGGAAGCACAAAATTCCACATTCGAAGTCAGGACCAGGACGCTGTCATTTGGATGAGCAGGAACAAACAGCAAATGAATCAAACTTCACAGAGCGGATGCTCAGTCCTACTACATGTCAACAAGACAACATCAAATCTTTAAAGTATTTTGTTGTTGGAAAAGGAAATTAATCATTTTTCTTCCTTACACGTAGTTCACCAACAAATGCTAAATATGATCGATCTCTCTTTTTCTGCACATGCTCATCTGACAATCCCGTCCAATTATGGTTAGAAGTAGTGGGGGATGATGCTCATTATGATGGGTGGAGAAGCTTTCTCTATTCCTCTCCGCTTTCTGACAGATGCTATAATTCATAATGTGAGCGGAAGATTGGTGCGTGTTAAGTACCGAGCATAGCCTACACTCTCATTCGACTTAGCTGGTGGTCCGTCTGAATTATGGTTAGGGAAATGTTTTGTGCATGTGTGTGTTTTTAACTTTTAAAAGGACAGAAAGAACCACTCTCGACAAAGCTATCCTAAAAGCATCCATTATGTCCTGCCTCATATGCTGTCTATGAACACCACATGTTGCTGGTCAACGGCATGAAAAATACGACTTTCTAAATCACTTGTGGCAGGTTTACAGTACACTTCCCTCGCTGCGTGTCTGTCCTGCTCTCTCTGTGTCTGCCCTTGCACAAACACACACATAAACGCACATATAAAACCACACACATACATATGCAGTGGCCAATATGAGACACCATCATTCAAGTATTCAAGGAGATAAACTGACTGTAGACGGCAGGGGACAACATTGTTGTCTTTTTTTCTGTGCGATTGGAATCATAAAAGTGATCACGCACATGCACACACAACTTAAATTGTCTTTATGTCATATATTAAGCTGACATCTGTCAACAGTGAAATGAACAGCACATTTCTATCACCATGAATTTAAAATGTGCTCTATAAATTATATTTACACTGCTTTGAAATACAATGTGAACAAAGACTAAAAGACAAAAATGATCCAAGTTAGAAATACTTAGATCCTTTAGATTAAGGATAAATTTGGCAATATTCTATATATGTCTCACTGTCAGCAACATGTGAAGTCCAAAACCAACGAAGAATTGATAACATGTATTGTCTGCATAGCTTACCCATGATATGTCTTATTTCTCTGTGCTGTAGAGCTCCATTGTTGTCCAAAAATGAACACATGAATGAGCCACACTGTTGCACTGAGTGACGTGTTCCTTCATTATGATGAAATATGGGTACTGTAGCTTATTTTGGGTCAACCCCACAGACACCGACCTGTTGCTGTAAATACTCATGAGACCAGAACACCAAATTTGAGGTGAAAATACAGCCCAATAAGTACACTACTTACACCTGTTTGAGTAATGTTTAAATAAAAAAAAGTAAAAATATTACAGTAAATCAATAAGTCTCTTACAAAAGTAAGGGCATATATTCATGGCCTTTTTTTTTTCTTTCATTTTTTTTTTAAAGATTTAGATCTTAGTAAGAAACAGTGGGCTTGGGGCTGAGTGACAGACCATGGCACTGTTGGTTTTGGTATTTAAAGTTTCTGCAAACCATGTATACATTAATTTGTATGTTATTATGTAGTAGTTATACTGAAATGTTACATTTCTTTATGCTCTAACAGTACTGTGGTTAAAATGTGATTAGGTTTATAGGTACAAAAACTACTTGGTTATGGTTAGGAAAGGATCATGCTTGAGCTTAAAATACCTACTTTTGGTGGCACAATTGAAGCAATGGCTCAGTTAAAAACAATTGCTTTTCATACCACTATCTCGGAAGAAAAAGCAAAAATGTCACAGTAAGAAAACAACTGCTATTCATGGAACTATCCCAGTAGAAAAGCAGCAATGGCTCGGTAAAAAAGAACTGCTTCTCATAGCCCTATCCTGGCAGAAAAAGTAGCAATGTCTTGGTAAAAAACAATTGCTTTTAGTGGCACTATCCCCTGCTGAAACAGCCATGGGTTGCTAGAAATAACCCATGTTTGGTGACTAAAGAGCTGTCTGAAACACAGTGACGGGTCACTAAAAAACACCAGGTTTTTGATGTTTGTTGGTCTCAAACAGTGGTCTGCAGTGGTCTGCAGCTAGGCAGGTATCTGATATCTGCCATCCCCTCCACATCGTGATGACAAAGTCAGTTCATACACATGTAATCAGAACTTCATCATTTTAGAAAATTTTGTATGATACATATGTATTGTACGAATGTAATGCATTTGTTGTTTGTACAAATGTACAATGCCAAATTTTTCTTTTGGTGGCTGGGCTGAGGAGCAACATTAGCATTCCCATGGAGTTGTGTGAATCATTCACTCTCCTATTAGCTCTGTTTTGTTCTCCACCATCTCCTGAGGGAAATACATGGCTCTTTAGCAGCTAAATGCTCCCATATGTGGGAGCCAGCTAGTTGCAAAGTTTGTCTGCTGTTTGGTGCTGAGCAGGTGGTGTTACAGTGGCTTTATCAGAGTTAACTCCTGCAGCTGAAAACAACATCAATGAGAGCAGAGTTTGCAGGCCTTTTAACCAAAACAATACCCTGAAAGATGCAGTCGTGTTTTTTATCCAGTTTTCATGTTAAAAATAAATGTATCTTTTGTATGACAATTTAGTAATGTCTTGTTTTTTCCATTTTTCCATTGGTGTTGCTTTCTGTTCAAACTAAAAACAATTTACACACTAATGTGTATTGCAGTGTTCTAGTACCTGGATTTGCCAAAACACAAACTTAAATCAGTCTCGTTCTAACTGTAAAAAGATGTATATTGAGCAGAGTTATAGTTGCAGCTCCCATGATTCCTCCAGCCAAGAGCTTAAGCTGGCTTCACTGTTCTTCACCAGAAAAAATGTATCTCTTCCCCACAGAATAAGTCAAAACTTTTATGTTAAGTGTGTGTGACCTCAAAATGGGAGCCAGCCCTGCTCATTAAACCAAAACATAAAAATTCAGTAAAAACTGATAATTGTTTAGTCCAATTTTCCAGCTAAACAATGTTTTGAATCAATCATATCAAACACAATATGTCCTCAAGAATCTGTTTGATTGGTCCCTGTTGAAAGAATCAAAGTCCACCGCTGCCACAAACCAATATGGGATTTAAATCTATGTGGCCATGTGTTGAAACACCCCATCAAGAAAAGTGACCATAAAGCCAGGCATCTTTGAATCTAGGACAACACTAGGTTACATCAACACTTCTATCTCCCACCAGAGGCAGTTGGGCTTTTGTTGGTGTTTCTGCCTGGTGCCGTTCTAAGATACAAATCCAGTGACTGTAGACAAGTCATTCATAATGTAAGCAAAAACAACCTCAAAGCAACCAATGCCTGGGGTTACAGTAACAAATGAAAATGCAATGAAAACCTCAAATACTGTCTAATATTCTACCCCATAGGCCCATCTAATGCACCATAAGTCTGCAAACTGAACTTGAGATCACCACTAAATCACCACTAAAGCGCTTCATGATCAAGGAATGAAGTGGTTGATTAAGTTGACCTGACTCTGGATGAAGACACCACTTTCATTTTGGTAATGTGGCCTTTTGATGAGGCCAAGTGTGAAAATAAGTGGGTCATGCAGTATTATGTGCTTGAATGTATTCATTGCTTGTGTATGGATGTAATAATGCTAATAGTTAAAGTATAACATGATGTCAACATATCTTCATACAAAGCTTCACATGATGTGTTATGAAAATTGTCACATTACATACTTAATGTAAATTTACATAGGTTAGGTTTAAGAGAAGAAACATGGTGACGGTGTATCTTCAAATAATAGAGATTTCACTTGGCTTCACATGGTCATGAACACTGGTCTCCTAGGGGAAAGTCCTGTGTTTATTTGAATATCAATAACTGTTAAAGGTTTAGTGTGTAGAATTTAGGGGAATCCATAAGTGCTGAAATTATTTAGAACATGTGTATTCCCTTTCTCTGCCTTCAAAATGGCAGTCCACTAACTAATGTGTGATGTCAAGGTGGGTATGCCTATTATTTTCATACAGCCTATGACTGCAACCAACTGAAACTTCTCGCATATGCCAAGCTTGTAGGAGAAATACGGTGGTTGATGCGAAAACGCGAAAACTTAAATTTGTTTTTATACTGAAAAGAGTGTGTCATTAAAAGTTCCACCAGCAGCAGAATTAAGTATATTTAGCACATGCATAAGGAACACTGATGCAAAACACTTGTGACAGTATGCAGGCAGTTCAGCTTTGCCTTGCTCAGCGGCACTCAGCAGGGACATGACGAATCCTGCAGCTACAAGCTCACAGCTGAACTGCACCAGCCGGGCTGGTAGGTTCATCATCTTCCATTTACTGGTCAGCTTCTTTAGATCATCCTGCACAAATGAAAAAAAGTATTTT
Source organism: Epinephelus fuscoguttatus (assembly GCF_011397635.1). Lineage (NCBI taxonomy): Eukaryota > Metazoa > Chordata > Actinopteri > Perciformes > Serranidae > Epinephelus > Epinephelus fuscoguttatus. Next base: position 9,723,346 of record NC_064769.1, on the reverse strand, counting down.
CTGGCAGAATCTTATGAGCAAATCATTCAAATACAAAGTTTGACATCACTGTAATAATTACATTTTTTCACTGAGTCCAGAAACTAGCTGTAGAGTTGTTTCTAAACATCCAGGACTCTTATTGTGAAGTGATGAAAACCTCATAAAAATATGTAATACTATAAAAACAAATTGATCAGATTTTGAAAGAAAGAGTTATGGAAGGACACTAAATGTGCTCATACCAGCGACAATACATATTTCCACTGAACACGAACTGGAAAATAAAACTGTGATGGAGGGAAAATGAGGAAAAGGGGGATTGATAAAAGAGACAATGTATCCCAGCTGAGTAATGTAAGTGGCAGATGAATTGAAAACAATATCCCATCCACTAGGCTTGCCAAATTCAGTTACAGATTTCAGCTTTAACCTATTGGATCCCTGGAGCTGTTCTGAAGGGAGTGAGCAGGAAAGCAAACAGTATTAATCCTCAAAAAGTTCAAAATATCTTCCTGTCATAACAAAGGATCGGGCCCTTGTTCTGCGTAAAGTCTGCAAAATAATATTAAGTGCAGATGTGAAGGAAGATGGAGGCATAAACACTGGGCCCTGTCTTTTCTAAATGTTTAAAAATGAGCCCTAATGCAGAAGGGCTGTGGGTATTTGCCCAGCTGTTGGATAAATAAGCACAAAGATTCAAAGGCTGGATAACCTCCGCCAATGCCCATCAAACCAAACAGATGAGAGAGCGTAGTAATCGGCTCCATTCTCAAATGAGACAACACTGACTCCAATTAGCCTTCAGTCCCAGATCCACAGGGGGAGAAGGGTGGAGATCTGAAAGAGGAATGAAAGTGAGAAGCTTATATTTTACTGAATGCATTCTAAAGATAAGTAACAGAATAAACTTTATTCTCCTTTTGGTGTCCAATTTATGTTTTGTTAAATGCACTAAAATTCCTTACCTTCCAAATAAACCAAAAGCCATGACTGAATGTCAGGGATTTGATCATGCTGTGGATGTAGATAAAAACTACGTCAATATGGAGAGTTGAGGAATCACATACTGACATCCTTTGGTCTTTTCTTTTACAGTTAATGTTATGACAACTAGAAAACTGGGTTGTACCTTTACAAATTGTAAATACGTCTGCTGTCCCAGGTGTTTTCCAACAGCTGAGTGTACAAAAATTACATGCTGAGTTCCCCAAGGCTCCATACTGGGGCCTTTTTTGTTTAATATCTACATGCTTCCATTGCTCAGATTATGATAAACAACAAAATATCTTACCGTAATTATGCACACAATTGTGCGACACAAATTTACATAAACATATCACCAGGGGACTATGGTCCAATACAAGCTCTGACTGATCAACTCAGACATATCAACAAATGGATGTGCCACAGTTTTCTTCAATTAAACAATGACAAAACTGAGGTAACAGCGTTTGCAGCCAAGGAGGAACAATTAAATGTCAGCACTCAGCTTTAATTGGCAATGGGGTAGTCACGGAATCAGACCTGAATTTCAATAGCCACATTACGACAGTTGCAAAGTCAGCTTACTATCACCTGAAGAAAATATCAAGGATGAAAGGACTTACGTATTTGGAAAAATTTGGGCTGGTGGACCTTTTCCTTAAAAAGAAAAATAAACAGTTTCAACGAGGTAGTATATTGATTGTAAGCAGAGGCATAGCACTAAATTCTTGGCCTTTTGCATATTCAGTCTCTGTGGGCCCCCCTGCCCTTGCTCTCTTGATCCGTGTCTCTCTCACTGAGCTTTTAAAAAATTTTGTTTACAAAGTCGGTTTGCTTTCTTTACCTTTCCTGTCTTTCTTTCTTTTCCTTTTTGGAACCCCAATTTCCCTTTCTTGGGGAAAGACATGACAGTGTATGTTAGTGCTCCAGAAGCATATGCAGTCACTCAGAGATGAATCTTAGTGCAGGTGTGGACTTAACCATTTTGGGCCTATAAGGGGTGAGAAGGGCCCCAGAGAGCTTTCACAATTGTTTATACAGAGATCAGTCTCTCAGCTGATTTATTTAGCCAATTTTATTGGCACTAATTACTTAAAAATAAAAAAATTACATACAAAACCAAACCAGGCTTCATGAGGGTCCCCCTCCCATTTGGTCGTGTGTAATCAGCTAGCATGACATGGTCAGCTTAGAAAAAAGCTTAAAAAATCAGCGCCATACAGTAACGTTGGCTTCCAATTATTTTCACCTGTGGAGGCAGCAGGGGGGCCATTTGTATCAGAGGGGCCACAGCACTCCCTGCCCCCCCCGGGGACACCACTGTCCAGTCATGCAGAAACCTCATCACACTTAACAACACTGTCTTACCATGTAATGCAAGGCTTTCTAAGTCTGTTTGTAATTAGATCAGTTAATCAAAGTGGATCAGCTGTTTTCTTTACAAACACTGATGTCATCCATACAATTCAGCTCTCTGCATTACGGAGGATCCTCCACTTCGATGGCACGCTCTCCTCGGCTTGCTGTTGGTTAGCAGATGAGCGACTGCACCCTCACTCACATTCGGAGTGAAAAAAAAGGCTTTGATGTGCAGAAATAATTGGCAGCAGGATCCCTCTGGAAACACATAGGACATCTTTCAAGAGATTCGAGAAATGTTTTCACTACTGTTGAGCTCACTGGCGCTTGCTCCATGCTAGATTGGAGGGGACGGGGTGCACAGAGCAGTAATTAAAGCGAGGTGGAAGAAGTGAGCTGACATTCATCAGGACTGAGTGTGTGTGTGTGTGTGTGTGGGGGGGGGGGGGGGGGGGCCTGATGCTGAGCTCTGAGCCAAACCAACAGTCTAATTCTTCATCTCCAGTTATTTTCTTGGCATTTTCTTCCTCTGAAGTTTGTTTTGTCATGGTACGGGCCAATATTTTAGCCCAATCTCATACTTCCACATTTAATCCTCACTATTGATTGTACAAATACAATTTTCAAAGTTATTATGTAATTAAATGTATGTTTTGCTGCTGGAAACTTCAAAGAGCCGGCTGTTTCTGAAGACATCGCTTGCCGCTGATGTAATAATTTCCCTGGGATATTTAAAATAAACACATTAGGCCTGAAAGAATTCAAAACTTGTCTCAGACTATAATGCCTGGCCCTGTGATTGGCATGCATGAGGCGTGGAATGCCACTTTTCAGTGGAAGCCAATGGTCGCCTTTAACAGCCCGCGTTTCCAAGCTCCCATGCAGTGTAAATTATAGGATAATAGGGTGCAGGCGATTGCAGACTCTGTTTATTCAATCCATTTCTTCACACAAGTTCCCATTGCCTTTTTCCTTCTCTCTGCTGTGTGTGTGGTGGTCCTCTGATCCTGCTGACCCTCGCCATGTGTTTTCACTTTCAGCTCTGATCTCAGCTCTGCGACCAGCGGGGAACCAAATACAAATTGAACAGTAACCATTCACAGGCCACTCTTTTTTCATACCACCGTTAAACCCGCTTTGTCTTCCTCAGGAGGAGCTCAGGGGATAGATGTCCCTGGTTTGGTCACGGGCCTCACGTCGGTTCCCCTTGCAGCCATCAGGTCTTGTTGTAGACATCCAGCAACAATGTGGTTTACTGCACTTCATAGTACATTTGACATCTTTTAAATCACATTACTCCCCTAAAAGAATCAACAGGCCACAAAACACAAGCTAAAAATGAAAACCTTTAAATGGGCATAGTCTTTTCTCAAAGCATCTAGAATGACGAGCCGAAGCCAAGAGAAAAAAAGTGCGCAGAGGAACAAATCGCCAGTGTTTGGGTGGTGTGCTTTTTATTATTTCAGTTAAGGTGAAGTTTTCATTAGTCCCATAAGCCCCCCCACCCCCAACCTTTGAAAACGAGCCCTTTTTCTGTGAAACTCGCTGGACAGCAGCCGCTCGCAAGTGGCAGGGTATGTTTGTTCAGCTTTTATTGGGAGATGTGGTTTGAAGAAGTTAAAAAGAACCTTTTTGTTGTTCTTGGGGTTCATATTTTCTCTGGAGTTACTCCACGTGCAGTGTTTGTTCCCTCGACTGAAAATGAAAGGGGTAAAACCTGAATGCAATAACTCACCTAAAGTGAAGACAAACTCTCAGAAGACTCCACGGATAATCTCTCAGATAAGATATAAATCAAGCAGGGTGCAAACCATGAGCTGCTGGCTTTTATTGAAGGTGATTGCCAGAACTTGTGTTTAGACAGTTTAACTTCATGCTTTAAATGCCCGGCTGAGACTTAGCGAACAATTTAGTGACCTAACAGGATGTAAGCCCAGAATTACACCAAAGCCATGATGTTTGATCGGATGATACGGTGCCGATAACATCTACAGGCTGTTGGTGTAATATCAATTGTGGACATATTAATACATTGCAACAAAGTGCACTAAATATCCCTACATATGGGTTTGTAATATGATTTTCAATAATCTTCCCTTCACTGGGATTCTCCCTCGGAGCCTCTTTATTAGAGTAAAAACACATTCATCACCTGTTTCACATTAAAGTTTCACGCATGCAGCCCCAGCCCCTTGTATCTTGTAAACTCTGCTTCGTTTACTTAGCCTGGATTTCATTGTGGCCATTTTGCACGGTTTACCTTTGTTTAGTTTATTAACCCAGGGGGTTACTTAACCTAAACATCACAGCTGAATGCTTTGGCTTTGGGTTTCAACATCTTTAAGAGAAGTATTTTTTGAAAGTAACAGAAGGTGAGGATGATCGGGTTTATGATCCACACTGACAAATGGTTATATGGTTGTCAAGTGAGAAAGTGATTGGTGGATGACATATTGAAGATTCTTGAAATGGTCCTTTTATTTGAAGTCACGCTGTATCAATGCAAGCACATTTGACATCAAAGGTTTTAAATGTACAGATTTAATTTTTATGTTTGATTTGACCTTTAAAGATGTCATATGTTACTTTTCTGCATTAAAATGTATAAGAATAACTAGACTGATGTATATATTTTCTTGATTTGTGTACTTGCATTATTGCAAACCCTGAGAAATCTGTCATTTTAATCTAAGACACAGTCCGTGTCATTTGGTCATTGTCGCCTGTCAGTGGTGTCATATTCCCTTTGCGCATGCGTCACGGTTGTGGTTGTCTGCCAGAAGCTGCCATAAATTGACTTTTTATCCAGTTTTAAGCCACAATTTTACAATATACTTTTTAGAACTTGGTCGTTTTAACTAAATGTCTTAACCGGATGACAGATTTTATGTATCAGACGTCTGGATCTTAAGTTATCAGAGAAGCAAGCTGAGCAAACGTTAGCAGCTGCTCAGCTCGAGCCCCTATCTTGCCAAACAGTGTCGGAGAATCACGGATTGTTAACGTGAAACTGCTTTATTCAGTGTTTTTACCAGTTTAAATCAGCAGATCATTTTGTTTTGGAGAGGAAGAGACCTCTGCTGATAATTCGGCTCCTAGTAAAAACCTCCTGAATGTCTGGATCCTAAGATATCGGAGAAGAAAGATGAGCTCATATTAGCAGGAGTTGGGCTAGCGACAAGCCAAATAGCATTGGAGAAACATTGATTTTCAGTGTGAAACTGTTTTACTCAGTGTTTTTGTTTTTGAGAGGAAGAGACCTCTGCAGATATTTCAGCTCCCAGTAAAATCCATCTGAACGATGAACGCTGAAGGAATCCTAAATTGGAGAAACTGATTGCAATGACAGCATTGCTCAGTAATTTGTTAGGCTATTATGATTGAGAGACCCCTAACAGCAGAAAATTATATATTGTACGTTCAACATGAAATGTCTTGAATAAAATTCTGCTAATTAAAATTTGCCTCAGTGAAACAAATTTAAACCCAATTCTGTCCTTTAATTTGGACATTGATCCTTGTCTCAGGACTAACAAAACTCAAAATCTGTATCTGCCATCTAACTCCCAGGCTGCATCAGTTTCAACAGCATGTCTGAAACTCCCAGAGGACGCTTCTTAAACAAATAAAGGCTCAGAGCAGCATTAGAGAGAAGGAAAGCCTTCAAAACCTGTGCATGCACTGAAAGTTGAGTGAGACTCTCCTCATTTGCTAAACCAAAAATATCCCCAGTTTAAGGACCAGCTCCACGGCTGATGGCTGGCGCTCGGTTCCCATGCTCCAGCATTGTGTCTCTTCCAGCTGCAGCCAGGGAAAATGGGGGAGGCACACTCATGGGTGGTCCGCCCCACATGGTCCCACACTCTGCGGTTTGCGCCCTACATCTGATAGCAGTGGCTCTCAGCTGGGGTGCGCACAGCTCACATTCTCAGTGTGCCATTTTACTGCAACAATCTCAAGCTCCAGGAGGAGGCTGGAACTGTTTACCGGGCAATATCTTCATCAGGGCGGCGCACTGCACAGCTGGCCTCCCATACACCAGCACTAACTTTTCTTCACCAAAGGATGTTGTAAAAAATCTTCTATGAGTTTGTGAAGTACTTTCACCATTAATCAGATAGATAATGGTTCTTAGTGATTGCAACTTTTATCTTTTCATCCACTTACCTCTGCATGCTGCCTTTCAAATAATACTTGTAGTAATCGACACTTTTATCTACTTTTGTCACGCTCAGTTAAGTGAGCATTAACTACTTGTGCTGCACCGTAACCATTACTCTGCACACATTTGGCTTAAAGAGACTCTCACATGCCCTTGGTATGGGGGTAAAATCGATCATTTTCTCAGCCAGAAGGTTTTGCAATGTTCACACAAATCATGCAGAAATTTCAATCGCGAACGCCCCACAGTCTAGTTAGTAAGTGAGGGGGGCTGTTAGATCATTTATGATGAAGTGGATTTATCCTCAAGGCCACAAATACCACATTTTATTGACTTTCATACGCTGGCAATCTGATCTGAAGTACAGGAGCACAATTAGCTTCATAATAACATTTTATGGAAATAATCGATATGGAGCAGAGCAGATATTGGTTGGGGCTTCGAGTGTGGTCCTCTGTGCACTGCAGCTCGACACAGTTCTCATGAGCAGAGAAGCCAACATGTTGCAATCATCTTTGAACCCAACCACACACATGTGAAGATGGATATCGCAAATTTTCTGTTATATAAAGTACTGTATGACTGCATAGGTGACATTTTGTCTTCAGCAGCAATATTACACATTGTCTGGCTAAAACTCTGTACTGGTTTGAGTTCTGGTAAAGCTCTGATAACCTCTTCTTTCTTCCATAAATGTTAATGACACCTCTGCAGTTTGGAGGCAATAATATCGTTGGTGATTTCATATATGTTACAATCACGTTTCACTTTTACTGATATTTTATTTAAAGTGCTGCCGGCAGAATTCGGTCAACATCTCAGCAGATTGTCCGCCGATTGAAAAAAATGGTTATCTTAAATAAATATTGCCTTTCACATTACAAGCAAAAAAAAAAAAAGATCTGATAAATTCTCCAGATATTAATTTTGGATTACCGCTGAAAACTGGCTAAATCTAGGTCAACTTTCCATCAAAGTAGGTGCCTAAGAGCTCAGTCTGATATTCTCTCATGGGAGAATATGATCTATAGCTATGCTGAAGGGGCTGCAAATGCAAAACAAGTGAGAAAATCCAGATGCAACAGTAATTTGGCCAAGTGTTTTCCAGTTGAGTGTGTGTGTGTGTGTGTGTGTGTGTGTGTGTGTGTGTGTAAAGTGTACGGGGAGGTTATAAATTCTTCTACTTCAGAAGCTGTTTTTTAAATGTTTTATGCACAACATGTTTCTGATAGACATGCTCCACAATGAGCTACAGAAGTGATATAATTCATCCTGTACTGCAACAGTAATGTATAAGACGATGTTTTGGAGCCAAAAGATGACACTGTTGTTCTTGATGTTTCCAATCAGATTGCAAGAAGTCACAGGACATGATTAAAGCCATAGACAACAAAGAGATGGCTGGCATTCAGAGTATTATTGTATGTAACAAGAACGATTTCTGGGCCAACATTACCTACATCACTAAAAGCCATAACATCAAATCAGAATTTCAGTTCTTCATATCTAAGCGGCAACCTCTGGTGTTAGCCAACATGTAAGTGCCAAAACTGCAGTTTCTCAAATGGCCACTTGAAGCTGGTCCCAGAAGCATAGACCCTCATGTTAAAATGCCCAAACATTACACCAGAAATTAAAATGTTTACAGCCTGGTACAAAAACAGTTCTAGATTTTATTAAGGCTTAAATTTATGCAAAATTATGGGTATGGCTGCTTTGTGTAACAGGTGGGTGCCTTGCATTGACAAGTCACTATCATGGCGATATCGTTGGTTGGGTAACATGACCACTGTGAAACTCCATGCATGGCGTTTTCAGTTAATGGAAGTTAATTGTAACATTTTGGCCATCTAAAAAAGTCTTGCTCGGCATTTGGTTTTACTAAAAAGACTCTCTAGGGTCTAATTTCCCTATTAAGTATATTTTGTTTTAATAGTTTTAAGCCTGTTTTTCATTGGCAATAATTAGCATTAGCATTATTACACTCAACCATAGCTGTAAATGTACTGTGCTAACCAAGCTAGCAGCTAGCGTTGGGGTTATTTGTCCCATTTCGTCCAGATATGGTCACTCTGGTTCCAAAAATCCAAGATGCTACAGCCAAAATGCCAAACTCAAGGCTTTTAAACAGGAGTCCACAAACTAATATGGTAGTATCACAATGGCTACATCCATAAATTTATACAGTAAATATGTTCATATCACAACTCATATTTTGACTTAAGATAACCAATACAGCTAGGAGCTTTAAGAACATGTTATACGACTTGTTGTACCAATGTCTTCATCCCTACAGAAGCATCTCTTGCTATTGTGCAAAAACAAATTCAAGCGGGACCATCCAAAATCCAGTCAACCAACGGAAACAAGAGACATGTGTTGTCAAGAAACACAACAGGGCTTCATGTCTCCCCATGAGGATAGTGAAAGCATCACCAGGCATGTCAAATCTGCAGACGGCACACATATTAATTCTGCTCCTCATGTGGAGAGAGGGCCAGTGTGAAGAGCATCTGTAATCACAGCCTTACGAAACAATATGAGATGAATAAAATGTAATCAGATAAATATTTAGTATTATGATTATGATTGATTGTTTAGTAGAGTCTGGTCAGACAACAAAATTCCAAGGTCTTAAAGAGACAATTCCCTCCCAAAGGGAGGGAAGAAAAGATACTAGTTTATCTCACGCCAATCAGCTAGCTTACATTACAGCTCAGCTTAGGAGGATGCCAGTTACGATTACGTCTCGTGCTGTCACAGACGTGAGCCTCTTGTAGATGCAGGCTAGTTCTGCTTGGTGATATGGTTGGCAGATGTAGTTTGGTAGAAAGAAAATTGTTCAGACTAGAAAGTGCTCACTACAAGGTTTGTGGCTTGTCTTGAGTAACTGGGTCATGATTTCCGGCAGGACACATTGCTTTTGAGTTTAAAAAAAATGTCACTTTGGCAGAACAAGCCAAGTGCCATCTAATTCCATTATATCTGAGAGAAGGCAAAAACCTCTACAACGAATATCTCCAACACTCTGCAACTCACACCATAACAATCTAGCCTGATTAAGAGAATTACAGGTAAGAGGAAAAATATGTATTTTTGATTTTGGGATGAAGTGTTCCTTTAATACATTTACCAAAATCTGTCACTGTTTGAAAGATAATATACTTGGAAGTTTAGTTAGGTCCACAACATAAAGAACATAATTGTTCTTTCATATAATAAAAAGGTCTACCCATACACCCCACATGCACATGGTAAATCAAATGCTAATGCAATATGTCAAGATCCCAAACAGTCTGATATAAATCAAGGCATTTTATTAACGGTTATCATGTTTGTAAACAGCCATTTCCTCTCTCCTACAGCTTAATCTCCCTGCTGTAACTTTGAACGCATCACTACAAAGAAAACCATAATTAAAGGGACATGCTGGGAGGGCTTCTTAAATTGATTAAATAATAAAGCAGCAGTGGGAGAAAGCCCCACGCTTGCTGACAGCCTAATAAATATCTTCAGCCATGAAAGATGAAATGTTTGCATTGTTAGTGGCAGATTTCCATGTAAACAATGCTGCTTGGATTAAATTTCACTTCAATCAACTCATCAATGATAGTGCAATACAATGCAAAGCAATAAAAAACAGACTCCTGGGCTCAGTTTGTTATTGTAAACTCTGTAAATATGGAATTTTTGTTCTAAAATCACACCTTGAAAAAACATCACAATTTCTTGCAATATAAGCGATGACAAAAAAAAGTCTTTTAGAAGTGCAGTGAGGCACTGAAGTGTTTGGTTTACAATGTGTTAAAACTTAACAGACAGTCTCTTCTACATCTGATAATAATCAACATTTTTTTCCAAAATTGGTATTCAGCATTTGGGAATATAACTCTTCATTTCCTTACAGTCTCGACACCATGAGAACTCTGAAGAGTATCAGTTTCCTTTGTGTTTTTCATGTCTTATCATACTTGAACTCTCAGCAGTGATTTCTACGACAGGCTGAAAGGTGAATTGTAAGATGTTGCAGCTTTTGGAAGGGAAAGTGGCAACTAGCTCCTCTTTCATCCTGAAAGATTTCTGCACTTATCACTTAAATCTGTCCACAGTCTGTAAGCCACTGGCAAAAGCACAAAAGGATCTTCACATGTGGGTTCAGAGTCTGTGGGTTTATGACATGATCAGAGTCTATCACAGTCTAAGTTCACCTTGTGAACTTTTGATTTTCCAGTCACATTTTCCCTTGTTTTTCTTTAAATTTTTTTAAAAAAGGTCCCACTATAACAATATCACATGTGCAGCATATTCTATGCTTGCTTGTTCCAAAACTTCATTGCATACACTGAATAGAAACCCAAGATGTCATGCATTATCTTACATTCTTTTTAAAAACAGACAGTCTACACCAGGAAATTATGCAAAAAACAAAACAAAACAAAAAACTAGCTACATATTTAGAAAGATAAAGCTTCATTTGACAATTCAAAGTCTATAGCCATGCCTCTGAAGGTGTAGCTACTTCACAGAGATGCTTTGAGCCAAATACTGATGCTACTTGTACTACTTGTAACATGCTCACAGTGACGATGCTAACATTCTGATGTTTAGCCAAACCAGTTGCCACAACAAATGCTGGCATTTCAACTTTCTGCAAACCACGGATATGTGACATTTGTACGTAATTATGTAGCAGATACGTTGAAACTTTACGTTTCAACAGCGATGTGATTAACATGTGGTTATGTGTAGGCACAAAACCACAAAAGATCATGTTTAGGCTTAAAATACACAGTTTGCTGGCACAATCACGTCTGGAAATGCCGCGTATGACTCACTAAAAACAACCGGTCATGTTGTTTGTTGGTCTCAAACAGTAGTCTATAACTTGTCTAGGTGTCACATTATCCACCATCCCCTCATCCCCAGTGATAAAGTCAGCTCATATACATGCAATCAGAACTTTGCCACTTCAAAAATGTTGATATGACGCATATGAAATTGATTTTCAGAAACATTCATGTTTTTTTTCTGGCAATTGGGCTGTGTTTAGCAGGTACAATGTTTACCATGTCAGCCATCTTAGATTCAAATGTTAGCATGCTAGCATTTGCTACAGCTGAAGTACAGCTAAAGAGGGAACGTCGGTTTTGCAGGTATTTAATTAGAGGATCACCAACATTTTTACCCAGCATCCTAAGAGGGACATGAATGTCTGTACCACACTTAATGGCAGTGCAACCAATACCTGACAAGACATTTCACTCAGACCACAAATGTGAAGCTCGTAGTGACACAGAAAAGTCAGGGAATCAAATCATTATGGAACCATGAATGTCTGTTCAACATGTTGTGCTAATCTATCTAGTAAATGTTGCGATATTTCATAGCATGAATCAAGATTTTAAACTGCTGGTGGCACTAGAGAATAAGTCAGGATTCGTTCTCTGGGGACCATGAATTTTTGTTCAAAATTTTATGGAAATCATCTGGTGATTGTTGAGCTGTTTGAGTTCGGACCAAAGTGGTGAATGACCACCTGAAAGACCAACAGTGCTATCCCTGAAGCCTCTGTGCAAATAACCCAATTACCAGAGTAAATGTTGGCATTGTGCATTTCTGCAAACCATGTAAATATAACATTTGTACATCATTATGTAGCGGATATGCTGAAACTGTAAGTTTCTTTACTTTTGGTTTGTGTTTATAGTGTGGTTATGTTACAACCCACATGGTTATGGTCAGGAAAGAGATTATGTTTTGGCTTAAAACATCCTTTCTTGGTGGCACAATCACGGCTGGAAATGTTGACATCTTACTAAAACTACCCATTTTGTTGGTCTTGGTGTCTCTCCCAGGTGCCACGCCATACCCCCATCCCCTCCACCTCCCAATAACAAAGCCAGCTCACACACATGTAATCAGTCACTTTAGAAATTTTGATAAGTATGAAATGGACTTATGTTACATATCCGTTTTTCAAAAAAAAAAAAAAATACAATGCCAACATTTTTTCCTGGTGACTGAGCCAGCTCGAAGGATGGGCAAAAAGTGACAAAAAAATAATGAGCTCTAGAAAATGGACAAAAAGGATTCATGTAACCAATATCTACAGTGTCAACATGTAAGCATGTATCATGCAAGGTGGTTGGAGTTGACGTCAGTTATGCATCTTTGTCAGAGAAAGCCTTGTTTCTGGGAGTGTGCAGGCAGGCGTGTTTGATTTCAAAGCATGGCAAATGAAACCTAAAACTTGGAAAAAGCTGACAAAACATAGCGATCCCAGGTGGTTAATGGGCCGGGAGAAATGACCAGTTGACCAACATCATAGACGACCCCATTCTGATGTGCCCTCTCCACCAGCCGACCTCCATCTGCTAGATATTACACATAGAAACTCTTCTGTTTGTCCAACATATGTAACAGATGGGTGGTCTTGTGATAACGCAGCACGGGGCCTGTCGTGTCGCTGAATGACACTTTTCCTTGTTTTTTCTTCCTCACCAACAAGTTTTAAAGATGGGAGGCTACCAGGGTGGCAAGTATGATGTCAGGCTGGCAGTGACAACCTGCTCATTACAGCATGATGCCACTTTGATACCAGTCGCCAGAGGGATCTTTTATCCTCTTTCAAACAACCACTGCAGCTCTTTAATCACCCCGTCTTGCCCAGATGCCTCAAGACGACACAAAAAGAAGAGTATTTCTGATTAAGAAAGAAATCTGCATTTAGGGAGCTGATGTGAGAAAGTTTCAGGTGTCAGGGGTGAGAGGTTGAAGGTCCCTGTAATGTGGGTGGTTCTGATGAAGCCCTGTTAGCAGTTAATGAGGGCTGAACTGACGCACTGATCACCCCTTGTAATTTGCGGGGGCTAATCGCTGAATATTCCCTTTGACAAGAGAGATTACACGCAGAGTCCAAGGCTGGACAATAGAGATTTACCATGTAATGTCTCCACTATAGACTCTGGACACAAAAAAAGGGTGGATCAGACCGTAGGAGAGAGGAATTAGAAGAGGGGAAGGCGGGGGTGGACGTGACACCAGCCAAGAGGTACCACCTTTGGGACAATGTGAAGATGGGGAGGGGGTGACAGGATCGAAGGGGGATGGGGCAGGGAGACATAGCAGCACAAAGCTCAGTATAGGGTATTACAATTGGCTGAAATGAGATGAAAACACTCGATTTCACTTGTTTATATTACCAATGGATCGCATTGTGTCGCCAGACAACTGTTTTCAGCAAAAAATCTCAAATAAGCCCTTTGTGAGCTATCTGTCTAACACCACTGGACATACAAAGTTAGCAACTAGCTGCTAAATAAGGAAGCAGCTAAAGTGCCAAATATTTTCTTCAGATGTTTTTGGAGACTAAAACGGAGCTAAAAGGTGAGTGGGCTTACTTACTGTAGGTTAACAAGGTTGCCACAAACACAGCTCCATATGAATGTTGTTCCCTACATGCTGGATGTGTAAATAAACAATTGTTCGCTGACATATACAGCATATCAACCATAATAAGGCGATATGTCAATGTAGTTTAACCCAGTCGCCAGAATTGATGTTGGCATTGTACGTTTCTGCCAATTCCGGAAATGTACAGAAGTCCTAAAATCCCAAAGGTGATCTTGTGTGCACAAGATTTTGAAAATATCACCTTTCAGGACTTTAGGGCTCGATATATAATATATGTACTTTTGTATGTAACGGAAACCAAGCAGCAACCTCCAGGGCTGAAAAATGAAGCCAACATGGACGTGCCAATAACTGTAGTTCTTTAAATAACCACTTGAGGCTGGTTCCAGAGGAGCCAGTCGCCATCGACCCCCAAGTTAAAATTCTCAGCTTTCCAGCAGAAATAAACATATTTACAGCCTAGTAGAAAAACACAGTTTTGGTCTCTGTAGCTAATTTTCCCATTCATGACAACTGTACACAGGGTTCATTTTTCTATAACTTACCAGTTTAGATGTTATCAATGCTTAAAGTTACACATAATTAAGGGCAGAGCTGCTTTGCTGCTTTCTGTTGAGTTTCCTTGGCATGTCAGTGGGATCAACCTCTCGCTCTTCCACAGCTCCACACTCTTGTCCAATTTTGTCACTTCTGGCTTCAATAACAAAACAAACAAACAAAAAAAGATGCCACAGCCTAATGCCAAACTCAAGGCTTCCAAGCAGGAGTCCAAAAACCCATGGGTGATGTCACACAAGCTACATCTATCATTTTGTTATACACTATAGTTACGCAACCAGTAGTGCAGTGGTAGTTGATGAGGTGGGCACTACTAGGTAGATGGATAGGTTGCAAAGAGGAAATTGGTATACTCTCTTATATATGCATTCCAGTGGCTTATTGGCTGACAGAAAAAGAGGTGGGTAAACGCCGTATACCTGCATATGCCCTCCACTACACCACTGGCTGAAACTTAACGTGGTTATCGTGTGCTTATGTTTTAGCATAAAAACCCAATTGGTTATGATTAGGAAAAGGTCATGTTTGGGCTTAGAATACACAGTTATATGTGGCACAATCAAGGCTGGAAATGCTGCCAAAGTCTTGCTAAAAAACATCCAGTTTGTTGGTCTTGAACAGTTTGTACAATGCCAACATTTCTTCCTGAGACCGGGCTGTTTGTTTGCTGACAACAATTTTAAATGAGCTTCTTTTATCACATTTGGAAATTCTCATTCTAAGTGTCTATCCTTCACGTGCTACTACATGAATGCCATTTTGGCTCTCTAAGGGAAAACCCAAGGGGAGGATTGAGGTCTCAATGCATCAAGCACATGGAAGGCTCACAACTCAATAAGGCAGAGCTCGCTTTAGTGGTTTTCAGTGACATAGATGACTTTTACAGAGACAAAATTATTCCACACAAAAAGAAGCATATATACTCTTACATGTGTGAATGTACCATATATACTTATCTCGTTGGTCCGTGAAATGTACATTACATTTAGAGGCTTATATTATAATGTGACCAAATGCAATATGAGGTTTGGATTTGTCACGACCAGCTTTGGATTCAGATGTTAAATTGCATATAAGCTAACTTCCATGCTGTCTTTTCTGTATTTCTGAGATAGAAAGGACTCATTGATTTGAACATTTTATAAGTGATTTTGCATACTTTGTCTTGATGTATACCGATATCAGAAAATATCTTTAGTATCGTGCACATTTCACTCATATTGTGCAGCCCTATTGTTGATAGAGGCAGGTAACAGATAGTACTAGATTGTCACCAGAACTGGATTAAAAGGTAAATTTGGTATATTTTTTAACACGAGTCCTATTTCCAATATTTTGTGTCTAAGTGACTGATGAGAACACAACATTGTTGAAACTGGTCTAGTATTGAGCAAGACCACTGTAGCTGGCAGCTGTGAAATAGGTCACAATGTAACAACTAGGGGCATATTCGCAACGTCAATGTACATCCACTAAAAGACCTTGTTTTTGCCACTGACGGGCTCATATTATTATTCTTAATGTCTGACAACATTATGGAAAGAAGCCCTACAGATATAGACCTTTTTGTTGAAGAGTAAGATCTTTTTTGTTCAACCAGAAACAGCCCTGAAATCGCCATCACCAAACCTACCAGACTCCATTTATATAAACAGCAGTTTTAGCCTGGCTATACATAGCTAGCTTAGTGTTACACATATCTGGACGATTTAAGGGTTTATTAAAACCAAAGCAGACTTGGTGATTGTCAGAACAGTGAAAAGATTAGCCATGATGGCTTTTGTGATTTTTATTTTATCTTTGTCAACACTGAATGAAGTGAAGTGTGTTTTACTATACTAAAATTATTAGGCCTATTTATTTAGATGGAGTCTGGTGAATTTGGCTGTAAGGATTTTGGGTCTGTTTCTACCCAAATAAAAAGGATCTTACTCTTTACCAAAAAGGTCTATCTCTGTAGAGATCCTTCCCATAAATTGTCAGACGTTTAGAATAACAATCTGAGCAGTGGCACACTTTTAATGGACGTAAATGGACAGTGCAAAGAAGAACCAAGTAGTTACATTGCAGCTTGTTTTGCTGTCTGCTGTCTGCAGTGGTCTCGCTCAGTACTAGACCAATTTCAAAAACTGTTGTTCCCATTAGTCACTTGGACACAAAAACATGGGCAAAAAAGGATCCAGGTTGAAAAATGCTGAACTTACCCTTTAAGGCCAAGTCACACCAGAAATTGGCACAGCAAAATTAATAAGTGTATCTTTGCTAAATAGGTAGTGCAATAGCTGGGTGATGTAGAAACTACAGGCAATGTTTTGCGAATCACTGTTGAAGCTAATGGCTAGCCAAGAACATGCTAGTGCTAGTCAGTCAGAGTCTTTATATTTTCTCCATACTTTTCCATTTAGTCCCCCAGACATCTCAGGATTATAAATCATTCAATATAGATGAGCTTGTGAACATACTGTCAGTGAACAAGCTAATAAGTTGTTCTTAACAGGAAGATGTAAGTACACATAATGTATTTTAAGAGACATATTTTTACCATAGACTCCGGTCTAAGAACCATATCTCTTTTGGGGATCAGGTTGTACTGCAACAATGTAGGTTAACATAGCAGTGGACATACAACACACAGCTGATAAGCTACGATAATTTCCCCTATTTTCAACTCTCAAGCTCTCCATTCCCTGAAAGGTCAGCCCTGTCAAGACAGCTTGCTATTTTAGAGTAAAGCTAACCTCGACGTGAAAAAATTTGCATGGATTTACTTTGCCCCCTGCCAGCGATTTCCACTGAAATTAATTTAATTCGCAAAAAAATGTTGGTTAAAATGCTGGTGGGATCGGGCCTTTAAGAGGCATAAACAGTCTCAGCGGGGAGCATTTCCAGGAGAGTGAGGGACAACATGTGACAGAGGTCAGGCTAACAGAGGCTAAGCCTGATGCCATATTCTTTGGAATCTGAGGAAAGTGAAATCCAAACCTGCAAGTGCTGTTTTTTGAACTCGTCTCCTGTTCTGTGTTTTCTACAGTTACTTTAACTCATTTGCTGCCTCCTCTTTTGTTTTCTTGTTTTTCTCCCCTTGACATCCCTCGTGTCAGTCACATTTGAGACGTGTGGCTTTTTGTTTTGCCAAAACATCCTTTGGCTTTGGCATGGATGTGGAAACCAAAGGATGCATGCAACATGTTGTACAAGTCTGCGAAGACGGACGGGGATTTTTTTTTTTTTTTTTTCCCCTTGCCGTGCTTTAGAAGCCTGCGCGGACCACCAAAGATGTCAGCTTCAAACTAATTACAAATCTCGAGGATGATCCAATTCGTCTGACATCAGCTGCATGTTTCTGTTCCTCTCTTCATGTTTCTGTGCATTTACTTTCAAGCGCTATTTCACATATATTCACATGCACTAAAAAGAGCTTGAATCCCAAAGGCTCGGTGACGGTCATGGGAATCTGAGGCTGCACATCGAACATAAACTCCCAGTGGCAGTCTGATGAGAGTCCTTCAGCTCTGAACATGTACGGTATAATTTGTGAAGTTGTGGGCTGTGTCACTTCAGAAGCAATGTTACCCTGTCTCACGCACAGTTTAAGGGTAGAAAGACAAAACTGGAGGTGCTGGGAGGGAGAAGAGGGGGTGCATATACTAAAGATGTAAAGGTGAAGATCCTGTGCCTTGATTTAACAGCTGAAGTTTTGAAAGCCCAGTGCATATAAAAGCCTGCCATCAACACATATAATCTCTTAGCTGAGCCCATTGAAAGCTGGGTCCCAGGGGTTAATTCTCCCATCACTCCATGTTTGAATCAACTCCTGACTCACATTGAGATGAAAGCCACAGAGTCCCAGGACCGAGCCTGGACTCCGAAGGCCCGCTGATTCTGGACGACTGGAGCGGATTATTGCATGTTCGTCTCGTCGGACCTCCATCGGGACAGGGAAACTGAAAAGAAAAACAATAATTAGAGATAATTGCTTGTGTCCAAACACGGGCGTTAAAGCCCTCCTCCCTCCCATCTCCTTTCGTAGTATGTGAGGTGGAATGAAAGGGACACCCCCCTGTTTTGACAGCTGGGCAGGCGAACATAATTTGTGACAGCTGAACTGAAACGTCTTTAACCGCAGGGACAGACACAGAGAGAGAAGGATTTGAGGCTGGGAGAGAACTGGTGAGAGAAAGAGGGAAGATCAGAAGGAGAGGTCCTGCCTAAAAGAAACGAAGAAGATGTCAAAGAAAGAAAAGAGACAGAGAATTGAGACAGAGAGTGATTGCTTTCAGCAGAAAAGGATGAGGGGGGAAATTAGCCACTCACCATAAACTTTGAAGAGACGCAGAATTTAAAATAACCCACAAAAAAGACTGGCGTTATATCAAATGCATGCAAGTGGAAATGAGAATATTAAAACAGCAGAGCTCGGCTGAACATGGTGTCATGCCAGGTTTGACACATTGGGTTAATTTGCTGCTCCCTGGAGGTGACCCTTGAACTTCGGGGACTTGGGGTCAAATTGAACTCAAAGTGAGACAGCCAGAATCATGTTAGTCTGAGGAGCTGGGTCATGGGTCAGCTCTGAGATTCTCAGTATATAGGCCAAAACAAGGACCATATGTGGACGGAAACACATTTGAAACAAAAATAAGTCCTCATTTTCCGTCCTCGCTCTTCTTTTTTTTCCTCTTTCTTCGCCTCTCCACCCGCCCCGAAACATCTCGACCCACCGCAGACTTTCTGCCCTAATTCAATAAAGTCATAAATACCACCGTAACAGCAAATTGACATAATGTTGGCTGCATGCCCTTTAAATTGTCAGTGACAGAAGTTTTCCCAGAGGTGAAATATTAATACAAACACAGGATTTCTTTTCCAAAATACCCAGCTCCCAAATTCTCCCATGTTTACTTTTCTCCTTGCTCCTAATTTCTGTTAGTGTGAAATGTTATACTTACTGTTGTATTCACTGACAGGGGAGGAATGGAAACCTGGGAGCTGGGAGAGTAATCCTTTTGGGGCATTGCTCAGCCAAAGAAGTAAGTCTCTGTCCTTTCAGCTTCGCTTCATATGACCAGGAAAACTCCTTTCACCATCTGGGGAATTTGACTAAATCACTGATTAATCACCATTCAAACAGTAAATAAACTCGCCATTAATAATTTCTCAATGTTTGCTTTGTGTTGCAGTTTCTTTCACTGCATCATCAAATAGTAATGAGATATGATTTCCACCCAAAATATATTCAACTATCTTCACTATCACGTTATTATAATAATATCATATATTAAAATACTAAAGACTAAAATGAAAACAAGACCAATCTGCTCCATGTGTCAGGCTGTTGAGCACAAAGGTGTCCACTCTGTGATAAGTGAGAGAACATGAGCACGAGGATCATGTAAGAATGAGGTTGTGAGGATTGATGTTGTCAGCGAGTTTAAAATTAAAGCCACATTACATTTAATGCAGCAGATCTGTTTCCTATAAATGGACCTGCTTTGGAATTCTGACCCACCTTGAAACCACTTTGGAAGATGATAAACTGAACTCACAACATGCTTCTTTCTGCTAAATATATATTCATCAGTATGATGTTTATTACACTGTTTAAGCCTTATATTATTTATTTATCTACTGTAAGATAAGATAAGACTTTTTTGATCCCTAGGGGAAGTTCACGTTACAGCAGCACGGAGACAAGAAATGATCATAATAATCATTATATAATCATGATATTTGATAACATTTCAAGAAATTAGAGAGATGACATTAAAAATATATATATATTTATATTTGACTGCATAAGTAAATTGTGCAAATATTTGTGCAAAAATTGACATTGCCATTTTCTAACTGACACTAATAATAAACTGCTTCATGCTGGGATTTTTATTTATTTATTTTTTTGTGTGTGTATGTGTATTTTGAATGTGTCAGAGTGCATAAAAAAGCATCAAAATAGTTTTGTTTTGTTTTGTTTTTTAAATTAAAAAAAAAAAGTGCCAGTGGAGGATCCCCAAGATCCCCAGACAGAGGTCCAGGCTAATTACTGATATATTTATCATTTAATATTTGTTTATTAACTGGCCCCTTGCCTCCAGGCAAAGCACGTTGAGTATCCATGCTCTGTTGGTATGAATAAAGTATATACTATTATATATAATCGTATATACATGTGCAGTGTATTAGCACACACTATACAGTAATAATACAACGCTATACATAATAAAAATGGAATAGAATACTATGATATTGCGCATCATGCCATAACATTAAATACAATGCTATGATTTAAATACTATAATGCACTGTAAAGTTAATAGATGCTAGTACTTTTAATACTCTTATTCCCACAGTAATCGATATATAATCAGGGACTAGGTGCAGGTGTTTTGTTGTAACGTTTGTTGCAGAGTGAAACAACAAAGTAAAATACTGGTTGGTTTACAGTTTATACTGTATAAAGTATATATTTATTGCTGTTTGTCCTCTCATGTTTTTGAAAAGTCTGACTGCTTTCTGTAGGATATACTGTGGAGGGTTAGGTCTAATGTAAAAAAATAAATAAATAAAAAGTTCCATTTATAACCATTTAAGCAAGATTAAAAACTTAAAAGTCATGTTTCCTTTTACTTCTGATTGGTTGATTTAATCCCTTAAATATCCCTCCAGGAGACATCCCTGTCAGTCTGAATTTCTGAGATACACTTGCAGATGTAATAGTGTCCTTGGGCAGGAGGACACATTTGATTATGTAAGTGCTTCATAATGAGAAAGTAAGGCAACAGAAATCATAGCAATCTTAACAAGAGTTAAAATAACATAAATAGATATAAGTCAAAATTATATTTTAAAAGCAGCTCAATATTGTGAGATCAAAGAGAGTGTTCCAGAGTGCGGTTCTGCTGTGTCTCCTTTAAATGGAAATTGTGTGACAGCCCGGTTTTACCCTTTGTTTTTGTTATTGTTGGTTTTTAATCTTTTGCCTTTAGCACTTTGCAGATTGTTTAATCTTTTTGTTTAATATGTTTTGTGTTCAGTTAGACAACCCTCAAAGTTCAATGTATGATACATACATTTTGACACTCAATAACTTCTGCATGTGTCAATGAAATATACAATATAATACCCCACGTGTAAAGGCTCATACTTGTTAAAGTCATATATAATTCTCATGAGACCTAGAGCCCCTTATCATACACAAAATGAAATTCTCTTCATAAATGTAATCATCTCAGAACTCTTTTTCCACATGACATGTCCTCCTGCGGTGGGACAAAGCACTGACCCTTACACAGGACACATGTAATAGCACTCAGAACACAGTAAAATCCACTGTGGTTGCCCTCATAACACATATATGGTTATTTCCAATAACGTTGCACATGAAGCTGACCTCGCTGTGCTCTCGCTGAATGAGCTGAACACCTGCTCCTTGAGGTGCAGCCGGGGAGGGCCGTAAAAATCTGTGAGGGGAAAGTTATTAGAGAGAGAAAGAGAAGAGGAGATGACTTTATCATGGCTGCATGCAGTCGTTGGCGTGCAGTCAATAAAAAATGAAAAATTACTTGAGTGAAGCTGATAGTTTGCCCACATTAGGTCACATCAGGCATCTCAGGCTCTGTCTCAAAAAGTGTGTGTGTGTGAGCGTGTGTGTGTGTGTTTTCCAGGCAAGTTATTGGGTATTTGCATATGTAAGCATGTCTCCAAGTTATTGCACGTACCTGTTGTGCCTTTGTCTACACATATGGTGTGTGTTAGAGAGAAGTGTTTTTCCGTGTGTGTGTGTGTGTGTGTGTGTTTCTGTGTGTGCAGCACAGCTCCATACAAGGATGAGTATGTAAATGGGTTATTATGCTGAGGAGGTCTGCAAATCATTTCCTGTGGGCTGACTATTTATCAAATCCCCTTGAGGTTTAGACGCTCCTCTCGCAAACTTGTCTGCTTGTGTGTGTGTGTGTGTGTGTGTGTGTGTGTGTGTGTGTGTGTGTGTGTGTGCGTGTGTGTGCGAGGAAGCTAAAGGAAGAGAAACAAAAAAAAACAAGAGTAAATGAGTTTGTTTTTCCTGCTTCTTAAGGATTTAAAAAAAAAAGCTGATAATTTGCATTTTCACCACCTTCCCCACCAGAAGAAACACAATAAAAAGTCTGAGGACTTTAATATGAAAGTGACAAACCAGTCAAATAAATTTCAGAGGGACAGTGACAGTGAAAAGACTTAATGCATGTGTGCGGTGTGAGACTCCGGGTGCATGTGAGTTAACTGTGTGTGGGTCTAGTAAACTATCTACCTTTCATGCACAGACACAGACCTGCTCTCTGGGTGGTGACACTGCTGGCGAGTGAACTGAAAACTGCAAACGACAAAAGCTGGAACAACAGGAAGATAATTCAGATTTGATTGGTTTCACGTGTTCTTCATAAACAACAAAGTTTTCCTGTGCCTCCAGCGTGTTTTCCTGCAAACATGGAATCCATTTGTCCCCTGTCTTCATGCCCTGTAGTTGCACAGGCTCGAGAAGTAGCACACACACACACACACACACACACACACACACAGTGAAATGAAAGCAGGCACCCAGAGCGAGCCCACCACTGTGGCACTGGGATCTTTTGATATATGGTCAGGAACTTATTTTGAAAACAGCCACTTTCAGCTGCTAAAAATAATCACGAGGGACTTGCAGAGGAATATGTGAATGAGGCTCGCCAGATCTGCCTCCCCCGTCAAAATAATGTCCCGACAGAGGCTTGTGTGCTTTAATGTCATTTCAGTTAAAAGTTTTCCTCACATACAGCCAATTCCACACATGCATGTGACATTTAAAGGGTCGGTACACTTAAATGCATAAAACATTTTTTCCTCTTTTTACATCTGGTGTCAAGGCATGAGGAAACTTTGGGTTTTCTTTGTCCAGGATTTAAATATATGTCCATGAGATTTCCATCTAATGAAAATAAGTGGAGCTTTGTTTGTGACACTCACATTAATGAAGAAGTACGTAATAAAAAAATTTAATTGCAACATGTTATTTTTCAGAAAGTGTATTTGCTACTCAACAGAACCCTTTGTCAACACTTTTTCGTAGAGACCATTTTCTCAAAGCAGTGTTTTTTCAAAAAATACATAAAAAAATTAATTCTGCTGGAGAAATCCATGTTTACTTCTGTTTATATTTTCATACTATTCTCCAGTCTTGGCTGCTATTTTGTGTGAAAACTGTGCAGTGTTACCTCTTTAAGCCTCTAAAAATTCTTAAATGAAACAATCTAAGAAGAGATAATCACTCTGACAGAACTGCTCCGAGCTTAAATACGTGCAACCTGTGACAAGAGGTCACAGTCACTTTGTATCATGGGGTCAAAAGAAAAAAAAAGTTTGGGAATCATTGCCTGAGTGAGTGAGTCAAGAGCGTAGGTTTTGTTTCAACACTGGAGGGGACACATATGAAACAGGGGGTTTGGTCTTTTCCCAAGAGATTTTGAGTGTTTTCCTGCATTCTGGTGAATTTTTATGCATTTTTAAGATGCCTTTTCTGCAACCAATTTACAGAGGAAATGTCTTCAGTTTCATGAAAATAAAAGACTGCTGCTACTTTATTTTTATCGTTATGTTTTTTTATTGCGGGGACAACTGCACATGCACTATATATTGAGGGGGATGTGTCCCCTGTGTCCCCCCCCCTGAAATCTACGCCCATGGAGTGAGTAAAGGTAAGTAAAAACATCTATTTTGTTATCTGGGTAACCCTTTCATGGAAACTTGGTTACATAATGCAAATATTTAAAAAAAAAAAAATACGTTGCTTACTGCTGATCATTTACTTCATAAATCAGTAGGTTCATTAGCAATTAAGAGAAGAAGTAACCCCTTGAAATGGAGACGCCTGCAGTGGAGCAGTCATAAAAACTGAGCTGTGTGCAGCCAGAAATGGTACAAACTTTTCTTAACTTTCTAACTGAGAAAGTTTCCAAAGAAAGCAAATATGTCAGGCTACATTTTCGGGAGATGTGAATGAAAGATTTGAATTTAATATCTCGCTTTAAAGGCATAGTGCAAGCATAGAAAATATAGAATCTTTTGGTTTTAAGATTTCACTCAGTGTTAACATCATATATCTTCAGTGAAGAGTTATAACAGTCAGTCAGCGTAAAATAAGATGATTTAATGCACCTTACAGCCACATAAGGTGGAACAAAAGGAGGAAATTGCATGTTAAAATGTTAAATGAACACTTCTGTGTCTGTTAATTGGAAGGTTGGAAAACTGCTGAAACAAAACTGACTGTAAACTGTTTCTTTTGTAAGTTTGTCTACAGTGTCAGCCACAAGGGCAAAGGTTTTGTTTCAACACTGGGGGGAGGACACATCTGAAATGGGTGTTTGGGAGTCCTCTGCCAGAAAATGGTGAGCAACCAACAATTTCCTGCATTCTGTTGAATATTTATGCATCAGTTTGTGCATTTCCTGCACCAATTTATAAAAATAAAAGTCCTCTGATACTTTCATGTTTTTATTGGGGAGGAGAAATACACACATTTGAAATATTATGGGAAACGTGTCCCCTGCAACCCCGGAATCTACACCTATGGTCGGCTATACATGTTGCAGTTTTCTGTCAGTCAAAACAAAGCCCCATGTTGAGCGCAGTGTTTTAACGGAATATGCTCACACAATGAGCTCAGGTTACAGTCTAAACACCAACTTCAGCTGTTTTGTGAGTTGCACAGACCAAGCCTCCTCAGTCTTATTAGCATGCACCATATGGCTGTATGGTGGTGTAACAATGCAAACACAATGGCTGTGTCCACTGGCTGCCAGCATGCAGAGCAAGGTCAGTGCTAATTACTCTAGTCTAATCATGATTTCGAGGGATTATCTGACCCTTTGGTATTTTTGATTTCAAAAGGAAAATGCCATCTCAGATGTAGTTTCCAAATCCGTCCACAAATGTTTAGCTGGGAGCACATGTGGTTTAGTGAGAGGGCCTCCAGCTCGGGCCCTCCTGCACAATCAAACCACTTTAGTGGCCGCACAATGCACGCTCATCCTGGAAAACACGTGACAAAAAAACACAGTGAGTAAGAGTTGGTTCAGTCCAGCAGAGATACATAAAGAAGGAAAAACACCTGTTGAGCTTTAATGTTATAGACTAATACGCTCTGTGCGTTTTTAATTTGCAGAAGAGTTTATCCACCTCGTTACAGACATCATCATGTCTCAGGACATAAAGGCTAATTGCCAAATCAGTGTTTTGTACATAACTGTAAATTATTAATTATTGTTGTTTTTCTCTTTAAAGGATCTCCAGCTGGAAATAATAAAGTGGTTTCCCTTATTATTAACCACAAAATGACTGCTAATAACCCATTCATAACCCTAAAACTCACTCCCTCATATCAGGACTCGCGTTCTCATGGGACTTTTTCTTCATTTTTTCAGCCTCTCTTTTATTTCGGAGTTGTTATCGTTCAACATGTTCCGTAATACTTTCATAAATCGTCTCCAATGCTCCAGAATGGTGAAATAATGGGCCCTGTCGGCCACCCGCATTTTACTGTGCTGTAAAAATAATGAAAGTCATATTGCGCTGCGGTTTCAGATCTGCAGGCAAACGGCACAAGTTTGAAGGAGGTCTTGGGATGTTTTCTAAATTGCTATGAATTTTCAATTTTTAGGGGGGTGGGGGAGTTATTTGGAGTGCGCGTGCTTTTTTGGAGCAACGTCGGCAGTTAATTTAGGGGGGATTTCAGCAAGTGTTGGGGGAAAATATACTTTTAGTTATGGAGTCAATATTTATCGAGCTGAGCACAGTGACATGTCACCTCGCCTCTAACAGATCAGCTCAGCTGAAACTTCTTCCCTGCTGCTGGGATTCAGTTTGTGACTCGTAAAGCATAAATAATGACGCAGAGCACACCTACAAGCTCATGACACAAAATATAATCCAAAATGTCGCTTCGTCTGCAGTTTTTATTTTTAATCTAGATTTCTGTCATTAACAAAGCAGAATTTTAGGTACTGGTATCACTAGGGAAAAAAGTTCTAAATACATAAATACAATTTAAATAAACGTGTTTTCTCCAAAGGCTCCTAATTCAATCACGATTAAATTAATACATTATTTAATTTAATTAAATCAAATTAAATACGAATGAATTAATAAACACAGATATAGAGGGTTTTTATTTTTTGCTATGCACTGACATGATCTGACTGTATCTGCATACAGACCTATTTCTGCACTTTATCTTTACGCAAATTATTCATTCATTTATTTCTCCCAATTTATTATTAATTTTATTCTATCCACGTGTCCATCCACAGAGCGTTACTTCGAGGAAAAAAGTACGAAACGAAGACGGCAATTGACTCATTAATTATTAACAATGATTATTTTAGGCGAGGCGAGTTTATTAATAGTCTACAGCACCTTTCGACATGAAAAAGAAGACAGGTGCTGTACAGTGAGACACGAAAAAACAAACATTTAAGGCCTTAATAAACAGAATTTATTTTATTTTTTTCAAGCAAAAAGTGAATGAAGCAGATGAATAAGAGTTAGTTGGGGTGCAAGATATGAATGAACAGTCCCATAATGTAAAAAAAAACCTGCAATGTGAACAGAAAGGTTTTAAGTCGTGATTTAAAAGAGCAAATATTGTTTTATTTAATGCCAATGACATTTTTTGCATTTATTATGATAATCATCGTCTTTTTAAGATATGCATTATACTCCAGCTTCTAATCCCGGTAAAACCACCTGACCTGACCCGGTGGGTGAAGGTGTATTGATTTCCTCAGTGTTTCTGCCCCCGTGTGGTGCAGTGACACTTGTGTTTATCCTGCAAACATAACCGACACTAAACGCCTCAGTAAACTGGTTCATTTATCTGAGTGATCCTGCAGGAAAAGGAAATAAACACAGCACTACAGCTTCATCTAAGTGGACTGCTGCTCTAATAATTAGCCTGTTATTATTATTATTATTATTATTATTATTATTATTATTATTATTATTATGATTATTATCAATAGCTATTACTACTGCTTCAGGTAGCAGTAGGAGTAATACAGCATATTCATTTTGATTATAAACTCTAGTCATTTGCAGATTTGCTCATGTTGAGGTGATCATCCTTTGACTTTTGTGTTGTCTTCAAATGCCACACAGCAGTATGAGAAAAGCTGCCAGTATGTGAACAGTTACAACTAAATGGTGAATGCACATTATCATGTCTTCCTATTTTGAAGCTAATTTTCTTGCGGCATTGAAAAAAAATATAGACTATATATAATATTTTGAAAGTTTTCTCTAGCAAATTGTTCCCATGTTCGTTTCAGGCGATAGTGGCTGTCCACATTCCCTCTGCCAACATTTAACTGGCATGTACAGTGGTTTCTGCAGCTATTGAGAGACAACAAGCTCTGGATAAATACGTGTTTTATTATGCTGAATATAAATTTAGTATCTCTAAGTTTCCAGAACCTTAGAGCCCCTCTGATAGAGCTGAGTCTGTCCATAAATCTCCATTTTAATGAGGTTTTTCTTCCAGGGAGCCCCATCTTAGTGGATTTTATGACTTCATACATAATTATGATGGTAACTGTACATGATAACAGCTGTGAGAGGAAAGTGAGACCCAGGCTGAGTTCCTATTGTGTTGCTGTGGAGTGAAATACAGGGGACATTTTGTTCTGCAGGACATTTTATCAAATCACTTTGACGTATTAAAAAGAAAGAGGAAGCTGAGAAAGACATGAAATTCCTAACAAGATTCAGGAGGTGCTTATGTCAGATCGTGTTTGCTGAAGGAAGGGTAGATGTCCTCGTATGCAGGTGGAGGTGAACAGGCAGCGCCGCTCTCGTCAACACATCCTCTTTCATCCTCTGTCCTCTCGGTCCTACAAGGAATCAAACAAGCAGGCAGGATTTAAGACAAGAGCTGGCTAATATCCAAATGTTTACAGGCCCCATTGGTTATGCTTAAAGTTAGGAAGCCGATTGCCCTTTAAAAGAAAACACTGAGGTTGAGCAATTTCTCCCTTGATCATTCCTCTATTTGGCATTAACCAGTGGAAACACACTGAAACAGGTCAGAAGTTGTGACAACATAAGTGAGAGCTGGTGAGCAGAGCATGTGTTCAATGTGATCAGGGCAGCAGTTTATAGTTATCCTAGGTTAACTGTATTATTCCTGCTGTCTGCTTTTATTAAAGTGAATTACTTTCCTGGAAACCTGCTGGGAGTAATCGTCTAAAAACAATAAAAGAAAGTGAAAACTTGTAACTTTCCAGTAATAGAATGCAGCTTTGCGTTCAGCGGAGCGTCTGTCCAAGGATATTTGATTGGATTTCAAATACATGAGATCCTGCAGTTAGTGGAAAGAAAGTTTGTTTTATGACAATACACAATGTTATGTTTCCCTCAGCACTTGGTTTAGGAACAGGTGGGAAAATATGATGAACCAGAAAATCATGCCACAATTAGCTTTTCCTTTACAAAGCACATAAACACTGTAAAATGTGTTTGATATGACGCTATAGTGTTAATTCTGTGCAGTGCAGGCCACATTTTGATGACACAGCTGAGCCAGAAAGACTGAAGTGAATATCAACACAGCTAATAATGATTCAGTGAGAAACTATTTGGGTTTTAATTGTCCTCATTTCATTGACACAAGGCTTATTTTATTGTATGAAAAGCCTAATAGAGTGTTGCACTGATTATCTCTTCTCAACATTTTCCCCTCTTAACTAAACAGTTTTATTTTGTTACTTTTTCAGAGTGACCAGAACTTATGTGACACATTGTAAACCATAGTCATTTATGTGAATCAATATCAGTGTGTTGACTGTTATAAAGAGATTCATTCCACCATAATTGGCGGAGAGAGTACTGACGGCCAAAAACACTTTGGGCCAAGTGGAAAGTGATCCTGTGGTTAATAAGAAATGAACTCTGGCACACTCTGTTTTAATGAGAAGCTGTGAATGTTTAACACACTCACATCTGACTTAAAGGGACAGTTCAGATTTTTTGTAGTAGGGCTGTATGAGGTACTGATCCATAGTCTGTCTATAACAGTAGATGTCAGTCAACACGTCCCCAGTTTGAAGAAGCAGACAGAAGCTAAGCAATGTACTGCTGTGGATGGGGGTCAACACCAAAATGTATTTTAGATATCTCAACAAAATCCCACCTAAAAAAAAATCAGTATCAGCTTATGTGTACACTATACTGAGAAAATTTTCACCGCTTTACCTTGCTGTCAGACAGCACAGTCCTTTGACACTAACTGTAGATCTTTCATATTCCTATGCAATAGCACAACTGTGCTGGAATGCTGCAAAATGTCAGTTAAAATAACATCTTCGGACCAGGAGGAGATTCAAAATGGCCACAGAGAGACACAAAAAGACCGTTAAGAGATGCAAAGGGATTGCAAAGAGACAAAAATAACTACAAGACTTGGCAAAACAACCACAGGCACAGAGAGACCCAAACCAAATAACAGACTCAAGATTACCTCACAGAGATTACAACATTACAAAAAACTACAAAAACTACAAAAAAACCACAAAATGACCAAAAAAGGCACAATATTACACTAAAGAAAACCTCAAAGAGAAACCTACAACTACAAAAAGACACAAAACAACAACAAAAGAAAGAGTCAAATCCACCACTAATTCTAGCGGTGGTGGGGTCTGTTGCATGTCTGTGCTTTTTTTTTTTTTTTTTTTTTTTTAAAGTGATTATGACAGTGGAGACAAAATGCCATTCCCTGTGGAGAGAAGAGGATACCTTTATGAACCAGAGTATAGGCTACAAATAAAGAAAGTTTACAGAGGGAGACTGAGCAGCTAAAAGAGAGAGATGCGTAGGAATACATAAGTTCTACGGTTGAGAAAATGTAGTGCCAAAAAAGGGCTCTCAAACGGAAAAATTAAGCAGTGAAAATACTATCGGTATAGCATCCACTTACAATGATTTTTACGATGGATTTTTTTTTGGTAGGCCTTCTGTTAAGTGGCTAAAATACATGTTGCTGCTGACCCCCATCTATAGCAGTACATTGCTTAGCCTCTGTGGTGGTACTTCTGTCCGCTTCTCCAAACTGGGAGCATTCCGACCTTCATCTACTGTATGTAATACATTAACTATGGATAAGTACTTCATACAACCCCACTTCAAAAAATCCAAACTATCCCTTTAAGACTGAGTTTCCTCCTCTGCCAGTTTTATGTGCTCTGGTGTCAATTTTGGGTAAAATGCGAAACTCCTCACTGAGATCCTTTGCATGTTGATGACCTGTGTTTTGTTTTGTTTTTTAGGTGCATGCACCTGTCCTGTAAAACCACATGTTCATCATCACAGCATGTTTAATTAATGCAGGACCTCAGCAGGAATAAAACAGTTTCCTTTAAAAGGTGGAGACACATCTGTCACGTAAGCACCGTTCCCTACCTGCCTCGTCTGCGATCTGTTTCTGTGTTGTGAGCTGAGCCGCCTTCTTCTGCTGTGAACACTGCATTATCCATGCAGCATACAGCGTCATGTGGAGAACAGGCTGCAAGGACACCATTCACAGACCTGCCAGGCTGTAACCCAACGGCCTGGTGTACTTCCTGGGCTGTAAAGCTATACTGAGGTGGAATGCATAGCATTGTCGCTGCATTGTGTAACCTGATTGGTTGATTTCTGCCACTTATCATACAAGAATGTCCTGCTGAGTTTTGCTCCATCACAGGCATTACAAGCACTTCTTCATCCCACTGTGTGCAGGGCCAGCATGAGATGATCCCAAACTTGCAGACGCTGGTAAGAGCAAAAGTGCCTCCGACGGAGATCAAGATGGGGCCCAGCAATTGGGTCCACTCAAAGTTAGCATTGGATGTATACTGATACCAGCCCATGGCAGTGAAAGTGACACCCACAAGGGCTAGGAACACCCCTGAGAACAGCAGGACGGCTGCAGTCTTCTCACCATCCAACAAACTGTGTGACTGATGAGGGCGAAGAGCAGGTGTGATCACCCGAGCCGGGTCATCAGGTGGCCCACCGAGGGCTGCTGTTGGATTTCTAGCTCTGTTGGTCTCCATTACAGGCCTTTGCACAACCATGTTAGTCCAGAAACCTTGGTCCATGAGTCCCCTGCGTTCTGAACCATGCTGCTTCAAACAGCCAAGTCAAACTGAATAAACACTAAGTAACTCCAAAGACACTTACTAGCCAAGAGGGCAAGTTATAAATTAAACTGCTCTTGAATTCTGTTTGTCGTAAGAACATGGTGTACCAGTATCAGTCACCATTTTCAAATGGCAGCTTCTCTTTTTCAGGGTGTGTGAATGAACTCATGTGGACAACAAGATTACTATTGAATAATGGCTTAGTGAATTAGGGCAGATAATGGCAGAAAGGTCTGTTTGGAGAATTTATGGAACAATTTTAATGTCATAAACATACTGTTACACAATAAAATAAAAGCATCCAGACACATGACTGAACTATATTTACAATAATCCCTATATGGTTCATATTTTAGTCAGGTATGAGACATGTCAACGGCCCCCAGAGAGCATATCGTGAGGTATTAAGACCATGAGAGAAGATTTGGTATGTTTAAAGTCCGTCTGAGAAGCAGAAAAATAAGAAGAAAGGGAGATTCCTGCACGCATAGAACGTGATCTGAAATCCACCTTGTCACATGTCATTTCACACAGACACGTCTCCCATCTGCGCTGTTATGCATAACTTATCAGCGACAGCTCGTGCTGCAATAGTCGAACAATCAGTCTAGCATGTTAAGTGGAGGGGCTTAAAAACACATCACGCTATACGTGTTACAGTCAGAGGCTAAATGAGCTGCACAAAAAGTGAAACCCACACATAACATGCAGGCGTCAAGCTGAAAGAGCCTCCTCACTTCACAGAGGGTGTGTGCTAAAGCTGCCTGTTCACTTAATGTATGGCAGGCTTTACTCTCTATTAATTTGATTCTCCTTTAATGGCTGTGTGACAAAGCTTAATTTATGTTAAACTTGCTAATTAATCTATTCCCCCACTATAGTCTCATTTAGCAGTATTCAGTGTGTCTCTTCCACAGGCTGCAAACAGCTAGACATGTATGTGTGTGTGCTACAGTAAAAAAACCCACCTATGTTCATGAATTTTTAATTCTGAATGCAAACACGGTGACATGCAAACATGTTTTTCAGTTGAATTTCATAGCAGTCTGCTCTTCTCCCAGCGGACAGCTTGCATTTGCCTACATAAAAGTACATCCGCCCTGTATTGCGTGTAACAAGTATGCCAATCTGAAAGCAGGATCATGTGCCGCTTATGGCAAAGCAAAACAAAAGGTCTTCAGACTATCAAACACACAATGCCAGTGGCTAATCAAACCTAACCTGTGTGTATCTGTGTCCTTGAGTTTGTGTGTGTCGGGCTGTCTTTATGTTTACCATAGCCTCAGCTCATTTCACTTGGCACTAATGAACAAAGGGACAGATAACTATACAAAGAATCCATATGAGTGCAGTGTTTAAAGAACCCCCCAGAAGTGAAGCTGCACAGATTCTTTCAATTAGCAAACTCCAAATATTTATAGACTGAACATTTCCTCTCTGGAAGGAAGGAGAGTTCTGTGTGTGTGTCTCTTGTTGACTCACACTGGGGTGTATTGATCCCCTGGGCTTATGCTTCATTTCACTTGAGCTCTGCCACCATTCTTTAAAAGCACATCTGTCTAACATCTCTATTTTTCACATCAGAAATAGCCACAAAGCAGCTACATGTTGAAAATCCAGTGCAAGAGGTTCGAAGACTATTGTTCAGTATTAAATAATTATAATACCTCCCAGATGTTGCTCTATAAAGGATAAGATACTATCAGATTTAGAGAACCCTCACTCTTCCTACAACCGTCCCCATTTCCGTCATGCATCAAGTCATCAAAGCTGCACAATGTACCCCCAGATTTACCCCTCATTTCACCTGGTGGAGTCAATTTCCTTAGTGTGAATGGTGTTCTTGTCTCTCTCCTTCCATGTAGGATCCTTGTCTCTTTTCCTTCTGTGTGAATTGTGTTCTTGATTATTTTCCTTCTATGTGTGTGATGTCCTTGTCTCTCACCTTCTGTGTCAACGGTGTACTTGTGTCTCTCCTTCTGCATAAATGTTGTCCTTATCTCCTCTACTTCTGTGTAAATGTCCCTCTCTCTCTTCTTTCTCTGTGTGAATGGTGTTCCTGTCCCTTTTGCAGTGTGTGAACGTGGTCTATGTCTTTTCCTTCAGTGTGAATAGTGTCCTCATCTCCTCTCATTCAGTGTAAACAGTGACATTGTCTCTTCACCATCTCTATAACTGGTTTTCTTGTCTTTCTCCATCTGTGTGAACAGTGTCTCTGTATCCTCTCATTCTGCGTGAATGTTGTACTTGTCCTCTGCTCTTCTGTGTAAGTTTCCTCGTCTCTTCTCTTTCTGTGCGAATGGTGTTCTTGTTTCCTTTCCCTCTGTGTGTGTCTTGATCTCTTTCCCTGTGTGAACACTGTCCTTGTCTCTCTCCTTCTGTGTGAATGCTGTCCTCATCTCTTTTCCCTCTGTGTAAATGGCATTATTGTCTCTTTTACTTCTGCATGAATGGTGTTCTTGCTTCTCTTCTTTGTGAATAGAGTCCTTATCTCTTATCCCTCTGTGTAAATAGCATCCTTGTGTCTTTTCCTTCTGTGTGAATGATGTTCTTGTCTGTGCTTTGGGTAAACAGTATCCTTATCTCTTTTTCTTTTGTGTTTATGTCTCTTTCTATCTGTGTAAATGGTGCCCTTATCTCATTTCCTTCTGTGTAAACAATGCCCCTGTCTCTTCTCCATCTCATTAAACAGTGTCCTTGTCTCTTCTCCGGTGGGGTTTTTCTCTTTATGGTGTCTTCATGTTGAAAAGGAGGTCATGTGGCTAAGTTTCTACCCATTTTAGTAGCACCTGGGAGTGTTTGACATCCTTCTGGATCTATATTCTTCATGTATATTTGCTATCTATTCATCTTAGTTCATCATTCAGATTTTCCATACTATAATTTTATTATTGTTATCTATTACATGTCTGTCTGTCCTGATAAAGGGATCCCGTCTTTGTTGCTTTTTCTGAGGTGTCGTCTTTGTCTTTATGTCTCATTAAAAGGTTTGTTGGTTTTTTTTTCTTATCTGAATAAGAGGTCTAGGATGGAGGATGTCAGATGATGTACAGATAGTAGAAAACAGTCAAGATGATAATCTTCCCATGAAGATGATGTTTTCTCTATATAGTGTACATAGTCTGCCATGCTCACATTTCAAGGAACTTGTGTTCTTCTCTGTCACATTTGTGGAGAGGCAATACAGTTACAACAACAGATTTGCTTGGGCCAGTAAAGGAGGGCCAAAGGATCACCATAGGAATTAAGATGTGACCACTTCTCAGTGATCCCCCTCCCCCAAACACACTCACACACACATGCTTACCATGACAAATAGCCTGTGACATGCCTCTGTGAACATGGCACGGAAGGGTCCACTCCCTCTCCCCAGGGCTGATACTGGAGTCTACCAGTGGACGGGACTGATGGGCAAATTCACAGAAGGATTGCGCAGCTTATGCGGTCACTAAACCTGAACAAACAAGACAAAAAGGAACCGTGTAATTCTCAAAGCACCTGCAAAGGGTGAAATGCAACCCTAACTGTGCTGCCATGGCAATAGCAGCTTGGCGCTCCTGTGCTATTTGCACGTAATATACGTAAAATTAGGTAATATGCATGCGTTTGGTGCAAAATTGGCTCCTTTCTATGCAAATGAGCCTCACTGAAAAAACAGTCCAATTAACAGAGATCAGCCACACACTTTTACAGAAATTTTTAGTGTCTTCACGGAGTAAGTGGTAACTAAATTGCATTTAAAAGTATGAGTGGGTGTCATGTCCAGACTTCACGCTCTGTGATTATGGCAGCAAAGATTCCTTGCCTTAAGTTTGGAGGAATGCCTCTGCACCTTGCTGGTTTTCGTTTTTTTTCTCTGCCATTGTTCTGCCAACTGTGTTCTTGGCACAAAGGCAACATTTATACTTTGCCACATGGATAATTGCAATCAGACACAAAAAAGGGAAAATTGCACTCAGCTGCAAAACTTTACAGGGATTTTTGTGCTGTTATATCATTATTGCAATATCTATTGTGAATCCAGTTGGGTTGTCAGTGTGATCAGTGTGATGTGCAATTCATGGTGCTATCAATAGCCACAAACCATTCTTTCTGAATCTGCCTGAGAGTTACTCCTCACTGGTTCTAAATTCCACTTCCAGTGAATCATTTCACTTTTCTAGCAGTGGTCAGAAAATCACAACAGTACATAATATTTCCATGTCTGTCTGTTTGCAGTTCATCATCTTTGCCGAACCCTGGGCTTAATATATCACATGACTTAGTGTCTTGAATGTACAAAAGAAACAGAGGGA
Organism: Epinephelus fuscoguttatus; assembly: GCF_011397635.1. Classification (NCBI taxonomy): domain Eukaryota; kingdom Metazoa; phylum Chordata; class Actinopteri; order Perciformes; family Serranidae; genus Epinephelus; species Epinephelus fuscoguttatus. The sequence goes on along the minus strand of NC_064769.1, from coordinate 9,687,407 downwards.
TGAAAGCATGTACAACTGCGCGCCAGCTGACCAAGATGCACAATTTAATCACTGCCAGCTACAACTGAGTGTGTTTATAAAATAAACATTTAGGTTGTGTTTGGGTACAATAAAAAAGAAGACAGGAAGACCCTCTATTTAAATGACAGCATCCCTATGGAGACAGCGCTTGGAGTGCAAAAATTTCATTGCAAAGGTCAATTTATTCCTCTCTCAAAGCAGTGGTGCCCCCATAAAATTTTTGATAGGGATGGCTAGCTGGGGCCACTGAAAATCTTGGGGTGGCACATCAAATCCAAAAGCCATAACTGAATTTCAGGAATTCTATAATGTTGTTGTAGTAGGCTAGTTGAAAACTATGCCTGTATGGGGAGTTAAGGAATCGCATGCTGACATACTTGTGTTTATTATTTTACAGTTAAAGTTACTAATTATCTTTTGTGCACAGACTAATACCAGTACGGTTAAGATTTTAAGTTTCACAGTTATCCTATTTTAATTTGTTTTGTATCTAAACATGTGTGTAGATTTATTACTCTTCAAGTAGGCTGATTGTCCTTTTCCTGAATAAGACAAATATACAACTGTTTTTGAAGGAGTACATTGATTATACGGAACAAAACATTCACAGGGGAAAAAGGTATCTTAAGTTTAGAGGAGACTCACTGGTACCCATGAAACCCATTTTCATTCAGATATCTTGAGGTGAGAGTTCAAGTGGTAGCGCTACAGGGCCACTATGAAGTGCCTTCCTTATGCTGCCTCTTACACAGGACCAAACAACAGCAGCATCGGCCTCTCCATCGCAGAATCAAAAGAGGTGTGACAGGCGTGACTTGTGTTACACAACAGCATCAACCTTTATAACATATGCATTGGCAGTGCTTCAAGAACAATAACAATGGCATAACATGACAGTAACAATAATTTTCTGTCTCCGTTGAATGGCCGCTAATCTCGTCCTCTGCTGGGAGGGTAAGAAGCTCCTGGACCTCATTGTCCTCCCAATTTGCAACATTTTCGTCCAGTCTTGTTCTTCTTTGAGTTAGCTGCTAACTGCTACAAGGTGCTTTTTAAATCTCTTAGTGGTGGGTCGCACACATAACACGTTGCAACATCACACCCATCCTGCCATCTTTCTGCAATTGAATCTTCTATACAGAACAGCAGGGCGGTGAGGCAGCATGATGGCATGAAATTCCTGCCTGGAAGAGGCAGTGTAAAAGGGGCTTTTGAAAATGGCCATTTGTTCCCTTGGTAAAATTTAGCTTAATTTTGGAGCAGTAATTAGCCCTCTTCCTGACAAGCTATGAAGACATGGTTGGTACCAATCAATGCCTTTGTTACCTTGTCTAGTTTCACAAGATGCCACTACCTTCATGGGGGCCACAGCCTCTTGAAGACAGCAATGTGGGCCACGGCCCCCCTGGCACCCCTTTTGGGACACCACTGTCTCCAAGGGACATTGAAAGACTAGTCCATAGATACACACCATGGTGTCGACCACAAATGGTCTTCTCTTCAGTTAATGGTGAGAGTGGGAGCACACCTGCATATACTATGAGCTGTTTCCATGCCTATCTGAACCAACACTTACAAAAATAATCTGTTACAAATGCACATGTGCATATGTCTTATATGACTGATTGATTGATTAATTGATTGTAAAGCTGGTGATCTGCCGGTGTCAGTCAGATAAAACCAGTTTGTCTAAGTCCCTTTGAAATGATAAATTCCCTGTCACTTTTGTTAGCAGTGAATTGTGTTCATGTTTTTTATTGCCAGAGGGAAACAGTTGACAGAGTTCTGCTTGCTGAGTGGAAAATGTGACAGATGCCTTTGGATGTGTGTCTGACATGTTCAAGACTATGAGTTATTCTACAGAGGTTGTCTGGGTTTTTGAGCGAGCAAGAGAAACAGAAGAGAAGAATCCACATTAATGCAATAAACTTACACCATCCGTGTTTGTTCAGATGGTTTTCCTCGTGCTGAAGAGGGAGATCAAATGGGCACATCAATTCTAAATTGTCCATAAATGTTACTGATGTGGGGCTCGCTCTCTGGATTGTAGAATAACTCAAGTCTATGGCTCCATTGGGCCTTTGGACAAACATAACTGTGATGGTGGACAACAAAGACTAAATGCTCCCTCTGCTCCGACTGTTTCACGGAGCTGATTCTGACATTCAGACTCTCTCAATCGATACCAGACACAGGCCGCGCAACCATCCCAGAACCTAGAAGTTCCTGTTTTAAAGGAATCGTTCAACATTTTGGAAAATACGGTTATTTGCTTTCTTGTCAAGAGTTAGAGGAGAAGATTGATCCCACCTTCGTAGGTCTATGCTAAATGTAGCTGCATTCAGCTGCCTTAGCTTAGCACAAAGACCAGAAATGCGCTTAATTTCGTTGTACTCATACAAGATTCTATTCTATTCTATTCTATTCTATTCTAAATGTTGAAACAGCTAGCCTCTCCCAGTTCTAAGTTGATAAGCCTATACCAGAACCTCTAAAGCAGACTAATAAGGATATTATATCTTGTTTATTTAATACATAACAACAAAAACCAAAGTGTACAACCATTCTCTGTTTTATGAGGGAGTTATGTGGCAGACTATTCTTGAAAAACATTTTGGGAAATATCGTTATTCACTTCTTCACTTCATCAAATTACAATTTAAAACCAAACAGAAAAATGAACACTTGAACATGTATCAGCGTGATAAGAACTACCTAAAATGACAAATCAATCATCTTTGGAAGCAATTTATTTGACATATACTCCAAGTAGATGTCCTGTCTGCTAACATGGAGGTGGCAGGGTTTAAGACCTATACTGCAGCCAGCCACCAGGGGGGTGATTGAGATGTTTTGGCTTCACTTTTGGGGAGCTGTCATGTCATCCATCTTTACTATAGAGCGGTTGGCACCCTCGCATTAGTTGGGTTACCATCCAAATGCAATGCAAATCTTAACCAAATTTTTTGGAAAGTCAGCAAAAGAAAATGCAAATTAGCAGTAGGTGGTGCCAATTCTTCAGTCATGGGTGCCACTGCACTTGGTCGCATTCACCTTTTATTGATACACTAACTTTTCCATCTGCCCCAAGCGTTGAAACTTTGTTGTGATATTTTTTTTCCGAGTTTTTGACATTTCCACCCAGGCCACATGCAAACTGAAAATGCACATGAAAACAGGTGAATGGAAACCCACTTACTGATAGCTAGATGCTCAAGAAATAGTCCTGCACATAACCCAGTCATCCCAGAACCCACATTTCTCTCAGTCTTAATTTTTCAACATTTTAGGGGTTAAATGAGAAGATTAATATCACTTTGAGAGTGGTATCAATCTTCTCATCTAACTCTTTGCAGGGAAGCAAATTATGTTGAATGATTACTTTAAGCTCTTTCAGTGTCTCCCCTGCTACCTGTACAGTCCATAAACTCAAATTCACAGATCCAGTTGTATAAAATGCCTGTCCACACACAAGAGTCTACATATGGACCAACAATGTTTCTGGAAATGACTTCAGCTCACATATCTCACTTTGGCCTGTCTGAATAAGATCATACACAAGAGACTCTAAGATCTCTTCCTCTCCGCCTGAGTGAGGCGGACAGGGAGAAGTCAACACTGATGGCTCACACATGTGGCTGTGAGGAGGCAGCTCAGACAGTGTATTTCAAACAGCAAGGAGGAGGTCTTGAGGCAGAGGGACACAAGGCATGACTGAGTGTATAAATATGCACAAGGTGTTGATGTAGTGCTGAGCGTGTACGCACAGTCATGCATATATCCTCCTCTGCACAGCACCACATGAGGCTCTCTCAGTGCAAACAGTACATTAGTAACACGTGTGTACTGGTGTCTTTAAGATTTGTTTTCATGTCCTATCGTCCTGCATGTATGGATTAAAGTCATTTTAAAACACTTGCAATAGATTTACTGTTGTTCTTTTGTATCTCAAGTTCTGACTTGTCAACATACAACATTTCATCAGTAGCATCTGTATGTTTTGGGGGAATTTAGAGGGTTTTAAATTGTCAGTTCACCTCAAGATGACTTTTTTTTTCTTCTGTCCCTGACTGCTACATCAGCTAATGCAGGTAATTTCAGTGTGATGTTTCAACCTTTCCACTCAGCACAAATTTGAGTGTTTCAGATATCTTTTTTGTTTGCTTTTGGATGCACTGACTGCAGTGAACTCTATACAATAGTCTCTAAAGCTCACCTAGTCACTTACAAACTGTCTAAATGGAAAATAGGCAACTGTAGCTCTATGGGTTAGAGAGAAATACACTATTTTTTTTATGTGCTTTTAAGAGAACTGACACGTTAACATTTCATCATGACCTATTGATTGGATTTATTGTGCATCCCATGGTGGCCCAACATTGCAAAGAAGCAGAGGGCTGAAAATGAAGCTAATGTAGAGGTGCCAGAACCTTCAGTTCCTCTAATGGCCACTTGTTGCTGACTCTAAGAGAGAGTCAGTTCTCATAGACTCCCATGCGAAAATGCCCAATCTAACAGTGGATATAAAGAGGTGAATTTTTATATAACTCACCTGTTTAAATTTTATCGAGGCTTCAAATGATGCATAATTTAGGGTGGGCCTCTTTGACTGACAGACTGTCTGCAGCTTGTGGAAACTCTCAGGAACAGCATGGGTATTTGGAGCCCAAAATATTTTTTTCCCATAGACTTACATTGTGGAAAAGATGTCTTGAAAATCAGTGGATACATTTTTTTGCACCTCATCACCCCAGCAAAATGACTTATTCCACTATCACATTTTGATCTATTTGTTCCAATAACATTTCAGCTGCAAGATTAAATTTTTTCTTTTCTTTTCTTTTCTTTTCTTTTCTTTTCTTTTCTTTTCTTTTCTTCTTCTTCTTATTACTATTATTATTATTATCTCCATTGAAGTTAGCTGAGTGGCTAGTGTGCTTGTTCTATGGGCCCCACAATGCAGAAGATCCAGGTAAATTTCATAGGAATGAATGGGGGCCCACCTACAAAGCTCTCTTTTGGCTCCAACACAGCTCCACCCTCTCGTCCAAATATGGTCACTTCTGGCTACAAAAACCCAAGATGGTGACAGCCAATATACCAAACTCAAGGCTTCAAAACAGGAGTCCACAAACAAATCTTTGACATCATGGTTGCTATGTCCATTATTGTTATACAATCAGTGGGTGGAAATTGAATTGAATTGAATTGAACTGAATTGTTTATTGATTCACAATCAGCTATCTCATACACAGACGAGTGCTGTGCTTCCTGTGGTCAAAATTACAAATTGCATATCATTTTTAGACATACAAGCATGCATTCATACAGCATACAACACAAACAAAAATATTCAATAAAAAGAGGAAATCAAAATCATTACTTGATTTAAGTTGGTTATATTCTGATCAACTCATAGTCTGAGAACCCTTACGTACTTATGAGGTCCAAAAGAAAAGGTACATAGCCTCTTTTAAAAGAAAAAAAGAAAAAATTCATGTAACACCTTGTGTAAACAAATACAATTTCAATTTGATTTTAAAGGCAATCTTACTTGTTTCATTAACCAAAAAATGTGGTAAAGAATTCCATGCTACCATTGTAGTGCAGTGTTCTCTGTCCGGCCCCTGTCTTATAAGCAGGCAGCAGAAATCTCTTCTCTGATGACTGACGCGTAGAGTATTTGTGTCTATCATAAGAAAACATCAAGCTATTAAATAAACTAACAGGACTCTTTGCTGTTAATATATTTCTAACAAAACTAACAAGAGAGTAGTGTAACCTACTTTTAACTGGTAACCAATTCAACTTATTAAGCATCTCACATACTCTAGTTCTGTATGAGCAGTTGAGCACTATACAAGCAGCTTTGTTTTGAGCTATCTGTAGCCTATTAAGATTATTTTCTGATGTGTTGGACCACGTGACTGTGCAGTAATCAAACTGAGATAGGACTGAGGGTTGCATTAATTGTTTAATCAAGCATCCTGGTAAACAGGTCCTACAATACAATTGCAGCCATCCCTCTACCCATTTTCTTCAACATGAATCATGGCCTCTGTAGGAGAAAAACTGTGCTCATTTCACAGATTTGTGTTTCTATGAAGTTCAAGCATTGGTATATTTGCTTATTCTCAAGCAGCTTTCACTGTTTTTATATTGTTGAAAAAAAAAACATAGGCAGTCTGAATGTGACCAACAATCTTTAACTCACTGTACTTCAAAAATGCTCCAATAGTGTACATAATTACTATTTATCCTTTAAATCTGTTGTTCATAGGCGTAGGTTTAGGGTGGGGGACATGTCTCCTCAGTATTTAAAACATGTATACATTTGCCCACCCCCCAACCAATAACAGTAGCAGTAGAAAGTAGCAGAGGACTTTTATTTTTAAGAATTCTAAGACATTTCCACCTTAAATGGCTGCAGAAAATTGGTGCATAAAAATTCACCAGAGTGCAGGAAATGAAGTGTTCGACACTCAAAATTTCCTGGGGCAGGACACCCAACCCCGTTTCATGTGTGTCTCCCCATACGTGTAACAAAACCCACACCCTTGCTGGTGTTAACAAGGCTACCGGTTTACATAGTAGCAGTGGTGCTTTAAGCTAAAAACTAACATCACATGGTCGAAGCGCTAACCTTTGCTAATTAGCACATAAAATGAGATAAAACTGAGGCTGATGGGAATGTTGGATGAATTAATATTCTGACCTGATGGTGCTAAGGGATCACTAAAATCATTAATCTACACTGACTAGGAAACATAAATATCTGTACTTAACCTTTGTGCTAGTCCAAGTCTCCGGGACCATTCAAATTTTACAAAAAGAAAATAACATGATTAAAGCTCCTATTTTATCCTCATGAGGCTAAAAGAAACCACACAGAACACACTTAGTCATTTTAATATATTTGTATATATTCATATATTACACATTTAATACAGGCACGATGAGAAATCATAAAGTAGAGACAAAAAGTGGCTGAGATATTGGTAAAAATGTACAATTTATGAGAATCATTTACACAATTTTGCTCTCTTTAAACTCTGTTTAATACAACATACAAAGACAGAAAGGATGTGAAAGTGACGGGAAGAAAGGAGCCTTGTAAGTTTATTTTGTGTGAGTTTTGTAGGGACAGCAAGAACCAGCTTGCTTTACTGAATACAATTACAGAACCTGTGTCTGTTTTTTAATGCATTCGCCTCATCTTATCAAAACCACTGATATAATTCATTAAGAGAAAACACAAAGTGACATGTTGGTTTCTCTCTGTACAAATGTCTGGTGCTACAATTTCAGGATTTTATGTAAACTCAATTGTTTAAAAGACCTTCAAACATTTGGCTGATTATAGTTCAGAGTGAGATACAAAATTTAGCTTCAACAGACACAAATGGACATTTCGATTATCCATTTAGGATTAATTTCTAGGTCATTATCAAAGGCTTGAGTCTTAAACCAGAATCATACAAAATATTAAAAACATTAAAATCTGGTGACAATCATCCCGGCCAGATATGATGAATGAAAAACAAATACACGATCAGTTTCCACGTACGACACTGGATGAATCAAGTATGGATATGAGTTTAAATCACCAGCGAACCAGTCAGCTCACAAATTACAATGTTCTATAGCACAGCGGAGAGTAAAAAATAAGCCTGATGTGAAAAGTTATTCTCTAAAATCTTATCTGAGAGGTCAGTTGGCAACATGATGCACAGTGTATGAAACAGGTTAGGGTTACTCCTGCCCCAAAAAGTTTCATCAGATTTCAATCACAGCTTCCACACAACTAGATGCATCTCCAGACAAGTCACATACCAGCACGTTAACCAATTTAAAGGGTAAGTTTGATATTTTTCAACCTGGACCCTTTTTTTCCTCCATGCTTTGTTTCTAAGTGACTAATGGGATACACAGTTTTTGAAACTCACACTGTCAATGTGCTTCCACTATGTGTTTGTTTTGACAGGCTTAGACAGTTATTTTAGGAGGCTGACAACATTATGGAAAGGATCCCTACAGAGGCAGACGTTTTTGTTTAAGAGAAGGATCCTTTTTGTTTAACCAGCAACAGCCTTAAAATTTCTATTGCCGACCCCCAAAACTCTTTTAAACAGTGATTTTATCGTAAAACACACTTCATTCAAAGTCATCAAAAACAAAATAAAATCACAAAACCGTCTTGGCTGGTCTTTCCATGCTTCCAACAATCAAAAACTCTGGATTGATCGAAATAAACCCTTAATTCACCCAGTTAGATGTGAAAATATGGTGCTTACATACACGCTTTAAATACTGTTTATTTAAATGGAGACTGGTGGGTTTGATGATGGCGATTTCTGGGCCGTTTCTGGTTAAACAAAAAGGATCTTCCTCTTTAGCAAAAAGGTCGACCTCTGTAGGGATCCTTACCTCACAGAATAATGACCCGAGCCTGTCAGTGGCAAAAGCAAGCATTTTTGGTGGACGTAAATTGATCGTGCAAACATGCTTTTGGTAGTTACATTGCAACCTGTTTTGCCGCAGTCAGCTGTAGTGTTCTAGCTCAATACTGGACCAGTTTCAAAAGGTTGCTCCCATTAGTCACTGAGACCCCAAAACCTGAGATACTGTGGTCCAGGTTGAAAAATACCAAACTAACTCTTTGAGGATCATTACATGGTTGAGGTCAATGAAAAACATAAAAATACTCCATGGAGAAGTACAACAGCCTCTACAGCAGCAGCCTTCATTAGTAAAAGACAAGAATGAAGCACCAAGAGTCAAACGTGGCAATTTTCCATCCACCCATCCATTTTCTATACCCATTTGTGCTGTTCATAGTTGCAAGAGGCTTATCCCAGCATGCACCGGGAGAGAGGCAGGACAGGTCAGTAATCCATCACAGGGCAATGGCAGTTCTGTGTCACAATATTTAACCACAGTCAACAACACTGGATTACTCAGTGTCGAGTAGTTGCGGTAAGGCATTTGGATCATTAATTTGGCCTTATTGTGCTACTGCTCACTTACATCGTCTACTGCACAGTGAGTATTCAAGAAGTTAATGTCAACCGACGCATGAGGGAAAAAGACAAGATATAAAAGAGTTTGGTGATCAAATTCAAATCACAGAAGGCAAACATGACTCATTCATTTGTGGAAGACAGTCTGGTTTGAAAAAGAGGAGACATTTTCCCTTCAGCATCCAAATAAAAAGACGTAAAAAACACAACTGGCACATTGTTGGTGCTATTCTCATTGACTGTGCTGTAGTATACAAAAAAATGGGTTAGAAGTTTAGAGAAAAGTTAGATTCAGGCACATTTCTCCATTAATAGGGCACAAAAGTGTGATTAAGAAAACACTGCCAGTTAAATAAAGGCTACAAGTTAAATTTGGGGTAATGTCCCTTGATTTTTTTAAAGTATCCAACATTTGACACAATGTTTTACAGTAAAGATTGCTGATATTTTTTTCTTATAAAGTATAAAAATTAAAGGCTTAAAAATGTAAGTAAAAAAAAAAAAAATACAAGCCATGACTGAAAGGGGAATTTACAAGGGAAAAAGTTCAATTTTAAAAAGACTACACTGATCACAAACCCCATTAGGGGTGATTGTTTAAAAAACTGTGCATTTTACCACAGAGAAATGTAGCTTAAATCTAGAAACCCAAATTTGGGTAAAACATTGATGTTCTTTTTTTTTCTTTTTTGCCTTATTGATCCACAGTATAAGAAGAGGCACTGAGGTCAGATTTTTTTTTTTGCATTTGTTTGAAAGCACTTCAATGTTATCTTAAGAGATCAAGCTTGTGCCATAAGTGTGTGAGTACTGCTGAAGACAGATTCTACCTTCATTGCTTCATTGCACACGATGAAAAAAGACAAACTGTAGAAGAAGAAAAGATCAGTAAACAAAACTGATTTGAGTGATGAGTCAGAGCTGGTCGAGCAGAATAATCAGTGTTAATATTTACAGTTTGGAGGCAGAAACCTTTTCCTCTCTTCCATGCGGACATGGTTTTGTTTTATATTCCTTATAGGCTCTTGAAAAATGAATATAAGAGGAAGAAGAGCATCTGAAAGATTGTTAGTGCACTATTTTTTCTTTTTTTTTATGATTTCAAATACAATATAGATTTATATCTAATCCATAAATTGTTTCTATACAAAACTGAATTGATCAGAAAGCATTATTAGACTTCATATCTACACATTTCCTGAAAGCTCATCTTAGTTTTCTTTTATTCTTTTTTCTTTTTAACAGTGTTCAGTACTCAGTGCTGTTTTATTGTAGTGAGATTCTCGCCTCCCGGGCAAAAGCTCAGATGGATCCAGAGGTTCAGGAAGCCTGGCAAAGTTGCTTTTGTGTTAAAAGAGATTTTTTTTTATTCTTGAGAACCAGAGTGGTGGGTCACCTCAGCAATCTGCCATATAACGTCCTGCAGAGAAGAAGAAAAGATGAGCCGTTTGAGTTAGTGATGCATTAAATATACCATTATCATATATGTATGGATGATCTAGCGTACCACATACCTGTGGCAAATCTCTTCTTGCTGAGAGAAAGTCTGTATCCAGTTCCCTGCAGCTCCATGTCCACTCCTGACAGGGTGCTCCCCTCATTCATAAACTGTACTGCTAGAGTGGAGGGGCTTGATGGGCCGTCTGACAGTTCAAACTTGGCCCTCAGGGTCCCAGCGCCTGGGGTCAAACACAAACAAATACACTCAATGACCAGCAACTGACCCTTCTCACCACGCACATTCTTTACAGCATTTCGAACAAACTATCTCTGATTGTTAACGGAGAAAAAGATACCTTCATTTTCAGACTTTTCCGAGATGTCACTCAGCTTCCACAGACACTTATTCTGCTCGGAATTCCTAAAACAAGACAAAGAAATGAGCTACTTCTGTTGAACTAAGATAAAAATGTTTCACTTGTTGATATAGCAAGCACCACGTCTTACCAGATGGAGTTGGGCAGAGACTGCATGCTGGTGACTCCTCCATCAACAGGCACTAAGATCTGCACGTTGGAAAGTGGACCAGGGATGGCCATGGACTCCGGGTTGTAGCGGTAGTCTACCCGCAGTTCTGATGCACTCGGTGTACACTTCCAGTATATGGCCAGGTTGAGAGGAGTGGAATGGATCCCATCAGACTGCACCTGAACACAGCAGGAATGACAAAGCTGCTGAGTGGTGTTCCTAATATCCTGCAATGAGACTACGTGAGACCATGTTGGATGACCATACACTAGAAGACTTTCTAAAAGACTTATGTCTGACACACTCTGGCATCTAAAGCCAATGTGAGCTCTTAGTCACAGACTATAAGATTTAGCATAGACTGGGGATCTTGCTGGTTTACTATTTGCAAGACTACAACTAGATTCCTTTTGAGATTATTTCCAATCCTGCTCCTGGTGGAAAATATTACACTTCTACTGCTTCCCCAGAGTCCCCTCCATGTTTACTGTCGACCTGGTTCGCTGCTTCCAGCTATTTTTTGTTGACAATGCTCTCGTCAATGAATTTTAGTATTTGCATGAGCCGAGACCAGAAACTTAAAATAGTATTAAACGTGTTTGATTTTGTCAGAACGTCAAGAAAAAAATTGACTTAAGACAGGTGGGACTGAGCGCAGCAACTGTGGTAAAACTCTCATAATTTAATCATGACATTGGAATTTTGTGAATTACTTGCAAAGTCATTTGGTGTAAGGCTGGCATAAAAATTTCAGCATATCGTTTTGACACTAACAGCTTTAGTTTTGTTTGCTGTGCTCAAAGAACAAATGCAAGTGCAAAGTTCATGAATTGGCAGCTGACTCCGTGTGTTTGTTTTACACCTCGATGAGCTTATATTTCATTATATTCTTAGCTGTTTTTTTTTTGATCCACCACTGCTAAACTGAAACAACGATTTATTTGTCAAGAGAAATCATAAAAAGCAGAGCCTGATTATGGGGTGGCAGGCCGGCCTTTAGTGGTTTGTGAGGTTGAGAGCCATGTGGAGGGCCAAGGCTTGATGCATGATGACAGTGTGGCCGAACCAGCTGAAGAATCACTTTATGAAATATTTAACCCCTCAATGAGCTCTTTCAACATAAAGACAAACATGATATCGAGCTCTTCCAACTGTAACCTACATAGTAAATTTACACTAAAAAAACCCCACTAAAGGCAATGTAAATAAAGAGTCCCTAACAGTCACAATACTTTAAAATCCTTCATAGCAATAATGAGTTTGGAGTTATGTGACTATTAGGTTTCTATTTTCATATTGTATTGCTGGCGTTCTCTGATTGGTGGATTTTTATCCTGGGTGAGAGCCTGTAGTCTGTATAGCATGTATGGTGCTAACAACTTGGATTTTATAAGTCAAGCTTTCACAATATGACTTTTATGCACGATTAAATAAAATATAAACCAATGGAATAATGTAATTTAGCAAATTCTAACATATAAAACAGGCTTTTTTTGGTTTGTTTAAAAGATGATGTCATCCAGCGGTGGCATTTTGCGTGTGAGGCTACACATTATACATTAAGACCAGGCCTACAGAATGCAGCTGAGGTTTAAACAAGACTATAACATGGTTTTCAAGTAGTAAATTCAATTATAAAGCAAATTAGTGACCACAAATTAATTCAGTTCCCAAGTGGTCCAGAGAGATTGTGTGGCTGTGTGTCAGGCACAGAAAACAAGGATAAAACTATTTGAATATTCTAAGAATATTACAGACTGAGGTTGCTTTGGGCTAGAGGATCAAATAGATTTCTGACAAACAACACTATGAAAATACCGCTCTCTTTAACTTTGGAACATGGCTATCAAAAGCAGCACATTTCTCTTAAAAAATACATCCTGCACTGTGTATATTTCCGCTCTGTTCTCTCTCCTTCCCTCGTCTTCTTTTCTGCTTCTTTCCAAGTCTTGTCTGGAGCATGAAGCACTCGGAAAAATATGTTTTTAGAGAGCATTCTTTAACTACAGTTATTTTATCTGGATCACGTTCTAGGTTCGCCGTTGGCTGACTGACCTGGTATTTTAGGATGTCCACATTATAGTAGGAAGCTGCAGGGTTCTGTTCTGAGGCTTTTCTGAGGTAGGACGTCAGCGCTTGCATGTTGAACCAGAAGTCCTTGGAATTTGAGTCACTTTGGGAAGGATCACTAGATGAAAGACAAACAGTCAGAAAGATATATAAACACACACACACACTCACTCATGCACAAGGCATAATCGGAGGCTCAATTATTCATTGCTCTTCCTGGCTTTGTGTGCAAAGCTCCAATAGCTTGGAAAAAATGACCCTGTTATATTCAACCAGCTACTAAATCATGAATTCCATTTGATTCAATTAGTCCAACCATGTGGTTTAGGAAGAAGAAGAGCAAGAAAAATTAAAAAAGATGTCACTTTACTAACTTTTTTTTAAGAAAGGATGTAAACTCGTCACATACAATTTGTTTTAAAAACCCTCAGTTTTAAAATAGAACCAACACATTTAGTGACATATTGAAACTTGCACTTCATGAGCTAATACATACATCAAACGCCACTGATTGAGACTAAAGAGGTGAGAGGTAAAATAATGTACGTTAAGTGAAGCAGCTGTTTTATGAAGTTTGCTGTTCTTTGCTATTTCAGAGCGTGAAGTATTTCAGAAGAGACATGGGCTGTTGAGAACCTGGCTGTTAAAGTCTGGTGGAAAATACTTCCCTGACAGCTTAATGATAGGTTTATGTCAGATTACTAATTGAATTTCCTCTCGCTGACGCAGACTACATTTCCTCGTTTCTCACTCAAACCATCGCGTCCAAATTCCTCTTTCACTTAACCACGACTCTGCAGAGCTGACGAGCTGATAACTTGTCAAAGTTCTTCACTTGCAAACCAGACTGTTTGTATATTTCTGAGCACCTCACCTGTATAGTAGCTGTTGGTTGGGTAGGATTTGCTCCAACCTGCTGGTGTTCTTCAGTTTGAAGGTGAGCACAGCCGGGGAGGGGTTGGTGGTGAAGACCTTGATGATACCCATGGGGAATGACAAGGTCATGTCTCCTGTGATCTTCACAATGCACCTGTGGAATAAAGTCATGTGACTGTGAATTATGTAGTATATATTATCTAATGATTTCCCCCCCGATTCATCAATAACAGTTTCTTTAATCAAATGTCAGAAAACTGTGAAAGATGGCCATCGATACTTCTCGACCGCTAACTTTACCTCCTTGATTACTTGTTTTGTCTGACCAGCAGTCCAAAACCCACATATATTCTATTTTATCAAATAAGCAAAGATAAAAAATAGGAAAAGGATTTTTTGTGTGAAAAACAATTTTTACAGTTAACTTTTTACCATTATAACTCACTACAGAGCTACACTGAACATATTTGGTCTAACAATGGATCATTCTTAAGCCTACAAATCCACTGATTTATTTAACTTCATCATGGGCAGTGCTGGCAAACTGTTGGAGAACAGCTTATGAAGATAGTTATTCCAATTTGTGCTGACTTTTGTTCTTGTCTTGTTCATTAATTTTGTTCAACTTATCATTTCAAATACAACCACAAAAAGTAATTTTTTAAACCACAGAATCCTGGGAGTGTTTGATTTTGAAGGGGACAGTAAATTATTTATTTAGGCCTAATACCATTTCATGTTTTTACTGCTACCCCTCTTTTTCAAATGCCACCATGCCCCTCACAACAGAGTTACTTGGGGTACTGGTTAATAACCTCCCCTGTGAAAGGGACAACCATTCAAGAACCTGATATGTCATCAGTATGCTGGCGTGTCTGTGAACAGATGCAGGGAGTGTTGCTGGGAAACACTCATTTCTCTTGTGTGGGCTACAGGCAGCCTTTTGCAGTTCTCAGGACACTCACCATTTGTTTCACACTATCAATCGATCAAATTAGTCATCAAATAAAAAAGAACACTGCTTAATTACCAGGCAAATAGCAGTGCTCTGTAGGCTAATATAAGCCTCTAACCCTGCCAGTCTGCAGTGACGTTAGAGGAGCGGTAACAAGTGGAACAGGACTATCATGCACCAATCAGCAATAACACTGTACCATTACCTAGCTAGCTATTTAGCTACCTAGATAACATCATACTAGCCGAATAAAAAGGAAAGACATTTGTGGGTTTCTTTTGTTGTCTGTGCGGCCATCCTGCTGATGGTTTCTCAAAATACTCGGTTTGAAGTGCCTCTAAAAAATACTCAGTTTGTAGGGCCATTTAGCCCTAACAACTGTTTATTTCGCCGAATGGGTAGGGCCGGCTTTAAACCGAGGCACTTTTTAAAGTGGATATTGAACACACTGGCTTTAGGTCCCAAGAGTAAGACATCTCCCTTTCCACTTTTCTTAATAAACATCTGTATGCTTCTATAGTCTAACATAAACCCAGTTTCTTCCCTCAGTTGGGGTTAGCCTAGGCTGTGGTGGTAACGGCCCACAGCGGGTCTCAACCTCGCACCGTGTCTCCGCTGCATTGCTTATGAAATGTTCCATTTACTAATCCCTGCAAAAATAAGCCTTCTGCACAGCAGCAATTTAACAGCAGTTAACCAATAAAAGGCTGTATGTTTTCTCTGCCCCAGACTATAATCTGCTCCATGTAGGTTATCCACTCTGAAAGAATGGTGTCAGACTAACGCAAAACATTCCACACATGCAGAGCGAGAGGGAGGTACACTCTGCTAACTGCACAACCAAAAGGTCTGGGTGTGGAGCACACTGGGCGAGGGGACCAGACAACGTGTACCCTAGAACTAATATGTGTTGTAGTTAAAGTTCAAATATGGACAAAAATGTGTATGCGTGCAGGTCCATGTCGGGGCCTTTGAGCAGCAGAAGGTCATGTGAGACTCACTTAGTAGGATCAGCTCCTTTGAAGTAAGCATTAACTGATTCTGTGAAGGCCACGGCAATGGGCAAAGCATCTTGGGATGCCAGGGTCACAGGGCTTGGACCGCGAGACGTCCCTGAGAATGAGAAAAGCACAGAGTTTGAGGTCTGTTGACTCAGCTGCAGGTCAGACTTTCACAACAGCAGTGTCCAAAGCTCACATCAGAATTAGGAAGGTTTCATCATGCAAAGATGCTAAATATCATTCTCAATATTCATATTATTGCATTTCATGGAGTCAGTCATTCATACATTGCAAACCAGTACATTCTGTTATTTTTCAAATAAACAGAAATAAGGTATGTTTTTAGAGTTCATCGTGCTACAGCTGCTTTAGTTAAATATTAAGTACTATTAGAGGGACAGAACAACCTCAGAGAGAGCATATTAAAACTCAAGTCAATTCAGTCAATTTAAATACTTAATTATTTTAACAGTTACATCTTTATCATGTTAGGGAGTTGATGCTGTTGACGGTGAAACAGATGTGGGAAACAGGCTAAAAAGGTGAATATGGAGAGCACACAAGACAGAGAAATGCAATCACTGCAAAGCAAGACATCCAGTTGTCCGTCCAGCCCATCATACTGACTGGTGTTAGTTTTAGTTAGAGGAGAGTCCTCTTGTATGAACTTCAACCATACCTGCTGGTGTTTCACACCGCTTCTCAAAGGTAGGCAGCTTCGCTATGAACACATCATCCTCTTTACGCCAAATTAAAAGGCATAAAGAAGAAAGGAGGAGATAAACAAACCCAAATGTGAACAGAGATGATTCTGAGCACAGTTATAAGTCCTAAATGTGTTATGGTGGCAGGTGAGCCCTAGGCTGACAAGGCTGATATGACTGCACAGAGATGAATGAGGAGCTAACAGGCCCTGATGATGACAGCCTTAGCATCGGTGGAATGAATGCAGAATAAAGATGATGATTGCAAGCACCACAGAAAGGAGTTTCTCTTGGGGGAAACAAGTTTGGAGAGGCAGACTCACTCTGGCTTAGTAGAAAGAAAGGAGAGAGGGAGAGCAGCTCTGGCTCTGGGGAGGAGAGGGGAAGGGCAAAGGTGTGCTCAGCTCCTGTAAGGAGAGCAGTCAAGGAAGGAAGGAGTGAGAGGAGAGGAAAACAGTACTTTGTGTTGCAGAGACAAAAAAGTATGTGGCAGGTAGGTGAGAAGCTGAGGAAAAGGAGAAGAAATAGTGCCAAGAAAAGGGAGTATCTCTACACATGGAGGAAGCTCACCAACAGTGGGGGTGTTGCCGGCACTGAGTGAGGCATTCGAAGACAAGGAGGAGGAACTCTCTGCCCGGGCAAGTGGTGCGGCAGGAGGAGGGCTGGCATTAGAGGTCTTGGGTGGGCTGAACGGCCGAACCTGAGTGAAAGGAGCCATAAATAGGATGGTAGTGCAACATTAGAATGTTATGTTAACAACGATCAATGCTGTGGTGCACATAATGTTGTAATTACTCACAATCTCATTGATTCCTGTAAGTTTTCCAGTGGGGAGTTTGGGCCTGGAGGAGGGTCGTGGTGGGGGCACCAGGGCTCCAGCTGTCAGTGGGGTCGTCGGTCGGTTTGGCACTGGCACTATACAGAGAAACACATGTAAGGTTTACTAGTTAGTGACCATTAAACAGCAGGGGAATCAGGTACAAACAAACATGTGCACAATGTGCAAAGTTCAAGTAGATGCAAAACCATCATGCATAATGACCTCTAAACCATAACAGCAAAACACGTTTACAAATCATTACAGGAAGCAAGTAAAACACATAACAAAATTAATTTCACAAAACGAAACTCAAAGACAAACATGTTGCAAACCAGGCAGTGTGTTAGATAAGCATGTCTGTAAAATAAAACAATGAAAAAACAACAGAAAACATTAAAAATATGCAACTGTCAACTATGAAACAAATGCACAACACGAGAACTTAGTTAAAATAAAACAAAATTCAAAAGTAAAACTCCAAACCTCAGGCAAAAGACACGTCTCTAGCATCAGTTACAATGTTACCATTAAATAGTTTACTTGATGGAGCTGCTGCCATCGGCCTATCTGTAATCCCAGAGAAGCCATCAGAGAAACAGGGGTTGCCGTCTTCTTTGCTGCCTGGCGATTTGCAGTCGGCGTCACCAGAGTCATCAGAGAGGAAGCGAGTTGACCTGCTAGAGCCTGACGGAGGCCTCTGGAGCTCCTTCACAGATGACCCCAAGCCCTGACGGCGAGCTGGAACGAAATTATCACTGAAGGCGATCCACTGGCTCTGGGACCAGGACACGGAGGAGAAGGCGTCAACGCTCTTTGGAGGGCTGGCAGCAGCCGGGCTTTTGATGGGGTCAATTGGCTCGGTCGGCAGGGTGATGGGGGCGCTCTGGGCCCTCGCTGGTACGGGCTTGAGTGCTTGGAAAGGGTTTTCTGGTGAGTCCCAGGGAGAGGATGCGGACGAGGAGAAAGAGGAGACATCTTTGGATTGTTGGCTCTCTGCCAGGGGAGGAGAGTGCTCCCGTTGCATCACTGTGTCAGCTGAAGGGGGTGATGTGATTGACAGAGGCAATTCAAACGACAAATGCAAAGTATAAAAGGTAAACTAGTCAGACATTTAGTACCACAAGCAAATTACCAGTGACACCTAGCAGCAACTTATCATCACAGTGTCAAGACACAAATGCTTCACTGCCTCTCCCTTGAACAGAAAAAAAACTTTCTACCAGTATCAATTGGATTAGAATGCCTGTCTGTTGGATACTGGGATACTGGTTGCCAGTACAGTAGTATGGTTGCCCTGGCTGTGGTCAAAAACATAAAAATGTACCTAATCTGCTGGCTTGACTGATCACATAGTAGTACCACATCTCAGCATTGACCTTAACTAACTAAACTTGCTAACTAAATCCTACAAAATGCTCCTTTAAATAACCAACAATGAAAGCATTGGTAGTTTTTTGGTACAAAATGTGTTAAATATATATATATACTATGTATATACAGTATATAGCAGAGGAGGAACCAAGTCATTGTTTGAAAGTCAGTCTAAGGGCTTGTAGGAGACGACAAAAAAAGTTTAAATAATGGTGGAACAGAACGAAGCGGTAATACGGTGAAAATAATTCTCCATTCACATGTCAGGATATAACATTATACGGCTGCACACCACCACCGTCTAAGACACTGCCTCAGTTTACACTATTCCTACCTCCACCGTCGCCTCGTTTGCTGTTGCCTGAAACTGTAAAATCTGCCCTTTGGTGTCATCTGTTAGCAGTATCTATGCCTCATAAAGCATGCATGGAAGTATGAGGGTGGTGACTTTTACAACGTTTGAAACAGACGTATCTACGTTTGTACGTCAAGGAAGTATAAATGAGGCTTAAGTTTTTGCACTTAAGTCTCAGGTCCTGAACTTTGAGTTTCAAGTCCTAAACAATTTGTAATGTGCTCCTCACTAAATGTAAAGTCATTTTAACAACAGAGTAATAATATATCAAATTTACAAAAATCATGAATGCTTATTAAATTTGTATTTATTTGTTAAAACAAGTTGGGCGTTATTGCGTCTCAGTCTGTAATTTTGGACCTGCACATTTAGCATACAGCAATTTGTTTTTTATTGACCACTGCACACTTTTTGTATGTGAATAAATTTATCTTTGGTGTCATTTTTCAACTGGTAAGTAACATTACGTTAGTTTTCCCCTGAAACTTGACTGAATGATGTCAGATTGGTTCAAACTAAGTGGATCTGTGTCGACTTGCTGGAAATGAAAAACATTAATGTTAGCTGATTCAGGAAATGAATGGAAATGAACTCATTTATGGTGTACGTTTTAAATGACATACTTTTTAATCTTTGGACTTGGGGAGAAGGTAGCAAATATTTCAAGTCAAAAGGCTCAAGTCCAATTGAAGTCATGAATCCCTGATGTTAAAGTCCAAGCCGAGTTGCAAATCTTTTTTGATTTTGTCAAGTTGAGTCCAAAGTCATCAGATTTTTGACTTGAGTCTGACTTGAGTCCAAGTCATGTGACTTGAGTCTATGCCTCTGGTATACTGACTGCATTATATTTATCACTTTGCTATTTGTTTGTTTTAATTTGAGATTGGTGTTCCTCTATGCTGACGCACTTCGCCTTCTTTTACAGAGAAATCAAATAATTCTGCTATTAAAACAACAAAACCAAAAGAATGGAGCATCAGTCTAAGCTCAGATGATTTGGCCAAATCGGGTCTGTTAAACTCATCTCATGTTGCTTTCGAAAACATTCACATTGTACTGCTGATAGCCGGACCTTTTATAACTGACAAAATCTGCCAACTGGCATTCAACCAAATATGAAACACCTCTGTGGTACCTGTTATAGTAGTGTTTTTTTTGTCTTTTCTAAGTGTTGACCATATGTTGTTTAGCCCCTTTGACAGTTTCACACACAGCATAGATTATGTTTTGTAGCTAGAAGCAGCAGTGGTTACATTTTTTCTACGCTTTGTAGCATTACCATTGGTGGTAGTTTGACAGATTTATATACACGTTAATAAATCTTTAGCTGAGAATTATTACTTAATTTGCCGCAATTACTATATATTTTTTCTTGTAACATGAAAAGGAACTCACTGAGTATCTGCTGTGGCTCACAATAAGCTTATCATAGTATAGTATAGTAATATTACACATACTTGAACTTAAATGTATTGATAGCAATAAATGTGCAAAGTGATGACCCTGATTTTAGACACACATAAGGATATATATCCTGATAACTCAAGTAGAGGCCAGTCTGACTCTCACATGTTCATGTGTATTTTAAAATAAAGAATACTCCAAGGTTAACACAAAGAGAAACAAAAATCCTAACATGAATTCCCTGCAAAACAGTAGCTGATGAATGCTTCAAGTTCTCCAAAAGGGGTTTCACCTTAAATCACCTTCTGGCTCACACAAATTTTACCTGATGCCTCTGGCAGAAAGACATCGGAGTCATTCATCAGAGAAGATGGAGATGGAGGGATAAAAAGGATGACAGAGGCAAGGTCTAACAAGAAAAGTTCAAATAAATGAATAAATGAAACAATAAAACATCAAGTAATTCAAACTCAGACAGTGACATTATAATAAATAAAAACAAAGTAAAAATCAATATGTAAAACAGATAAAAATGTACAAAACACATCAATTAATACAACATATGACATAATAAATTACACATACTGTTACAATCTCTGCCACATTCAGTGTAAGTTTAATCGTTTAATACCTCACAGGCTTGTTTAATGTGTCATGTGTGCATTCGCAGCTGGTAATGCTGCTACACTGTACACAGAGAGATTTAACAGGCTATAAGCAGGGAGTTAATTCCCATCACCGTATCTTAATCAGGGCACTCTACGATGCTCTTTTGACTTCTAAGCCGAGACCTTTGACAGTAACGAGACACTGTTTGACAACATACGTGCCATTGGGCTTTATAGCCGACCCTTTGACCTCAACTAGGTGCCAATTAACTGTGGATTACGCTTAGCCTAGGCAATGGGTCAGCGCTAATGTCACTCTGTTTAAACACTGGTGTCAAGCATGTAAAGCCATGAGAATTGCTCTATCAACACTCAAAGTAAAGTAAAACAAACGCTCACATATCTCATAGAAATGTGTTACTGTACACACTTAAAGAGGATTTATGAAACAGGACTACAAGATTGGAATATTACTGAAAGGAAAAGGTGGAATAGGAAAAGCTGCCATTTTAATTCTTTAAAGTTGAATATTCTGTTGACCTCAAGGGTCAGTTCCTCAATCTGAGATTGCCCTGAGAGGAGAGGCTTCCAGCTGAGTAGCTCAAAAAAAAAGAGAGGGAACAGAAGACTACATAGTGCACAGAGAAAAGATGAGATAAAGAAATGGAAAGAACAAAAAGGACTGGATCACTGGCTCAACTGAGAGAGTAAAAACCAGAATGCTTGTTGTGTGGTTGCTCCTTTAAATTATAATCCTTCAAATTTTCATGAAATCAAACCCCATTTTTAACATTGTCTATAATCTGCATTTTTTCTGTAATAGCCATTCAATATATTCATATTTTGTAATTATCTCTCTATGAAGGAGGTTTTTATTGGCCACCATCCCCGCACTCCATTCAGGCTGCCTACCTAAACACAAGGGATTAACCGATAATGATGCATGCATGTAATATTAGCCTTACTGTTAACTCTCTTTACACTGTATTAGAGCTGTGTTAAGTTACTGCTAATGCAAACCCAACATTTCCTGCTGCTGATGCTTCACATTAAAAGCGTTCAACTGGCAAAACAGTGAAGCCGTCTTGATTGACTTCATCAAAACAATGCGAGTTGTTTTGGCAGCACTGTAAACAAATATACCAGTTGTTCTTCTGCTGTATTTCTAACAAAGTACCTGCTCAACAAAGCTGTATTTGCTGTAACCACAAGTAACCACAGGTGTCTCTAAATCAGTGAGGACTGAAATGATAAGGATTACAACTTTACTGCTTTTAACTGTGCGTTTGCATGCCCACGATGACTGCCTCGTGTTTGCTGTGCCTGTTTGGATGCTGGTTGTTCACGTCCTCAGAAATTAACACTACGCATCCGCACGATGCAATATGCACATAAATGGTAGGGGCAGTGTGACAAACTTACTCGCTAATGACATGATGTGATTGATTTACACCATGCAAATCCGGTTCTATCAGGCTGGAAGTACTAGTATATCTCCAGCCTTACTGGTGCTAAACATTTTGTTAAGGAATACTGTATAATGAAAAGAGTAAACATGAAATCTAATGTTGTGTATAATTATATGTGTACAGGAATCAAGATAAAATGAAAAAATTAAATTTAGGGATTACCTGTTGTTGATGACACAGAGGAAGAGGAGCCTGCTGCGAGAGTCGGGCTGAACGGGTCCAGAGACAGAAGGTCATTGTTGGTCAGTCTGCCAGAGGAGAGAATGAGAGTAGAACTACACTTTAAGTAACATTTCAAGCAAAGAACAATTTGAGTAAAAACAGGCACCAACACACACAACACAGACAATCTGAATGGCAAAGATACTGTAAACATGATGAAAACGGTGGCAGTCATGAACATTTTTATACATACTCATATGATGTTGGCACTCTGGGTTTTGCCAGCTCATCGCCTGAGGAGAGAGAAAAACAAACATTAAAGGAAGACCTGGAGACCTGCACAGAGTGATGACAGCAAATTTACTTTCACAGCAATAAAAAAATAAAATTAAAACCCAATACAAGAGGTTTTCACCAGCAACTATTCATTTGCCAAAAAATCAAAAATCATGTTCAAACTACATCGCACCTTAAACCAGAAATATAAACATAAGTTTTTACTGAACAAATGAGAATCACTGCCATAAAAAGTCATAAAAGTATATTTGCAGTAAGATTAAGGTTGGATACAATATTTTTCTTATTTCTGCCTTACACAGTAAAACCTTAAAATCTTACCCAAATACGACAAGTTAAACAGTTTTTTTAATGTGATGGTAACACTTTAAAACAGGGGAGTGATTTTGAAACAAAAAATAAAATCAGGCATTGCTTTTGTTATTTTGTGCCCCGTTCAAAAGTGTTACACAGCATTGCACAGATCCATACAAGCAACCTGAAGCAGCACTTAAGCACCAGAGGTAAGAGGACCCAAATATAAAACCATACATGTTTGGCAATTCTTCAAAATGAACCAAAAGTTTGCAGCGAGAGAACGCAGTGTCAGTGGTGTTAGTGTGTGTCAGCTGGCTATGTAAAAAGGCTCCGATGAGGGGACAGAGATGAAGGCTGTGTGAGGGGAAGGCAGGGTTGTAGGCTAACTGCTGTAGTGAAAACATACTCACCAGGGCCCTGAGCCTTAGAGCTTAATGTAGATACTCCTGTGAACCCTAAGTGTATGTAGAGTATACATCTATCAGTGCAATACCTTGTGTAAATTGATGTTTATCAGTGTTTCAGCTGCACAATGTGAACATTTTTATCATTCAGTTCTGGATAAACAAAGTATGTGAAAACAACTTTTGAAAAGAAGAAAAACTTAAACTTAAGCATTCAGCGTTAATGCATTAATCATGCAATAAAGGTCTAAAAACAACATCTTATTTTTTTTAATCGCAATAATCACATGCTGCTATTTTGTCCCTTCGATGCACCCTTACTTGCAGTCAAGCTGCCGCAGCAGCTTCCTATTTCCTGCTGCAGCAGAGACGGAAAATAATGATACCACTACGGCTCAGTTGACAAGTCAAAGGTAATATGCACCTTGTGTCAAACAGAATTAAAATATCACTTAGGTGCTTTGAGTTTGAGCTACAACCTACAAGTTGACAGGTGCGGCTAATCAGACTGATGTCTACGGACAACCTCAACGCCAAAGCCGGCAAAGCAGTATTTTGGAGTGTGCGAATCTTCATAGACCTTTGGATGAAACTAAATCGAAAAACGACAGTGCTTGCCAAAATTGACTGATGGCAGACCAGTCAACACTGTGAAAGACTCTAGTCTAAGGGACATCCTCAGGTTGGCATGTTGTGACCAGTCATACCTTACTGCTGCAGGAAACAATAGTCCCACACATACAGGACTTGTATGAATCAGAGAAAGCAACTAAACTAGAACTCCTTGAAAGTGCAAAGTACATTTCTTTGCACTGATTTGATTCCCAGTGAAGACTCTCTGGTAAGAATTGCTTTACCTTGCGAATATGGACTTCAAAACTGCTTTGAAATGCAAAATAATGGGATTTTAAACATGCAATTAAAAATGCGATTTTGTCACGATTAACTGTTGAAATTCAGCGATTAATCTCGATTAAAAAAATTATTAATTTGACAGTCCTACTTTTGACTCATTAAAAAAAGATTTTCTGGATTAATATTCAATGCCGTTTTAAATCTGCATTAATTCCTCATGAAGCATGATACATGACCTATAACTATTCTTAAACCATTTCTCAAGCACTTTCTCAAACACACACTTTCTACAAACTGTGCCAGTTTGCAGAATGGAAAAGATAATTTCTGACATGTCCAAACATAAACAGCCAATTAAGTAATTAATCTTATTTGTACCATGGGAGGGAAATATCCCTCAAGCTCACATTTACAGAAAAGCACAGTTATTTACTTTTTCTCGGGATATGTTGGCTTTGGCTAAGTTTCTGGATTTTCCTTTTTAAAGACAACCTCTTTAAAAACAACTTGGGCCAAGAAAAATGTAGCTGAGAAGTTGGACAGTCGACCCCCTTCACAGTCATCCAGCAACACGCAGATACAGAGAGGTCAGACAGAGAAAATACTCACTGGACTGGTTCCTCCGCATCTGTCCCTGAAAACAAAAACAGACATTAATTAATCAAGGACGCGTGCGACCCACCACGAATTTCAAGAGTGTTACTTGCCAGAAATTTGCTCAATTTGTTAGGAGGAGAAAAAAAAAATTGGACAAAAATGACACGATATAAATGATCAAACTTCACACAGGAGACAAAACAGATGAGCATGTTTTTAACAAAGTGAATTAAAGTATTTTAAAGGTCATCACTTTACTGCTTTGTTACACTGTGTGCAACTTTTGAAAACTCAGACTTGGACTCCTTTTTACATGTCAAATAGTCTGAAACCTTGAGCCTTTGAGTGTGTTTGTGTAACAACAAGATTTCAAATATATAAAACACAATGAAAATAGTGAAAAAAACTATTATTAATTATTCCCAGTGGCAATGGGAATTTTCCACTTCAGAGTTAAAGTCAGTAAATCACTGGGCTACTCTCAACTCACACATACCAGACGTTAAACCTAGGGTGAAATATTCAGCAGCGCAAAACCAAGCATCTAAGCCCATGCAACGATCAGTCAGGGACAACAGAGAGCGTGATCCTAACACTTCACTGACTTCCTTTACACAGCCCTTTTTTCTGGACATAAATGTGCCGTGTCATGCTGAGTAACACAAGATATGCAAGATTTGCTCCAAAGGGTCACCAACCCGATGGAAACTTGGAGCATCAATTTCAATAAAGAATTTATTCGCACAAGGAGAAAGGTGGTGGTGGAGGTGGGTGGGGGATTGGGGGGTGGGGGGTGGTGTCAAGGGAGGAGGGGAGAAAAAGAAACAAAATGGGGTTTAAGGAACATAGCAAAAGCGTTTAACCACCGTAGAGCTGTGAGGCCAGGGTTTAGTCCCACAGGCGCTAAGCGGCAAATGGGTTCAATTACGGCTCTTGCTGGCCACACACACACGACTTCCATTGCTATTTCAATAAAAGGAACACCGCAGAGGGGGAACCAAACAGGAGGAGAAATGAAAAAGACAGAAAAATGAGCACTGAGGAAAAAAAAGAGAAGAAAAATCTCTCAATAATTCACACCAGATGATGCAACGTTCGTCATCACGTCGGATGTATGTTTTAACTTTTATCCAGAACTTTTCTGTGAATATGAAATAATGAAAAGGGTGCGAATCAGAAATCTGAGCAGACAGAGAGTAAGGCAAATGTGATCTAATGACTATTCTGGTATTTAAATGCAAATCAGAGAAACAGTGGTCTGTGTTTTTTTTTTTTTTTTGTACTTTCAGGATGAGAAAGTAATTGTGGGTTTGAGTCTCGACAACAACCAAAACCAAACTGCAATGAACAAAGTCAAAGGTTTAAAGAGAACATTGTTCCTCCTGAATTGTGTTACATTAACTAGGAGAAAAAAAAACATCCTAGAAAAACATCCTCTATAAACTTGTTACTTATATTTATCAGTTATTCTGAGGGTGGAAAGAAAGACGAAGATAAAAAAAAAAACAAGAAAAACATTTGTTAAAACTCGGCAACTAACCCCATAAAGTATTCATAAATAACCACAACAGAGTCCTGTCTAGAACAAGTGGGCTCCAATAAAACCAAAAGAGTGAAAGCAAACAAAGAAAGGAGGAAAAAAGAGTGAGGTACAACACAAACAGGGAGGTGGAACAGTGGTCAGAGTGGAGGGAGAGGCTGAGGGAGAGAGCTGGAGCTGCGAAAAAGATGCCGTGACATTCGTTTAATGTGCAGCCCGGGAGTGCGGCGGGTGAAACCCACTAGACCCCCTTTGCAACACTGAGCATGCCCTTTCAGCCGCTCCACAACAACATTAACAACAACAACAGCTCAGTGCACACACGGTGCATGTTTGCACACAAGCAGTAGTGGTTTTAAATTTTAATGGCAGCGGCTATTTTCATAGAGCAGCGGAGAGTGATTCAGAGATTGAGTGATGGTGAGGAAGAAGGAGCTGAATGAAGGGCTCCATGACTGAGGTCATGGATCAGACTGTGCTGTGTGTGTGTGTGTGTGTGTTTGTGTGTGTGTGTGTGTGTGTGTGCGTGTGTGCGTGTGTGTGTGTGTAGTCTGCCGGCCACTGCCGCAAAGCATTCCCTAAAGTGGCTACAAGGAGGGCAGTGTGCATGTGTGTGAGTTCGCAGTAAAGGCCAACAACATCAGCTTCTTAACTCAGAAATTAGTGTTTTTGAGTTCTTGATATTTCTTTCTTAAAAAAAAAAAGAAAAAAAAATATCCAAAGGCTGTTTAACATAAAACTGATTTCAAAGTAAAGACAAACCATGAAATGTGTGCAAACAGGAACCTCAGTGAACCAGCAGCCAATCCAGTGTGTGAAATAAATTAGATATAATACACACGCCTTTCCAGTGTAAATTAAATAAGCTCCAAAGAAGAGAGACTAACAGCATCTACAATAGCACGGTTAAATGTTCCCCACCAGAGGTTAGATATTCTCCTGTTGCCCTCTAGTGTTGCAGAGGCAGAGCTTACTCCTGCTGCAGCAGAGCAGGACAGCAACAGGTTTGTGTTTGGGATTTTCAGTATTTGTGTGTTTTTAGTTTGTTGTGAAGACTTACCGAGGTCGCTGGTGACAGGATGATGTTTCCAATGGAGGCTTTGAGCTCGTCAATGGTGGCTTGGTTCTGATGCGTGCCATTGTTTGGCTTAACGGGCTTGATTTCTACGTGGAACTTCCTGGGCTCATCTTCATCCTCTGAGTCGCTGGACGAATAGAAGGAATTCTCTTTGGCATGTAGGCAAAAAATAAGTTAAGGAGACAATGATAACAGAACAAAAAAAAAAAAACAAAGAGAGAAATCATGTACAGTTTGTTTTTATTTAGCCCAGGCCTCAGGCTGCAGGCTGCTGACGGGTGTGAACAGAAACACAAATAGTAACAGATCCCTGATGTGTTAATAGCTGGACTGAGCGTCAGAGTGTGAGCAGCATCAAGACAAATGAGAAGGATATCGTTTTCATTTGCTTCCGGCCTGATACAGAAGCCCTCGGCATCGACTTGGGGAACGTTCTACAAAATAAAAACAGAAATCATTTTAAAAATCATACTTTGTTGCACTGTTCGACTAACACACACTTCTTTTTTAAAGTAAATGTATTACGCATTCTTTATGAATAAATTTCAAAGCAACTAAATAATAATTGTATTTATCAGCTCTTACAATTTTGCACACCTTATTATTTAAAGATCTTCTTTACAAATTAACACATCAGGTGAAGAACAAACACGCTGAAAGCAGCAACCCTGCCTACAGCAATAAGACTGTACAGTACAGAACTGAAAATAGCTTTGGGGGCTCTTCTGTTGTATACTTTTTTATTTATGGCACTCAATATGTTTGCATGGTTGTATGTAACTGCATGAATGTATGGTTGCATATTCGTACAAAAATATGTATATTTTTTATATTCTATTTAATTTTTTCATTATGTAAAATCAAATATAGACATAGTTCTACTTTATTAATGTAAATTCTTCATCTATTTAGTTGTTAACTATGAACACAAATGTTGATAAACTCAAAATCATTTAAACTGACATTATCATTCAAAGTTTAGGCAAGAAACTCTTTCAAACTGCTGTAAATTACTCAATATGTATAATATTACACAATTCAGAAAAGGACAAATAATTCAACACTTCAGTAGTACCTGCTATGGTTTCAACCATTTTTTTTTCTCTTTACATATTAATTTCACTTTAACACTAAATTTTTGACAAAGTCAGATCTTTCTAACTTAGTGTAAATTTAGTAAATTAAGTTGTTTTTTTTCTTATTCTAATCTAAATCTTTCTTATTGCCATCAAAGTTAACCAGTGCATCAACTGGTACATCGTGTAGTTTATCAGTAGAAAGAAAGTTCCATTTTTATTTATGGCATTTTGTTTTTAAGGCACATGTAATATATATAATAATATAGGACAGCCAAATAAAAAAAAGAGCCCCTATTTTTTTTTTTGATTTCTGTGTTTATAAAATATATTCGCTTATTGTGATTTATATAAAAAAAAAAAACAATTAGATATGAATATTTAGTTTTGTATGTGTGTGTGTGTGTGTGTGTGTGTGTGTGTGTGTTTGTGTGTGTATTAGCTTGCTTACAGCATTCTGGATGTCTATGGCCCCATAGTATCCAGGGGGAGCACCATTGGCAGTGTTCTACAAGCACAAACAGAGAGAAATGAATGAATGACTGACTGAATGAATGAATGAGTCAATCTACAAAACAAACAGGAGGGAGGGAACAGAGAGAGAGAGAGTGCGTCAGAGAATGTAATGAGCGAGGATCTTTTTCACCTCCTCCTGTCTGGAATCAAAATAACACGCAAAGCTGAAATATCAGCAGACGTGTCAACACAGTTAAAGAAAAACCATTTGTTTTTTGGTGAGACTTATACTCACAGCTGCTTCCACTTCTGTCGACTCCCTGGAAGACAAAATAGTCACATCATGATGAGACAGTCTTAACAAATTTCACATGACGGAAAAAATATTATAAAATGTGTTGGTGGACAAAAGATACACAAGTCTTCACTCACGTGGAGTCTGTGTCTTTGTCTTTCCTGCGACCTGGGATGCCAAATGGCTTTCTCTTTCTGGGTTTGGCACCTTAATACAAAAACAAAGCATTTTTTAACCATGGATTAACAATGAAATCTGTTCTTGATCCAAGTATCTAAGTTTTAACTTGCTTTAAACATTCAGATCTTAAGTGAAACACAACTCACAGTGTATTTCTTAAAATCTAATATTTTACTTTTGCAAACTTACCTTCAGTAGCAATAGCTGCATTGCACTCCTCAAACTCAATGGGTCCTAATGAGACAAAAAAATCTTTTAGGTTCATTTGGCACGGAAAGGGTCAATGACCCACTGCTGTGAATGCTGTGAATGTACATCACGCAATAGTCACACACACAGATACACACACCACAAACACACTTTGGCAAATACACAACATGCAGTCTGCCGTGCCATACAGAGTGTGTATACAAACAGGGCAAGGGCTGGTCCCAGAGGGCAGACAGGGTCAATAGCAGAGTCAACTGTGTGTCTGGTGGCCCTCACTGAGATGTGACACTCGCTTCTGGGGACGCAAAGCACTACTCTACAGCACAGAGTCGTCCTCACAGAGACACATTCAAAACCCCACCTTGGACATCACGATTCTGAGATTTCTAACTTTGATGCAATACCTCGAAAAATACCAACGTTGGAGACAATTTTCAATACCACTGGGAAAAACTGACATTAAAGGCAAACAATTTGAAATTTGTATTAAATGATAAATATAACAAGGCTATAACATGATAATGACTTTTCTTTCCTAGGTCAGTAGCAGACAACAGCAGAATGACTGTAGTAAACATTAACAATGACATATGTGCCAGTCACACGTTAACTAATCCAACAGAGTGCACTATATTAATGCCAAGTTAATAACATTTTGATCGAATATATTTGAAACTATAAGCCAGATTTATAATGTGGTCACTGGCCCCAACTCTTTACCTGGGATCTCTCAGCCTCTCTGTCACAATGCACTGTGCCCTGGCCTTCAAAACCTTATGGGCCAGATGTTTAATTCTACCCAAAGAGAGGCACATTTCTCCCTCTCCACACTATCGTTGTATTAAGGAAGTTCTATATAATATAAAACTTGAGAAACTCAGGTTCTCTCTCATGGGCTTGATTTAAAAAGGTTCCAGGAAATCTGGGACCCTTCTATGGAATACACTAACCTGCTGAAAACTGCAAAATTGCATTTCTACTATTGTTGGTACATTTTATTATTTACTGGTATTCTTTAACTTTTATTTACTCATTTGTTTCTCATTTATTATTACTTTTTTTAGTCATCCTTTTTTTTCTTTTGGTTTGTCTATATGTGCTTCATGACCTAAGCTGAGTGAGGGCAGTGAGTAAGGGAATGAATAATTAGATATGATTTGTTCCATTTTATACAGATTGTGCTGTGCTGACTATTGAATAATTCTGGAAAATTAGTAAAAAGAATTGGAATAATAACATTAACAATAAGAGATTTAAAAAGCACAACAAGTACCAGATTATTGACATTGGTTCAAATATTCAGAATCAATATGTATTGATAAATCAATATTTTTGACAACACTACCACAATTATGAACCAATTCGATACACAACAGGAGCCTCGGTGCTCACAGCAAACAGCAGGTATGAAGACTTAACTAAGATGAAACTAAACCTCCCATACTGGACACGCAAAGTCACTAACCCTATTACAATAAGACAAACAAGTCCGAGATCACATGCAGTGAAGTGTTTAAAGCCACACGGCACAAATGTGCTCTGGGGCTTAAGAGATGCCCTTCTCTCTCTGGCATGCAAAGAAAGAAAAAAAAAAAGCCAGAAAAAAAGAACACACCGTGTATGAAACAAACAAGCATAATCAAACACACACTAACACACAGAGCCACTGAGATGACCATGACAACCTTCATCAATAGATTGAACTAACAAATTGTCGTATCTTTTCCAGCCAACAGGCACAGTATCACTCTGAGCACAACCAGCCATGGATCTATCTTCACAAAAAATAACATTGCTTTTGGTTATTTAGATCCATCATTCAAATGATGAGAAAAGAGTGAAAAACAACAGAGTTTACACTTAATTTAATGCTCATCAATTATACACATTTACCTCCGAGGCTCTGCACTTGGATTGTCACGCTTCAAGTGTGCCTCCGGAAACATTTATGGAGGCTTTTGAAAGGGACGGTGCTTGAACGTACACATGCTCACACAAACACACACACACTGAAAGCTGAAGGAAAACCAGAGGCAGGGCATGCAATGAGTGTGCACGTCAATCAGAGAAATCTGGGAGGCTGGGCTCTTGGTGTTGTATGATGTTGTTCTGTATTAGAAAGAGCGACACCTTGGGTTCATAATGAAACAAACTGAAATCATTTAGTCTATATAATCCATATGTTTAACTATGTATTTCAAGACACACTTATTCACACTTATTCTTGCATTCTTACACGCCTACTTCTCCTGAAAGTGATGACCTGGAAGACATGCAGTCTGCTCTCAGACCAGATAGACACAGATACACTGCATATAACTAGAAAGCTTAATAGCTTGCAAGATGAGCGGAGAGAGAGAGAGAGATGGGGCAGGACCCTCTGGCAATATTTCCGATACACTAACATGCCTTGACCTGAAAACAACAAAGCTAATGATATTTTAACTCAGAATGTATACAGTAGCAGCAGTCCAACGCGCTCTCCCCAGAGGATGCCAGTCGCGAGCAGAATTGACGCATTGTTTGGCGTGTGCAACGCTGAGTGAAGCGCAGGGAAGCGGCGAGTCACGAGAGGCATGCATCACGCCAAGTGAAGTGGATAAAGTACACCAATGACCGATCTACTCTACTGTGCAATATCAGGCCTCTTCACCGCCGGCGAACACACAGAGACGGCACGAACGACTGTTTGTGTGTGTGTGTGCGAGAAGAGAGTTCCCTGCCAATCAAAACAAAATTGGCATGCTCATTCAAGAACTTTCTCTCATGGGAGGAAGTGAGAGAGACGGTAATGTCATCGTCCCCATTCGGTCACTGCGCTGAAATAAAACAGGTGAGAATATTTTAACTCGTGAGGTGTGTCTTTCTCTGGAGAGGAAGCTCGTGATAATTATCTCATTTGACATCATCTTTTATGAAAAGCATCAGTTGCAGATATTGTCAAACAAAAGTAATGAAAAAGGACCCAGAAAGGGGGAAATTACTGGAAAATTACACATTGCGTTCTTTTATTCGAGCTCTGGGATGTTTAACAAATGCTGTGGATCTACGTAAGGCCCAGGCAGAGCATGAACTCTTTGCCGCAAGCATCCCGCGATTGCATCTGACAATATTTATGCACACCAACTGCAAAAAAAGTCTAAACACCAGACACATGAATATTACCTAAATCTGGGCAGACATTAGGAACTGTTTAAACATCTCCTAAACAGACAGACGACTTTGTTTATACAGGGGAAGATGTTTCTTTTCTTTCTACTCTCTGTGAGGGAAGCATGCAGTCACGCATGAGCGGAGAATGGTTTTTTAAATTGCATATGCTTCACATGGCACTGGGAGTGGGAGAGGGGCGGAGGGGGTTTGCGTGTCTGGCCCACCGCCAGTTGACAGCTCAGCTGGATATCGTTGAACACTCCGAACCCCCCTGCCTCGCAGCGTGTCACTTTGGGATTGTTTCCGCAATAGAAAGTTTATTCAACCTCTCTCTCTCTAAAGGCACTGGACCGGCCATCCGTTCAGCTATTTAATCAGGGGACAGACAGGTTATTTTTCTGACAGGGCTGGGGCTGCTGCGCAATCCCTAATGAACAGCTTGATACAAGAGGAATTTTCTGACCGTTTTTTTAGCCTCAATTAATTCTGCTGTCCAAACAAATGAAGGCCACCACTCCTCGGACTCAGCGTCTGGACACAGGGATCACCATTTGTGTACACACAAACACAGTGGAGGTGAACCCTTTGTGTCTGTGACCTGACGTAATGTAGTACAAGTACAGGGACTGGTAAAGTAATTGGATATTTAAGACGGAGCTTTAAACTCTTCACACATGCATTTGGTTTTAACCAATGATTAATAACAGTAAAAGCAAAATAGTTGACAGTATAAAAAAATGAAGCTTCAGAGCATCTACAATAACAGCAAGAATAAGTATCAATGAATGAGTTGTGTGTGTATGTGTGTGTGAAAAAGAGGGAGGTGAGGGGGTAGAGCCAAAGGAGTCTGAGGAGTATTCCCTTGATTATTGTGGCATGGCAAAGTTTACACAAGAGTCATTGTTGAGCTCTGACCTCCTGAAAAGGTTGGTTCTGCCTGCTTAGTCTGCGAGCACTGCAAAGCCCCCTGTGTGTCACATGCTTACTGGAATGCCAAGCCTGCCTACCTTTACAGCAGATTACTATGATTGACTCTGATGGCCCTCTCTTAGTTCTAATTGCCCCTCTCTATACACCCCTACCCTCCCCACATGGCAGGAACAGGCAGAAGGCCTACACCCCAGACCATTCATTTATTTATGCACAACACAGACACTGACAAACATTTATTACTACAACAAACATGGTGGCTTACCTGGTCTCTCCTTGCCCGTTCCTTTGCTCTCGGCCAGTTTGTGTATTAAGCTCTCCACTGAGGTGTTCTCGATGTTCCTCACAAATTCATTGTGGAGCTACAAAATCCAAAACAAGAAACCACAATTACTGACAGTTGCCTGCACTTGGAATTTAAAGGGATAGTTTGGATCTTTTGAAGCGGGGTTGTATGAGGTACCTATCTAATTGTATTACACACAATAGATGTTAATCACTACGACCCCAGTTTGGAGAAGCAGGCAGATGTACAAGCACGGAAGCTAAGCAATGTATAGCAATGTATATCAGCTCAAGTGTATGGTATATTTAAAATATTTCCACCACTTTACCTTACCTTCAGACAATAATTTCCAACGAGACACTGAAGCCATTACATCGCTCTCTTTAAAGCCAGACTGCACTGACAAAAACAGTCATTTAACATCACTGACGACAGGAGCTGCTGGTCTATCGCTGCCTCGATCAGTTAGTTTGTGTTATTAAGTGACTTTGGTGTTTTAAAGTGTTAGTTAAGATTCACTTAAAGTCACACAATAACAGAAAGAAACTAACTGATTGAGGCAGCCACGGACCATTCATTCATTCATTCATCTTCTAACCGCTTCATCCTCTTGAGGAGGATGAAGCGGTTAGCCGCTTCATCCTCTTGAGGGTCGCGGGGGGGCTGGAGCCTATCCCAGCTACATCGGGCGAGAGGCAGGGTACACCCTGGACAGGTCGCCAGACTATCGCAGGGCTGACACATAGAGACAGACAACCATTCACACTCACATTCACACCTACGGACAATTTAGAGTCACCAATTAACCTAGTCCCCAATCTGCATGTCTTTGGACTGTGGGAGGAAGCCGGAGTGCCCGGAGAGAACCCACGCTGACACGGGGAGAACATGCAAACTCCGCACGCCCGGGCTCCCACGCCCGGGATCGAACCGGCAACCCTCTTGCTGTGAGGCGAGAGTGCTAACCACCACACCACCGTGCCGCCCTAGCCACGGACCACCAGCTCTCTTATTCAGCAAGCTAAAATTACTGTTTTTTTGTGAATGGAGTCTGGTTGCTTCAACAAGAGCATAAATGGGAACCTGAAGCCATTAATGAGTCCCCAGCAGGGCTGTCTGACGGCAAGTCAACGTGGTAAAAAAATACAGCATACTCTTACACTGATATTGTTTTTTTTTTTTTTTAGGTGGGACTTGTTTAAGTGGCTAAAACTATTTTGATGCTGGCCCCCATCCACAGCACTTCACTGCTTAGCTTCCATGTCAGTACTCCTGTCTGCCTCTCCAAACTGGGGGCCTGCTGACCAACATCTACTCTATGTAATGCACTGACTATGGCTAAGTACCTCATACAACCCCACTTCAAAAAAATCCAAACTATCCCTTTAAGAGAGTTGTTGAAGAAAGCACATAGTTAAATTAAGTTTAACTGCAACAGACTTTTGGATTCATCCAGTGCTGGGGTTTAGAATTTACACAGTGAATTGTTTGAGTTATTCATTATTTATATTCACCGCAATCAATTAATGAAAAGGTTGATTTTGGGCCATTTACTGTGGTCCAATTCTCTTACAGAACATTTAATGACTGCCAGTACTCGACAAATCGAGTTGTTTAACCAAGTGAGATTAACGACATATCCTAGTACTGGCAGTGCAGCCATATTAGATTGCGGTTTGCCGCGCGGACTGAAGAATGAAACATTCTCATTTAATTTACCTCTATGTTGGTGAGGTGAAAATAAAATAAAAAACTTTGTAACATCAATTAACCATTTTTATCTATTGTCAGGTAGTGTCTTCCCACTTGCATTAGTTTTCATTGTACATACCAATATATATTCACTTATTATATATGAGAAATGATTATCTTTAGTTGGAGGAAATGCAGTCAGATAAGTCAGTGTTCAATAAGCTAATGTTAAATGTATTGTTCAGTGATTGTTTTAGCCCTCTATGTTTTCAGTTATGTCATACCATACAAGCAAGCAAGCATCAGTATCACGTGTTGAGTGTTTGTTTTAGGATGGGAGACAGATGCAGTCTGTTGCTGTTAGTTCTTCAGTGTAACTCACACTGCTTTGCCTTTTGTTGGTATTTATAACATTTTTTTTGGTAATTGGCCTGTGGAGATGTACTATACTTTACTGTGATTCTATTGTGTCAGGTTGAATCATTGTTGTTGGCACTGTGGTCTGCTGAAGCCCTTTGGGCAGTATCAGAGGAAGGATAGTGTTTGTTTGCTTGTTTGTTTTGGATGTGCATGTGTGCTTGTGTGCTCACTGAGGGGGAAGTGAAAGCGATGTATAGGCATGGGGATGAAGAACAGCGGCTGACTGTGACATCTCACCAAACCATTTAGATGTGCGTGATACTGTAAGCGTAGAGTGGCTCCACTATCAAACAAACACACACGCAAACACACACATATGTGTCTGCCCCCCGGGCCCCTGTGGCGAGGTGGAGTGCATTAGCCTTCTGTGCCCTGGCAGGAGAGGATGTTGGGGAGGGAGGGTGATGTGGGTGAGGGGCTGCCGTGGTGAGGAAGTATGCTCAGTGCAGCACACGCGATCTGTCAGGTGCTGCTGCCATGACGGAGGGCAGCAATGTCATCAACCTGCGTGCCCCGCTCGCCTCTCACACACATGCATGCACACACACACGCGCGCACACACACAAATACAGACCTCGTCTTGACCACATGCTCAAAACATGCATCTACTTTCAAGGGATCCCTACACACTCACATGCTCACTTACAAAAACAAACACAGCACGCAAACCCAACAGACACACCTGCCCTTATGTGATTTTAAAGGGACAGTTCACCTCAAAATCAACATCGATATTTTTCCTCTTAGCAGCAGTGCTATTTATCATTTATGTTTTGGTGTGAGTTGCAGAGTGTTGGAGATATCGACCGTAGAGATGTCTGCCTTCTCTCTGATATAATGAAACTAGATGGTACTCGACTTGTGATGCTCAAAGTGCCAAAAAAGTTTATTTGAAAAACACAGCGATGTCTCTTTCAACAAATCATGACCCGGTTAGTCAAGATAATCCACAGACCTTGTTGCGAGCAGGAACTTTTTTCTTTCTACCGAACTACACAAGAGCCGCAAGTAACAATTATTTTCATTGTTGACTAATCTGTTGATTATATTCTCTAGAAATCAATTAGTAGTTTGGTTTATAAAACATTAAAAAATGATGAATTATGTCAATTAGTGTTTACAAAAGCCAACGCTAACATCTTGCAATGTCTCAAGCACAAGCCAATCGTCTATGAGTAGAGTCACACATGTTTCTGTGCAGTGATTCGGTGAGCAGGTGCAGTTTGTAGAGAGAAAATAGTTTCTGCATGAAACTGCTTACAACCATGTCTGTAGATTATCTGAAGTAAACAGGTCATGATTTCTGGAAAGAGACATTACTGTTGAGTTTTTCAAATGTATTTTTTTGGCACTTTGAGCACTATAAGCCGAATGCAATCTAGTTCCATTATATGTAAAGGCGCCGTATGTAAGAATGTGGCCAAAACAGTTACTGCACTCAAATTCAAAATACTTTCGCGAGTCGTGTCCGCCCCCCCTCCCTTACAGATTCACGCTGGAGACTGATTTGTTTGCCCATGGGCGGCTGCCGTGGCAGGGCCGCGTTGCTGCGTCCTTGATCCTCGGTTTTCCAGCGGACCATTCGAGCAAGTCCAGCTTCTCTGCTGCTAATGCTGCTGCCGGGATACAGCTGAGGAGGAGCCGGCTGCTAATGCTATGTACCGGTACTCTGCTAATGCTGCTTGCCATGCTGCTGTAGCTCAGTCATTACTGTAACTAATACTGAGACTCTACTGACTGTGTGACTGGTAGACGGTGGTGGGTGGCGCAACAGGCCAAAACACAAATTCAAAACATAAACATGATTTGCAGACTGCAAAAATGTGAATGCGAATATTCTGGCTGTACTATTGTTCAGTATCAGTATGTTATATGAACATTATTCCTTTGTCTCTGTGACATATTAGGAGGATTTTATGACTATTTGCTTTAGATTTCTTACACATAGCTCCTTTAAGAAGAGGCAGACATCTCCCACACTCTGCAAGTCACACTAAAACAATTTAGACTGATAAATACCACTTCACACAAGAGGAACAATGGAATTTTTTTCTTGTATTTTGGGGTGAAGTGTCCCTTTAAAACTTCAGAGCAACACTGCACTTTTTCCTCCACACATTTAAACTTAAAAGATCTACATATGGTATTTTCCTTTTTCCTACACTTCTCCCTCTCATCCGTTCTAACCCTCTTACCCTTCATGCCCACTGAGCTGATACTGGCTGAGCCATGTCTGAAAAATCTTGCAACGTTGACATGATTACTTCTTGATTTTAGTGACACCTTCGGTTACAGGTCCCCTTTGCTTTGGTTTGATGCACTGCACTTCCCTGCAATCACTTGTCTCTGGTTGTTTGATACCCCTGGACTGACAGCAGCTCCAACACTGGACTCCACTACTGAGAAAGTAATTCTGTTGTACAACAGTCAAAGTCACTACTAACTCCACTGTTGACCTGGTGAGAGTGTAGACGGCCATGTCTCCTCTGATAAATAGATACACATGTCCTAAGCTGTTCTTTTCACCTGCCAGCGGGGAGCTTCGCTGGGGGTGTAACACACACGCACAGAGATTCATGCTGTGCTAGCCCAGATGTGCAGGCCTCTTTGCAGGCGCTTTGACCATCCATTAGAGGTTGCTTGTGCAGCTACAAGGACATTGTCCCTCAGCAACTTCCCACCAAGAAGCACTGCTGGTCTTATCCAACGATGACCAGCCAAATTGGAAGTACTGCAGCTGTCTACTTTCTTTCAAACAATGGGCAAAAGGTTTTCCCCTCTATACCATGTAAGGGGCAATAACAGATATTACAATGGTTGATATCTTTGAGATAGTAATATCTGCATTGTTGAAATCATATATATTTGATGTTTTATTAAAGAAGAGCGACTAATGAATTGCAGATTAGTGGTGGATTGCATAATAAATTTTAAGGAGATAGTTTGGATTTATTGAAGTGGGGTTGTATGAGGTACTTATCCATAGTCAGTGTATGACATACAGTAGATACCGGTCAGCATGCCCCTAGTTTGGAGAAGCAGGCACAAGTACCGCCACTGAAGCTAAGCAATGTACTACTGTGGATGGGGGCAGCAGCAAAACATATTTTAGCCACCTATCCATCCATCCATCCATCCATCTTCATCTGCTTATCCGGGGCCAGGTAACGGGGGCAGCAGGCCGAGCAAAGCACCCCAGACATCCCTCTCTCCAGCAACGCTTTCCAGCTCATCCTGGGGGACAAAATATGTAATCCCTCCAGCGTGTTCTAGGTCTACCCTGGGGCCTCCTGTCATCATTAACAGCAGTAACAGTTTAGGTGTACACTATATCAAGAATATTTCTGCTGCTTTACCTTGCCACAGACAGCCCTCTCTGATGGGGAAGCCTTAATGGCTTCGATTTCCCATCTATGCTCTGGTCAATATTAACTCTCGCTTGCTACTACTACTGCTTCCTTGATCACATAGTCAGTGTTATGTGTGACTTTGGTGAATCTGATCTGAACCTTTTAAATGCCAAAGTCACACAATAACACAAACAAACTAACTGATGAAGGCAGCGGTAGACCAGCAGCTCCTGTGCTCAGTGATGTTACATTACTGTTTTTCTGAATTGAGTCTGGCGTTGGATAGAGTGATATATTAGCTTCAGTTCCATGTAAGAAACTGCTGTCTTACGGCAAGGTAAAGCGGTGAAAATATTCGAAATATAGTGTACACTTAAACTGATACAGAATTTCTGAGGTGGGACTTTTTTTAGATGGCCAAAATATGTAATGTTACCGACCTTTCCACAGTGGTATATTGCTTAGCTTTTGTGTCTGTGCTACAACCTCCTTCACCAAACTGGGGATGTGTAGACTGATATCTGTGTGAAATGCACTGGCTATGGATAAGTCCCTCATACAACCACACTTGAGTCAGAACTATCCCTTTAAGAGCATTCTAAGACATCTCTGACTGTTTTGAAAGAGAACTACACCAATTTAGAATTGGCCTTCTATAGCATCGTGGTCCTCACTGGGGACAATTAAAAAAATCAGAATCAAAGATATGGCCTCTTTCATTCCCCATATTCTTCTTCAGTGTCAAACATTACCCTCAATTCAAATCTCTCAATGATTACCTCTACTGACAGTTAATTCAGAAATTCAGCAGAGATGAGGAGCAGGCTAAAGAGGTCTGGTAAGCTCACAACTCCACACTGACACTGCTTCACATGACATCATTTGAGTCAGTTAACCAGAATTTCCTCTAGAGCAACATTTTTTCCCCCTACATATTTAGCAGACCTCCACAAGACCTGCAAACAGACAGAAATCATGGTGGAGTTCTCCTTTAAGTAATGTCAGGAGCTCACAGTAAGTTAGTGTCAGCAAGGAAAAATAATATATCCAACACATTTAACATTTATTTTTCCAATTTGATGGAGCATATGAGATTTAGCTTAAATTGTATCATCCAGTGTCATTTATACAGTCGTATGCTCAGTACTTTCCAAACAGACAGCATTTTCCCACGGGGAACTGAACTGAAAGTGAAACTTTTCTATACTCTCTTCAAAGCCAGACACCATTGACAAAATTAGTAATTTTACCTGTCTGAACACAGGAGCTGTTGGTCTACCACTGCCTCAATCAATTACTTCGTTTGTGTTATTGTGTGATGTTGGTGTTTTAAAAGGGTTAGGTTGGATTCATCAAAGCCACATGATAAGACAAAAAAGTAACTGATTGAGGCAGCGGTAGACCAGCAGCTCCTGTGTTCAGAAAGGAAAAATAAAGACAGAGGAGATGAGTTTCACTTTCAGTTCAGTTCACTGTCGGATAAGGCTGCCTGTTTGGGAACTATGAGCATATGACTGGATAAATGACACTTGGATTATACTGTACAAGTTGTGTCAGAGTTTGTAAACAGATGTTTTGATATGGTTTTGCTGTTGTTAAAGGTGGACCCCAGTGACAATTCATGCAATTCATCAAGAATTTCCAACGTTTGATGATTCTTCCTTTACAAGAGGCACATGAGAAAAACAAAGTTTTCTATATGAATTCAGCGTAACATGTGGTGAGTGATTAATATACAAATGGTCATTTGGGAGGTTAAGTGTTCCTTTAAAGCTAAACAACTTCTTTTTAAGAGGAACACTGAACGATATGTGAGCCAGTGTATACTGTAACGTGCATGTAAGTGATAACAGTTCAGTGACCTCCTTTGATAATTGTAATGCACTTGTTCACTTACTGACTTATCCGCCCTCTCTTAGCACACATATCATATTTAATCACCATATGGGTAGGTTTTGTTTACTTTCCTTATCTCTAGTGTTGCAACTCTACTCTATGCATCAGTTATCTGAACACATCTGATACATTTGTAAATTGACTTTACTGTGGGTGTGGGTTTTCACCATATGCCATTAAAAGATTTTGGGTATAATACCCAACTTTGGGTATAATATATTATTAAGACACTGGCTGAACAAAATGCAAGAATAATAACTGTGTTTTGAAGGTCAATATTCAAAAGAAAATAAAGGGTTAAATAAATGGAAGCAGCAATGTTAATAAAAGACCTCCCAAAACACACCTCCCAAAAGGGCTGTATGTCTTCACTTTGTGTTTCATAGTGTGTGTGTGTGTGTGTGTGTGTGTGTGTGTGTGAACATCTAACTAAAATAGCTCTCACAATATTCTATATTTTAAATGCAAGTATATGCAGATGTATGATTTGGTCTCTGTGTTTGTTTGTCAGCATAAGTGCCTGTGGGCTCAGTGACTAAGCACAATGTTGCAGAGATAAAACTGGTCCCAGCCTCCTTCGCCCTGCTCTCTCCCTCCTTCCTCTCTCTCCATCTCCCTCTCGCCTCTCCCATATGTGATAAGAATATTCCCATGGTCCCTCACAACCTGGTTTGAAGAGTTTTTATCACCCCATCACCATTTCTTAGACTGCTTTGGTTTTTCTGGCTTGGAAAGGCTGACCACTTGTCTTCAGGCAGTATTTTAATTTGGCTCAGCAACAGGCAGCAGCACTGCCCATCTCCCGCTCAGAAGCAGGAACAGTGGGGCTGAATAACCTGCGGTAGCCTGTCGTTCCACATTCTTTCCAACTTGCCGCACGAGCTGCAGGCTGGACTGGGATGCTCTCGGTGGAACTGTGTCGCCCTCTATGGGTAATAAGAGAACTGCAGCAGCATCAGGAGAGAGCAACTTCAGATTAATGTGAAGAGAGCAGCAGATTGTAGTTAATCTTGAGTTATTCTGTGTGGTGCTGGTAAGTATGATTGCTGAATAAATAAATGAAAAGAAATCTCTGGGTAACGTTAAATACTGATTAATATCATTGTGAATGATGTTTGAAAGTCTTCACAACTGGACTTGATCGAACTTGATGCCATTTTCTCAAACCTAAACATACAATCCCTGAAACAAACAAGCCTGCGCAGCGCTTTTAACAATCAGACACAGTATTTGGCAAGTGTTTGGACTTCTGGAGGTGTTTTAGATACGCTGAGAGGGAGTTTTGATCACTTTTTAATTGCTTGGCATAAAAGGCTGAATGGACCATTTCCTGGTTCTCAGTTAAACGATTAGCGAGATCAAAGACGACACTAATTGATATGACACACAGTGAACCCAATGAGCGGAGCCTCAGGTCAACAAGACACCTACTCCACCCACAGGAATGTTTGAGAGGATGTATGTGCGTGCATGTGTACACACTCACCTCTCCGATTTGGATGTGTGTTTCGTCGACGGACTGCGAGTACGACTGGATGATCTCCTTCATGTGGAGAATGTGGTTCTCTTCAATGTCTTGGAATTTCTGGAACACAGGGCGAGGGGCAGTTATGGCACGGCGATGTGCAACAAATCACTTGAAATCAACTGCATGCCAACAAATCTGCATGGTGACGTCAGTGTCATTAAAACAGACATGAAAACAAAAGTTAGGGACAAAATATGGCCAAGGAAAGTTAACTTCCTTATTCTGTCCCAGCCACTTCCTGTGTGTCTGTTTGGGTGGTCTATGGCGCTCACACACACATATAGTTCCTCCCACAAAATGTTTCTGCTTGTGAGATACATTGATGGGGGTTCATTTTGGCTTTGAGCAGTAGTATGGTGTAGATCACAACTTTAAATGCTAGTATTTACTTCCATTTGAGTCTGACTCTGGGCTTTTGGGGTAAACCAAGGAGAGTGAGTATAAATAATCATAAACCGGAAAATCAAAGTGAAGATGGAGAGGAAGATCTAACCACAAACATGCAGATAAAGACCACTTACCTCTGCATCTACACTATAGAGACATGCACACAAATAAAACTTTTGTCATTC
This sequence comes from Epinephelus fuscoguttatus, assembly GCF_011397635.1. Classification (NCBI taxonomy): domain Eukaryota; kingdom Metazoa; phylum Chordata; class Actinopteri; order Perciformes; family Serranidae; genus Epinephelus; species Epinephelus fuscoguttatus. The sequence continues at coordinate 9,643,491 of NC_064769.1, read as the reverse complement.
ACCACGATAACAGCTAGCATACGCTCACACACAGACACACCCACCCACCCACAGACACATTCAGACAAAGGGAACACACATGTAGGAGCCCCAGTGATGTCAGAGAGCACATGTGTTCAGTGTTTATAACTCATGTCCACATGTGCTGTGTTTGAGATGAGCCGTAGACTGTGATCCCGAGGAAGCGGGGCTGCAACGCCGCTTTCTCTAGGGGGAAAACAAAAAAAAAGCTCAAGCTAACTGGAACCATTTCTGGTGGCGGAGCTGCTGCGGTACAGGAGGATATGGAGGCCAAACTCTGTTGATCTGATTTTAATTTGGAGTTTATCTAATCAGGCTTTCAGATGGCTCCAATCAGGGCTTTCCACAACGATTCCGTTACAGAGGAAAAAACACAATCTGGAGATGATACAGGGCACGAAACAGGGAACACACACACATACACACACATACACACACGGGGGACTGACGGATTACACAATGAAAGTGTTGCATACCACAGAGACAGACACTAGACAGAGTTGGTGAGCGCATATTTCATTAAAGCACATCCACACAGAAGAGAGAAAACAAGTCGCCACAGTACCTGCGCAGTCTCTGCCATCTTCTGTTCAAACTCTGCCTTAGCTGTCGCATATTTCTCCACATATGACTTGTAGGTCTCTGTGGCTTTTTTGGCTTTCACTCCAGCCTGCAAAATATAAACAGACAGATAAATGGCTATCATCACTTTATGGGCTACACACAATGGCGTTCTGTTTTCCCACATCAACTGACAAATCAGCAAGGAAACCAAGCTCCACTTCACATCTGAAGGCGAGAAACTTTTGGGGTTAAAGTTTCTGTATAGATGGGAGTGTTGAGGCACTTCATCATGCCTTATTACCATACCATGACTGTGTGGGTGTGTGTACGAGCGAGTGTGACCTCCCACCTTGTCCACATCTCTCTGGGTGGCCCCTTCTTTGCGGAGGCGCTCCTGCTCCACAGTTTTGGCATTGTAGATCTCCTTGGACTTCTGCAGGGCCTGAGAGGTTGTCTGGATGTTCTGCACGGCCTCAAGGGTGGACGCCACTTCCTCTTTTGTCTGACAACACACAAAAGTCTTGTAGAATAACTCAGCTAACACAACAGGCGGAAAAATATGTGCAAATGTCACCTATTGCTCTATTAACCACAGAGTTGATTCTTGAATAGTTTGAAATAACACACAGCAGCACTTGTCACGGAATCCCCTTATTTACTATGACTTAATGATGAAATAACAGACACAATTTCAGTGTAGACAGAGGTTCTTTATTGCTCTAGTAAAACACTATAGTAGTCCCTCACTTTGATTCTCCAGTATGTGACACGGGATTGTTGCACAGCACAGCAGGAAGCAGTTAAAGCGACATAGTGGCTGTTAAAATATGTATAAAACTCTCCATTTGTTCTTAATAGACCACATTCATTCCATCTGTATAGCTCTTCACGTTGACTTACTTGAAGGACATAAAAGAAAAAACATCAAGAGGTAACAGCAGTGGCCACAGAGTAAGTGTGCTCGTTTGTTTTACTCATCATCATCACTGAACCCGCATTGTTACTAATTTTGACACATTTATGGTATAATGTAAACATCACTGGTGTAAGCACAAAAAGGTTAGATGCTACATTATGTACACATTCTGAGCAACAGCTCCAAGAAGAGTGTTTATTTTGTGTTATTCACACCGCTTCACTACAGTACGCACTGTATCTGCAAGTTAGCCAAGAAACACAAAGCGGAGAGGAACAGGGAGTGGAGGGAAGTGATGGAGAGACACTGTGACAGCCTTTTTGTCATGCTGAAAGCACAAACATAACTCCACTGATTCTGAGCTCCTATTTTACTTTGTGTTCTGTGGCTTCATGCATGAGATATGAGCTGATGGTGTGTCTCAGCTCAGAGGAGAGACTGAAGAGTGAGGTGTAAAAAAAAAAAAAATAAATAGAATAGAACACTGCATGCTACATTTTCTCAGGATGGAATCAACTTTTAAACTATTTCCTTTTCTTGTGAAGAGTTGTGGAGATTTGGCAATACTGTCTCTACTGAGGGAGCTGTTCAGGGCAGGCTATGTAGCAAATCAGGGTTCACAAGATTCTCACGAAATCTCATGATTCTTGAGATTCTCGCAATTCTCGCAATGTCGCAAGGTAAAGGATTTTGGCAGACATGGAGAAGGAGAGTGAAGTTGTAAATACAGACACCTGCAACACTAAAATTACTGTCCTCAGAACCATATGGTCCAGACACATCGAACAGACATCAAAGAATGAGTGGCAATGATGGCTAACTGATGCATCGCCTCATGGTATCTGTGTCTTGGCCAAAAAGTTGCATTTGAACACACCACAGAGACAACAGCTAACTAGCACATATGTTGTGCGCCTGCGTGAGAGGGAATAACTCTGCATACAAGCAGGTGAAGCAACTTGCATTTCCTTGGATCGCGAAGATGTGACCCACCCTTCTCTGCCTTAGTATGCTTCTGATTGGCTTAGCCTGACATTCTTACCCTAAACCTAACCAATCTTGGGGCACTGGTGGCTTAGTGGTAGAGCAGGCGCCCCATGTACAAGGCTGTTGCCGCAGCGGCCCGGGTTCGACTCCAGCCTGTTGTCCTTTTCTGCATGTCACTCCCTCTCTCTCTCCCCCCTTCACGCTCATCTGTCCTATCGATTAAAAGCTTGAAAATGCCCGAAAAAATATCTTTAAAAAAAAAACAAAAACAAAAAAACCTAATCTCCCTCATCTTGTCCAAACCTAACTTAATCAATCCAACCAACAAAAGCAAAGAGTGCTAGTCTACGAGAGGGAAAGTAGGGCAGGTCATGCCTTTACCATCCTACGATTCAAGATGTTAATTGACCAGTTAGCACATGAGCAATACAATCCACTGTTGGAAGAACAAATTATATTTACTGTGCACTAGCACATGATAACACAAACAATTACAAACTGTTTCTGCTAAAGCGCTCCATGACTAAAAAAAATAATCTGATCTTACATAAGTTTGTTTTGCTCTCATGCCCTCATGACTTCATCTTTTTTTTTTTGCTCCCCTCACTTCTGTTTCTGTTCTCATGCACTGAGTTGAACTGCCAATCTGAGGGATTTCTCTCACTGACAGGCTCAGACGTCAATGACATCAACAACAACTAGGCGACAGACGCTCACCAATAGCCAGACAACATGATGACCAACAGTCGGCTTGGTGTGTCAAGGAACTTGAAGCTTCCACTTTGAAAGAATTGTAGTTTTGCTTGAGTATTTGTTTTTAACTCAAGTACTGTCTCATTTGAGGCTGTTGTTGTTTTTTGTTTATTTGTTTTTGTGTAAATGGAAGTTTTAAATAAAGAAGTAAATAATCAAGTGTAAAGAAGTACGGAAATAGTTATATAACCATAATTCAATGATTGAATTTACAGAACAATCACTGTATTGTGATGAATACTGTTATCGTAATATAAAATAACATTTTCAGTGATAGAGGATTTTGGCCATATTGCCCACTCCTAACTGACATCTAGCCCATACTGTCACCTTCTTTCACTCTTGAGACAATAATTAGACTTCAAAACAATTCATAACGGAAAATAAACACGTAAGAATAGGTCTTTATTTAAACCGATTTTAAACTTTTCTCAAGTCCTCAAGACAAACCTGTGGCAACACTGAAGAAGCAAACTACTGCATCTACTGTTCAACTGTTCAAGGGAACGAGTGAAAGACATGTGTGCACTTTGATTACAGCTGGGTGTCAAATTCTCAATATAGTGAACGCTTAAGCTGATACTGGTTTTTCCAGATGGCTAAAATCTGTTTTGTTCCTGCACCTGTCATTGCTTAGTACATTGCTTAGTGTCCATGTTAGACTCAAGCCTGCTTCTCCAAACTGTGGGCATGCTGACTGACATCTACCAAATGTAACACTCTGACTATGGATAAGTACCTCACACAACCCCACTTCCAAAGATCCTAACTATCTCTTTCAGACAACATTTAATATTTAAGACTTGAATGCTACGGTTTCCTCACCTTTTTGTGTGCTTTGGCCTGCTCTTCCACATACTTCTGAACCTCTTTTATAAGTTCCTGGAGTTTCCTCACTAGCTCCATGTGACAGCTGGCGAGCTTCTCTGTTGAGGTCTTAAACACATCCCACACTGGTGCAAAAGTCCTTGGATAAAAAAAGACACTTCAGAGGCTAGAACATGGCAAGACCTCTTTACACAAATTCATACTGGTCTTTCCTTCAGACAACTAGAAAGCTGTTAACACTCACCCGAGCTGAGAAAAGTTGCCAGCTGACTTGGCAAGTTTGGTCATAGACCTGGCATAGGCCTCTTCAATTGTACTCCTAGGACAAAGCAGAAATACACACACAGATTAACCCCAAGTTATCAGTATCATATGTCAATAATAGAATAATTCTACCTTTAAAACCCTTTTAATGTACAGTATGACAAAGTTTTTACAAAGTATTTGCAATAAGGTTATGGTCCAAATAGTGGATGTCACGAAACAAGAGAAGATCCCAGCAAAAAACACCCACTTAGAACTAGCAACATAAATGTTTGACCACATGCGCCGTGTGTGGGCAAATAAGTGTGGTCTGGCTTGTGATTTGTTCATAAACCTCATGTCAGAGCGGACAGAGTGTAAAAGCTAGTTTTTGAATCCCCTGCTTCTCTCAATTTCCCTTTCTATCCCTTCATTCTGCAGCAAAGTGACAGAAGTATAAAGACAAAAAAACTGCGGCAGTGTTATAGTGAAAGCCTGAATTATGCATGTCTCATTTAGCCAGCCTCTCTCTGCAGTCACGTCACAGGAGCAAGGTCAGCCAGGGGGAAACAGGACAAACGTGCACACACTCTCACACAGACACACAGACACATACACACACACACACACACACACACACACACACATCCATCATCAACACACGCAGGTACATGCAGGCAAACATCCAGCATAGCACAACAACACACAGAATGGGACACGCTAGAAAATGCATTATAGGCTACATTTCCACTTCCACAACTTTGTGTGAGCCCAGAATGGCAGTTTATTTTTATACTTTAGCATGTTGTAAAGTGCCAGGAGTAACCTCTGCCTTTCAGTAAAGCCATAAAAAACTTCTTAGTGTTGGCACTTCTAGACTGGAACTTACAAAAGTTTTAAGTGTGTGCTGTCCACTGCAGAGACAAACACATTTTACAGATATTTTTCTTCACAGGTTTTCTTCTATATTAGTTGCACAAAGCAACAAAATTGAGACATGCTTCTCTTAACAAGAACTCTGACTTGTTTCCAAAGGTGTTGGCGTGAGTCACATGACAAGTTGAGTCTAGAGTTGTGACACAAGTCAGACTTCAGTGACAAATTTGATGACTTTAGACTCGACTTGACAAAATCAAAAAAGACTTGACTTGGACTTAAACACCAATGACTTGCAAGTTCACTTGGACTAGAGCCTTGTGACTTGAAAATACTTAATACCTTTCCCCAAGCCCAATGATGAACAAGTATGTCATTTAAATAGTGTGCCACAAATCAATTAATTACCTATAATTCCCTGCATCAACTGACATTAAAGTCAATCTTTCCATTTTATTTACATATAAAACGTGCAACAACGAACAGTATAACTTTTTTTAGGAAGAAAAAGATATGGTTTTAAAATTAATTCTGTTGTGGTACTGGTTAACAGCACTTTATGCTATGAAAGTGTAATGTCAACACTACTTTTTTTAAATGATCAAGTTCAGTTGCACTTGTCTTAATAAACTTGTTTTAAAAAAATAAAAACACATTTACAGAAAGCATTCATGCTTTTTATAAATGCGATACATTGTTACTCTATTGTTAAAATGGCATAACATCTGGTGAAGGGCGTGTTATAACTTGTTTAGGGCTTGAAACTTAAAGTTCAGCACTTGGGACTCGAGTGCAAAGACTTGGGACTTACTTGAGAAATAGGCCTACACATGCATAAACATGCACAAGGAAACAAGCATCTATGCATAGACAAAACACTTGTGCTCGTGAAAGTGTGAGATGTAAACATAAACGGCGTCTTCCTCGGCTGAGCTGTATTAGCCGGCAGTAGATGCGCGCTTTCTTGTATGCCGTGATACACTTGGTGGGTGTAGTTGGGTAGAAAGAAAATAGTTCAAAAACTATACAAAACTGCTAACAACAAAGTCTGTGGATTATCTTGAGTTATGGGTCATGATTTGCTGTGAATTTTTCAGATTTTTTTTTCTTGTGCTTTGAGCACCACAAGCTGAGTACCACCTATTCCATTTTAGTTGAGAGAAGGCAGACATCTCTATAGCCGATATTTCGCACAAAACTCACACAAAAATAATCATGACTGATAAACAGCACTAAAAGGGAAAAATGCATAGATTTTTGGATGAACTGTCCCTTTAAGAAAAACACTGACCTGTGTCTGTGAAGTTTAATTTGCACTGAGAGTCTAAAGTCGCAGTTGGATTCTGGTGATCTGGCGGTATTGTATCTTTTGTTAGATTGTGTGTTGTTTTTTTTTGTATACTAAGTGCTACCATTCTGTATAGAGTTAGAATGTTGTATGGATTTGGGACACACGATGTGAGATGCACTTAAAAGATCCAGCAAGTATGTGTTCTAGTATGTGAACTTTGGGTTAAGATTATTTTTAGTCTTCAAGTCACTTTTTCAACCAGAGAAGGTCATCTGTGGTCGAAATGTGGTCAGCCGTATTCACTTTGAATAAAAGAAGAACTGAGGGTGAGACAGCAGTGTGCTGGTAGCTTTCCATCCTTCAGTACAGATGAATGTTACAAAGTCCCTACAGGAGGTTTAAGGGATGTGTGTATGTGCCTTTTAAAGATTGCTAATATCATTTTAGCCTAAAAATGCTTTTGGGAGTGGGGGCCCTGCCTGACAAAATACAGTAGCAAAAATGCTGGGAATATATTAACACAATGCAAAGAGCTTCTTTCTCCACCAGAGGGAGCCATCGTGCAGTTTTTACAGAAGGAAAAAACATTAAATGTTTGTGAGCTGAAAAGCCAGATGCAGTCTGAAAAATTGGCACAGTGTGATTAGAATTACAATACCCCTAAGCAATATAAGCAATTATGGTAAAACACAATAAATTCATCTCTACCTGAACTTCAGTGTCCTTCATGAATAATGGATTAATTCATTTACACAGTATAAACAATAATTTTCCAGCAAACTGCAAAGACTGTTAATATTTAAGCAGAGTGAAGGCTAAAAGATTATTTATTACAACAAAATGAGTTTGAACAGTTTAAACAGTAACGGTAAGTTTTACAAGTGGTGCACTTGCAAATACTTTCATTTTGGTAGTTCTTCAAAAAGTACATGGTTTCCTCAGTAAACCTTGACTTAATGATAAGAAGCTTATTTCCTTTGGATTGTGCCTTATTGTCAGTGTAAAATCATTCATTATTAATAAGACTTTCCAAATATCATTCAGTGAACACAGTCGACTGAGCACATCAGATTAGGGTGTTAAAGTGAGTGACTGAGTGCAGTGGAATCCACTGCTGAATTCCAGTGGTAGACCATCTATCATGAGGCAGGTTATAAACACACACCTCTAACAGAGCGAAGCTAAGCTTTATGGAGGGGGGAAGAATTTGAAAAGAAGCTGTTATTATGGTATTATCAAGCTGCAGACACTGGGGGTGTGGAACATAATGCCAGGTTACAGGTGGGCTAAGGTTTAAGCTTCTGTCACAAGGAGGTTAAGTTTCCACAACATTCACACTCATATACATCTGCCTTTAGCCCCAACTTTAAACTCAGTGAGTACAAATACTGTTTATTTTCCTGATAAATGAGGAGACCCTCCATTAAAACAAAAAAAATACTAGTTTGATATTCGATATTCTTATTTTACGCAATAGTATCACAAAAAAAGGTAAACATTCTGAAGATTCAGCTTCTTATATGAGGATAAGTTGCTTGTTGTCATAGATCATACTTATCTGAAAAAAAATGTTTGGTTTTGGATGTTTCACTGATCATTAATTGATTCACTGAAAAGAAAACATAATACTGATACTGATAAGAAAACATAAGACTGAAAAAACAGTAGTTACAGCCCTTGTTTGAACAAACCCATGTGGTTCAAAATGGTTTGCAATTAGGCAAATACGGTGTGGATTTCAGCTGCAGTCTCAGTTAGACATTTGGGTGTTACTAAAGATACAATACAAGGAACTGGAACTGCCGGGAAGCACATTTTTATTAAATTTTCATGACAGGTAAGACATGAATAACAGAACCAGATGCAGTATAACAGTTTAATCAATGTGTTGTATGTATTGAATTAAAGGGTACATTTGTTGCGTTTTTTTTTTTTTTTTTTTTGCATGTACCATATTTTGGACCTGTGTTGGTGTCTAATGGAGAAAACAATTTTGGAAGTGTTCTAGTTGAGTGAGAGTGCTGTGGCCAGCAATGCAAAAGAGGCTGCATTGTAACCACTTAGGACATTTGTGCACCGTCATTTTCCGTTCATTACAAGGGCCTGTTTATTTTAAGTGTCTGATAACATTATGGAAAGGATCCCTATAAAGCGAGACATTTAAGTTAAAGAGTAAAATCCTTTTTATTCAACCAGAAACAGCCCTGAAATCGCCACTGCCAAATCCACCAGACCCTACACATATTAACAGTAATTTTAACATAAAGCTATACAGCTGGAATATTTCAACTGGTTTACTTCAACCAAACCAGAGTTTGTGATTGGTGGAACAGTGATAAGCTGAACCAAGATAGTTTTTGTGAGTTATACTTTGTTTGTTCCGACTTTAAATGATGAGTTCTTTACAATAGTAAAATTGCTGTTTATTAAAATGAAGTCTGGTGGTTTTGGCGATTGCGACATCTGGGGTGTTTCTGGTTAAACAAAAAGGATCTTATTTTTTAACAAAAAAGTCTATCTCTTTTGAGATCTGCTGTCAAACACTTACTAATAATCTGAGCATGTCAGTGGCAAAAACAAGCACTAAGAGGTCATAAATTGACAGTGCACTATTGCCTATAAACTTTACATTGCAGCCTGTTTCACTGCTGGCAGCCGCAGTGGTCTCACTCAATACTGGACCATTTTCAAAAATTCTCTATTTATCACTTTAAAAATACCAAAGTTACCCTCTAAAATGTTAACTATGTAGAAATGGCTCCCTCCTCAGAATATAACTAACTGATGTGTATCAGACTATGGTGTCTTACCTTTCTCTGATGAAGTCTGTCAGCTCCTTGGAGGAAATTTGGCCATGCTTCATGTTATGGTAGAGCACATCAAAGCCATTATTTTTTTCACCCTGCATTTCAGAGACAAAAAAAGGAATGCAGACAGATCAGTCACCGGAACAAGCACCAAGTCTGACAAACAATATGATAACAACAATTCCTCGAGCATCGATCGAACATTACCGACAAGGCTTTTTCCACGAGCAGCATTCTCATTGTCTGCATGGCATCCAGCTGCATTTGCAGCAGCCTCTGGTCAACCATACTCATCTTTGCCATCTTTGAGAGTAATAGACGCTAAAAATGTTCAAAACGAGGCTCGAGCGTAAAATGTAAGAGACAGCAAGACAACCGTTTGTCTGTCTGTGTGGCTGTAACCATGCCACTGGGTAACTAGTGTCAACTTGCACTGATGCCTTTAAAAATGCAGGTAGCTCTGAATAATTCATATGAGAGAAAAATGTTTGGTTTTCATTTAACAAAATGTATTATAATCACAAATAGCCATACCCTTCTACTACAGATATAGTGACACCGTGCTATTACCACTATTAATTGAAAAATACACAAAACAATGAATATAACTGAATTGCAAGTTACAGCAAACAAATCAGTCTCAATGAATTCAAAGGACAATGCCACAATAAAAAATGCCAAGAGGAACTCTCTTACTCTATTAGTACAATACTTCCTGTATTAGAGCCAGACCAATAAATCAGCTGGGCTTTACATGTCAATAATATCTTATTGCAGATAGTATCTATGATACAAATTTTGAGGTAATTTGGAAATAGCATCAGCAGTATATACATTCTCCACCAGAAAGCACTGACAAGTGGATATTTTCAGCTTTAAAATGTCCCATTAGGTATGTTTCTTAGTCACAATTAAGAGAGAAATTAAATCTAAGGGATGCATATCAAGACTGTTTGTTATATATCTTTTCATTTTTTTAAATGATCAGCTTATGTATTGTCCTCCCAGATATCAAGTTATGCATTGGCCTCAAATATCAGTTGGGCTTTGAAAACAGTTTTGGTTCAATAGTAACAAGTGGCCTACACTCTCATGCTTGTATGACACATTACTATCTACCAGGCCTGTCATGACGACTAATTTTGGTGTAAGATATATTGTCCCAAAAATAACTGTGATGAATGATATAGTCATTTTAAGACCATTTTATGCCACTGATATTACAATAACATACTAGCATTATAATGTAAGTACAACCTTTCAAAGAAGAATGGACATTTAATTCTTAAGAACATTCATACATAAGAATGTAAAAAAATCCCCCAAAACATTAAAATGTATTTAACAAATAAAACAAATAAATGCACACGTGTGTGTTTGTGTGTGAGAAGGGAGGAGCAGAGCCCCACCCATGGTGAAACAAAGAGCAGACGTGAGAACAGAAGCTGTGCAACAAGAAAGTACAGCAAAACGTGTCTTAGTCTTTCTTTCCTGTTCATTCAGCAATTCAGGAAAAAGCAATTAGGCGCTGCCTCCAAGTCTTATGACGTTAAATTCATAAATTATGTTAGAATAAAAAGCCTAAAATGTTGGTTGCATTCTTTCGTAAACAAACATGAATGTAAACACAAGGGCAATATCATGTGATAAGTGGACATAAGCTTAATCATTTTTGCTGACCTAGATAAGTCCACTATGTAATTATCGTGACAGATTTATTCATGACACACCTTCAAATCAAACGTCACTTCTGACAAAAAGAAGAATCACTTCTTCATTGCCCTCGGTTAGGCTGTTTCTTCAGAGAAGGAGGAAACATGCAAATAATGCGTTAAAGCTGTGAGAAGTGCCCTTTTTCTAAAACTCAGATTATCTGATAGCAGATAGATAGTAAACTGACCGGGCCACTGTCCAACAGATTACAAGAAAAGACACTGACTTGATGGTTGTGATTAATATAGCTTAATTGCGACACATAGTAAATAGTGAAAAAAATGATAAGCTCTAAACAAATAAAGACAAAGAGGGAAACTCATAGTTTTCCTAAAATGTGGGCTGAAGTCAAGAGGACAATACTGCTGTTCACAGCAGTTCATCCTCATTCTTGTCCAAATCTACAGGCCAACTTTGTTTCACCTCAATCTGAGACTGTCACAGATACTTCCTGGTTCCTGGAGCAATCCACTGTCAGCAGTTTGGAAGGCTCCAGCATCAGTGCAGCTTTAACAAACCCCTGTTTTTCCACACTGACAGAGATGAAAGGTCAGGAAGTTTGTGTCAGAAAAAATGAAGCTCAGAGGGAGCTCCAATATTTACAGAGCAAATAGACATTAAAAAGGAAAGCATCCCTTTCTAGGCCACAGCTCACTGGCCTACATTCTAACCCAGTGATCAGACCACTGAGGTGTGCTTCCTGTTGTAACAAAACAACTATAACAAAAGTACAAGTTCAGAAGTTATCTCGCCTGTAGCAAGCTGCGTGACATGCCAACTACTGCACCCATTAGATGCCAAGACAGGAAGGAGACCATAACAACTGACCTTACATAACTACATGCAGAAGCGTAAGAAACTCAAAGTGAAACACATTGTCAATTGGCCAATCTGCTTACAAAACAGGGAAGTGACGAAAGTGAGCAACATGGCCCCAAACAGAGCAGAACAGGAAGATAGTCCATTCTGTGCAACAGCTAGGCTCATGTGGAATGTGATATCAGTGAGTACAAAAGAAAAATAAAAACAAACACAGGAAAGTGGTCTGGGCGTTTTGGACTTTTCAGCAGGTTACAATACTGGGCTCGACATGATAAGGATCCCACACAGCAGTGGCCAAGAATATAAAGACTTCACCTTGAGCAAACCTGAAATATCGTGAGATTTATCAGTTTAAATCTCAAATCAGTCCACCGGCTAGTTGAGGATTATACTACACTACATCTACATGAGCAGCAATGGCAGCGAGAAGTGATACTGGAGTGCCGCACAGTTTCTCAACGTCCTCCTCTGGACACTCATTGATGAAAGCCTTCGTTCTGGGTGTTTAATATTCCAACCACACATTGTGAAATTCAGAACTACCCATTATGCTTGGATTTAGATGGAGAGGTTTTTAACTCCCTGCCCCACCCCAAAGGGAGGGTAACATGCTGAGAGGTTAGCACACACGTCAATCAAGGTTTGTTTGAGCAATAGCAGTCTGCAGCGGAGACAGCGTCCAACAGACTGAGAGTGAATAGTGTCAGCTGTCCAATATTCAGTCCATGCCAATATAATCAATGACAGAAACAGATCCCAACGTGAACCTTGGCTGTGATACACTACGCTATGTCTGCACTGCACAGACTACAGGGAGGGGACTCGACGTCTTTGTATGCTTTAGGCTGACATAAAAAAAATGTAATGTAGGTAATAGCCCGGCAACGAGACAGCTTACGTCATGGTTGAATGCACACTAATGCTTTTTCTGGGAAGGGTGCTATCACTCACAAGCACAGAGAAGGCGAGCATTGATGGAAAAAAGCAGCGACCTCACTTAGTATTAAACGTAGAATTTAATATACCGCAACACACTATAACTTCAGGTTATATATTGGTGTTTAGACTGAAACAGCTCTGTTCTTTCCCCACATAAAAGGTACTACATCAGGACTCAGGTCCTTGAACACTGGCTGAGGGTTAATGTAACTCTTAGGTGAAATTACAATTAATGAGCAAACAGTTTTGCATTAGTAAAATAGCTCTGACTCTTGATTCTGCCACCTCTTTCCTTAAGTTAATTTAACCCTTTAATTTCTAATAATGTTGACTTACATGGGTAATATTAAAGCTGTAGTTGGTAACTTTAAATTCTTTTTAAAACTTGCTGAAACGATTACTATATCCATTCATTAGAACACGAGACAGATATGTGAAAAAAACAATCATGTTCCATCTCCTCCTCAAAGTGCTTCTAATGGTATTTGCAAGAATTAAATGCACATGAACAAAAACAACCAGAGCTGAGGAGTCTCTAACTCAGCTGTCAATTATGTTGATCACTGCTCGTGAACTGCGGTCAGACTGTCAAACAAGGCAACACTGATCAAATATAAATCAAGATTCTGCAACAGCCTTGTGTAGTTATCGCCTCAACTCTTTTCAGAAATATATTTTAGTGTACTGTTTAGCTGTGAAATGAGAAAGTTTTTGACCAGGTTGCCAAGTACTTAACAGTCAAGCCAAAAAAAACGCGCAGAGCAAACTTTCTCATGATGGACATAATTGACAGCTGTGCTAGCCAGTCGTCGGTTCTGATTGGTTGTTTTCCGTGACTTACAGTAGATCCTAGCAAATGCCATTAGAAGCACTGTGAGGAGACAGAACATGACTTTTTTCACAGACTATGGCTGTGTCTGACATTCAGCATTAACATGCTATTTAGTATGTCCGAAACATTAGTATGAAACCAACAGTATGTGAATTGCATGCTATTTCCGGTTAAATATTAACCTACAGTATGTTAACACTGGAGACTCTGCCGCATATATATCCCACAATGCAATGCATTAGAGGACAATGTTCATACTGGACAGCGACCAAGCTAGCTCTCTGTAATGTCAATACACTACAATTGAAGTGTATGTGTAAAAAGTGTAAGATGTCACTTGGCTCGGTGTGATATAATTTTAAAACTATTTTTGACTTACTGGTCGAAGTTATCATGGTTACGTGTCTCGAAACTGGCAAGCAGGCTCTGAGGAAGTGATGTGATAATTACAGCTCAGTGTGTTTGAAAAAATACATACTACTGTTTATGAACACAAAAATATTTTGAACGATTGTACGTATATTGTACGGTGGTGTACGGAGCAATTTCAGACATAGCTTTGTGATACTGTGTAGATGTAGCGACAGTTTCAGCTAAAATGTGGCAAGGTTATTTTTATTAAAGGTAACAACTTAGTTATTTTGACTAGGCTGTATGGTGTCCGATAAAATCAGACAAGACTCAAGTTCAGAACACTGAATCACTGCATATCATCCCAAGACCACAACTACTTGACATTTGTGATTTTAGCTGCAGTGGTTGGTTGATTAATTAATTAGTTATCTGATAAAAAAAACGTAATCAGCCACGAATTTAATAACTGTTTCTGTTTTGTATATTTTTTTCAAACAAAACTACCAAACATTCCCTTGTTGTAGAGATTCCACTGTGAGGATTTTTTTGTCTTTGATGTCTTTGTCTCATGATAGTAAACCTGCATATCATTGGGTTTAAGACTGCTGGTCGCACAAAACAGGCTATTCGAAGGCGTCACCTTGGGCTATAGGAAATTGTATAGGCCTTTTCTGACATTTTAAGGACAAAGTGATTAATTGACAATAAAAAAACACCTAAGATCCAGCCCTATTTGTCACGTTAATGTTTGGTCTTTCAAAGAAAGAGTACACTCTATAGTCTCATATCAAGATATAGCTACATGTCCGATATTGCCCAGCTTTCTCAGTTAGGCAATACTTATTTTATATTACTGACCAAAATATGAGATGAAGGAAGTGGTGCAATTAAGTGGTTCAGTTTAGGTCTGTGTACCACAAAGCCATGGCCAGGAAACACACCACAGACTTTATTTACACTGTATTGTGTTTTCACACACATCAATAACATCACTGTAATTACAGAGTAAAACAAACACAAAAAGAAAGTTACATGGCTGAAATCTTTAATCTAAAAAACCACCTTAAAGGACAGATAAACAAACCCAACAGAGCTGCAGTTTATCATGTAACATCTGCTGGACAGAGGAGGACAGGAATTCAGTCTCTATCTGTTGGAGTATAATACCAGTTTCAACATCCTGTGTGCAGGGAATCAGGTGTTTATAGCCTGACAGGCAGTAATGCAACCCGTGACATGGAGAGAGCCCTGCTTATCTTTCAACATCATACTGCCTTCTTCTAACAATAAAATGTGACCTGAGCTTGAGAGTCTCTCAGAACTTTCACTAATTACAGTGTGCTGCTGATATGTTGTTTTGTTTACAATGTAAGTCTGCACTTAGAGATGACATGAAAATGAAAATTTTGTATGAAAATATTAAATATGAAAAGTTCAAATCATGATTATAATCACCAAAATTATCATGGTTATAGGTTATTGCGGTATTACTAAAATGTGCTGAAAAAGTAGTGACTCACAACCACAACCAGAATTAGCAGCACTAGGCTTTTTGTTTGCATAAACATTAAAATAACATAGCCAATACCTCATTTTCACATATGCAATCATAAAGAACGTGCATCAACATTAAAAATAGCCTGTCATTGAAACGCTTTCTTGAGTGACTGTGTCACTGTAGATGAGGACAAGGGACCCGTAGCATCACTGGGTTTGCCTGCAGCACACTCACTCTGTAAACAAGTAAACAGCAAAACAAACCCACGTTGCATGCTGCGCCTGCCTGCGTCTGGGACACTGTTTGTTAACTCTGATTAATGCTGAACAATATTTACCGTGATCAAACACAGTTTTAATGATGATCAAAATTTGACATTGTAATACTAATCGTTGGGAAATTTACCACAGTTTGTGGTGAAATCTGTAATTGATTGATCTGTAGTCTGCATCTAGGGCTGCAAATAATGTGTAAGCTGTTTTCATTGTCAATTCATCAGGCCTTTTATTTTCGGAATGATTCAATTAATCCAAGGTGACATTGTCATTTGACTTTTTATCCACCAAAAGACCAATAACCAACAGTCCAAAACCTAAAAATATTCAATTCACTGGCTATTTTCTGGCTAACATTACACCTCTCATGCTGTCACAAGCACAAGCCTCTCATCCATGAATATATGCAACTTCCTTTTGTGCAGTGATATGGTTGGCGGGGGTAGTTTGGTAAAGAGAAAACAGTTCCTGCATGATACTGCTCACAACAAGGTCTGTGGATTATCTTGAGTAACCGGATCATGATTTCAGGAAAGAGACATTGCTGTTGAGTTTTTCAAAATTTTTTTTTTTGGCACTTTGAGCACCACAGGCTAAGTTTCATCTGGGATGTGAAGTGTCCCTTTAAAAGAATAAGAGCTAGCCTTCCTATGCAGGCTACAAAGTGGAACTACTTTACAAACAAACCAATTTCTCTTCATTTATAAGGAGAACTAACAGAAAATACTTGGTCATAGCTGTAGTGCATATAGTATGTGCATTCATTACATAATGGTGCATAATGTATTATAGGTAGCCTTTAAGTGTGCTTTAGTAAGTCTTGGTCATTTCATTTCCACTAGCAATTCAGTAAACAGGAAACAATCAGGTCGGATAAAGAGAGTCCCAGCTGACATTACTCCTGTTTGTTCAGGTAAAGGCAGTGGAAAGAAATGCACACTTTCACTGAGGGATTTAAGAACTGCTAATCAAGACTCCTTCTCTCTACACAGACTGTAAACGATGGCCTGGTGTAGCCTGCAGACCCCAGAGCCATAGAGCGGGTAGACAGCAGGATGACATCAGAGTGTCTGCCCTGGGTCATGTGATCAGAGAAGTCTGGGAGCGGTGCACTGAGCTGTCACATCAGACTAACATACACTGCATGTGTATTATGTGGAAAGCACACACAGGCTGGGCTTACCCATATAAACATACATGTAAAAAAAAGCGTAGGCATTACTTCGGGATGTGACATCAATTGTATAGCTACTGAGTAATCTGAAAACAGGTTATATTATCACCACGACGATGACCCATTTAAGCACGTCTAAACCCAGCTTGCATGTAAGAGTTCATGAGACACAAAGCAAAAGACAACAAACCACCACGAGGCAGGATATCTGTTTCAAGCAAAAACAAAAGTCAATGTTGACCAAAACCCTTTCCCCCTGTGGGGACATCTTTGCTGTAACCTCACAACTCAATCCCACTGCAAAAAAAAAACTCAGCAAGACCTTCCTCTAAAGACAAACATTGAAAGCAATATGGTAGCTTGTGTCTGCTGAGAGAAAATGTGTCACCATTTGTCTATCTGTTGTTCTTTCTTCAGTCTTCGCTGTAATATTGCGACACTTCACATGCTGGATCCTAACTTGCGGGAGTCTGACTGTGAAACTTGCACACAGTGTGAGAACCTCTCAGACCATGGATACACACACACACACACTACGGACACTGGAGAGAAGAAAGCCATCCTGGGGCTGTTGGCTCTGTCAACACTGTTTGCTTATCGCACCTCATCTTATTTTCCCATGGCATGCTGGAGGTTACAGACGCCACAATAAACATAAGATCATCAGGGATGTAGAGCTGTAAACTAGAGCATTAGGCCAGCTACCTGCTGCCTTTGTGAACGTGACATACTAATCCACTGCCTGAGACATTTCAAGACGTGCCACTAGTCACACATTCAAACTTTCACCAACAGGCCACAGCGAACAAGCTTACTCTTGCACATTTCACACACACAAAAAAAGGGAAACGGACATTTGAGAATTGCAAACAAATCTAGCGAGCGGAAATGTTGCAGCCAGTGACTAATCAAGTGCTGCAGCTTTGACAGAGAGACGACATATACCATGTCTGGCTCCTAATTCCTAGAGAACTTGTTTATTCAGCTGAGGAGAGATGTTGTCTACCTCAGAGATTCACGCCAAGATTACATACAAGGAAAAGAAACAACAAAAATGCCTTTACAAAGACCAGAGTGAAAGAGCACAGAGTGGAGACAGGTGTAGGCTACGCTCTGGCATGCTGTGCAAAAGTGAAACAGATTAGACACCTTTTCTAATCTGACAGCCTAGTGTGTGTGTGTGTGTGTGTGTGTGTGTGTGTGCTTGTGGTGATGATTTGTAGTCAAAGGGAAATGGATGCATCCCCTCATGCCAAGTGTGAGTGTGTGTGTGTCCTGCATGTTAAACACACAGCTGATCTTTGCCATCACTGGATTCTCTTGTGCCCCACTGCAGGGCACAAAGGGCAGATTGAAGAATCAAGAGCATCTCAGCTCTCCTCTTTTCCATTTAGTTAATGATGAAGTCTCTTTATGGAAAAGGGCTTTGGAAGCTGACAGCACTGTACTTTCTAAATTACCTCAATTAATGTAATTTCCGGTTACAAAGTTTGTTTACTCAGCTTTGCAAGCGGGACATACTTTACAGCCTTTGCCACCTGGAACTAAGGTCAGCTAAGGCTAAAAACTCTAGCTGTGCTTCCCACCTTAGGGCAGGCAGGGATGCAATATGAATGGTGGCTATTTGACAACTTCATACTATTGCAACAGCCTACAAAATAAACAAACAGGAACTTCCCTTTCAGCATATCAGCACTAAGGCAACATGAAATGTTATCTAAACACATTTCTGAGAGTTGTAAGTACACCTGGTCATAGATAAATAACAGAGTAAAGCAATTACACATTTATTTGCATATTTTTTTTCCATATTCAGTCATCCAAAACTCCTTGGTCTCAAGTGGAAAAGGTGGTCAACATAAAAAGACCACAACATTTTTACTAGTTAAGTTGAGATAACTCAATATAAGACTAAAAGTCAAACATTTGATCCATACTTGCAGCAGTGGTAAAGTGCAATGCATGGCCTTAGCTGAGAGTAGTAGCCCTAATGAAGCCTGAGTTGTTTTCACTTTTGATAACACTTGACTTTATGGCTTTAGTGTTAAAAAAAAAACAATACTATAAAAAAGACAGACATGTTGGTAAAGGCTGAACTGAGGATGAAATAATATCAGTAAGGAAAGAGGCTTTTACTTTTCAACCTGCTATATCATACCGTAGCCACGTCAAATCGAGAGAGTAATGACCTTTCGGAAGTGAACAGACAACACTGTACACAGTGTAATAGTACTGTACGCATTGCAGCACTGGCTCTATTTAAATATTAGCTAAATGTCCAATGTAGTAAGAGGCTAATTTCTTGTTTTTAAAGCTGTTCTCCAACTTACTAAACATCTGGCCTCTCACTGAAACTTTGTTACGGAAGAATATGACGCGTACGGCCGAGGTCTCTGACTGACAGCGGAAGCGTCCAATGGCATTCATGGAACTGACCATAAACATTCCAAACGAGCCTGAGAGAGCCAATTAGCGGGAGCAAGGGTGGACTCTCCGAGGTTTCAAGTTAGATGGGTTTACAGAGGCCCAAACCCCGGGGTGGCAAAATAATAATCGCCGAGGAAAATTAACGATGGCCGGGTGGCTGCTGACCAGTAAGTCTGGCCGCACCGGACACCGCCGGTTCAAGCTTGTGACCAGACGACTACCACTACAACGTGAATAATACTTAATTCCAGGCTGACATGAACATGATTGGGAGGGAACACAGCGAGAGAATAATAAGGAATAGCACCGGTGTAAACACCGTGAATAAAAAAAAAGCACCACCTACCCAGAAATTCTCTAGGAAGTAGGGCGTTATCATCTTGTTTTATTCCTCTTCGCCGCAACTCTTATATTTGTTGTAAGGGAACTTTTAAAGCGTAAATCATCCACCGTCCTCCCCCCGTTTCTGTTGTATCTGCCTTTCCCCGTTTTCCTCCTCTCCCCTTTCTTCTCCCTCCCCACCTACAGACTCCACCTCCACTCGGCTCTACTGCGTCTCTCCCCTTTGGTTTCTTCCCTTGGAAATGTAGATTTGTAATGGACGAAACAGCGCTACCAATGGCGGATAACAACAACAGTGCAGAAGACGGGCCGTCGCTAGGCAAAATGCTGCCTTCAGTGCTCTGCGTAAACTCCTGTACTCTTGTGGACTGAACATGTTGAAGCGGTACATTGAGGAGGATAAGGGGCGAATTAGGAAAACAAGTAGTTTAAATTGATTAAGATATAAATAAATAAACACCAGGTCACAGAAATGTAGGCTACACATTATCCACAATGCTAATTGCATGAAAGCAGATAAGAGTCAAGGGTATTTTAATGTCAACAGCCACTAAATTCACAGCATTGCAATATTTTACTTTGAAAACCATGTATCTCAATTTATTAAATGTGAATACGCCTCTTTGAAATTTAAATATGGCATTTCTTGATTTGCAATTTCAAAAGCAGAATCTGTTTTTTTTTTGTGTGTTCACAAATTCAGATTAAAAAATTGGAGTTGAAATTTTAAAATAGCAACATCCATTAATATCATTATTATCAGATACAAATTATCAGCACATACTGTCTTTGGATTTTAATTTTCTAGCAGCTTTCTTAGATCACATGACTGACAGACCATGCTCTGATAGACAAGAGGTCAACTTGATAGCCTATCCTGTTCTAGGTAGCCCATACATGATGGGTTTGCCCAGCTGTGGCTATTTCAATTTTTTCAGCTTACATTTTTAGAGCTAAATTTGCTAAATCCAATTGGAGTGATCACATTTTTTTTAATTCTAAAATTTTATGAACATCAAAAAGTATATTAAACAATGTCAAATAGGTGAACTCAGCACAAATACATTTAGATGCATGGTGTTCAAAGTAAAACATTTCAATGCAATGAAATCAGTGGTGTTTAAAGTTGGTGGACTTCAATTATTCGTGTCTTGTTTGTGCAAAAAAATTAAATCACATAATATTCAAACCCAGGTGTGAACACAACTTGGGAAAATTTTCTGCCCTCATGTAAAAAAAAAAAAAAAAAAAAAGTGTTCTTGTATGCGGGTGATTCCATCATTAATTAGTCTGTTTACAACTTTTGTCCCTCATGCTTATTTGTTATTTTTTACTGATGGGGATCTGGTACACTAAGTCAGCATAGATCCACAGATAAGCAGCCAAACAACTAGAATCACTTCAGCATGCTGGGCTGCATTTGTGATGCTGTAGTATATATGCACGGCCTCTATTCAATTAGCGTATTGCATCTATACACCTGTAATGGCCTCCAAATGATGGATTTTTAGCTTCATGCATATAAATATATGTTGCCTATGATGTGAAATAATGTAGATCTGATACCTATGTTTACATGTATACAAAGTGAAATGCAGTATTAAAATCTGAGGCTGTTATTTGATAAGCCCTCAGCCACTGTCTGAACTGATGAGACAGGACAGACTCTATGATTTCTTGCATGCTAATATTGTGCAGATCCGACACATGCTCTATTAAATTTTAGAAAATACAAGACAGAGACCCATAAATAATGTAAACAATTTATTGGAACAATGTACAGATTCAAGCAATGGTAACCAGTCACATCCACTATATCATCTTACAAATATTACAAAATTACTACAGTACAATATAGATTCTTTGCATGATCCAAAATATTTGGTGGCCCCAAAAGTATTACTTTTTTTTAAAATTCAGCAGCTTATTAAAAAAAAGAAAAAAAAAATCAAACCATGTCTATCAAAATTATGTTTTTGCTTTTATTAGCAAAAATGATGAAGGCAGATAGTCTAATCAAGTTTGAAGGCTAAATGAGAATGCAGGAGTTCTTTGACTAGACATTCCTTAATATTGGTGGGTGCTTTATAAAATACAAATTTTCAGTAAAGCTTCGTAGAAAGTCAAACTTACATTTGCAAATTATGTTTTTAACATTATCTTTGAGTTGTCAACCTATTTCTTTGCTTTTAAATTCAGTGTTACCTGCTTCTTTAGATACAGTATATCTATTGCAAAACACCAACAAAACCTCAAAGTATTTGCTCTCAAGGCATTGTATACACTAAGTATTTACCGTAGTCCGATAACAATCACTTTTGACACAAAGTACATGAAGTATGTGCAAGTTACCATTTTATTCTTCCCCCTGCCTTGCAATTGTAATCCCATTTTGACAGCTAGCAGTATTGCGCACATATAACACTAATGCCAATTAACACCCATGGTTACCCACTTTTAATATGAAGGGTGAGAGTTTTACTAATCTTCAGTTGAGAGGAGATGCATAAAGGCGTACACATTGGGGAAATGATAACAAATAACACTGAACACAGACGACCTGAGGTTAACACATAGAAAACATGTATTCAAGTAGTGAAACACAACTACAATGTATAGCAGCAGTCGAGTCAGAAATACAGCACAGTAATGGTGGGGATTGTTTCGCATGTGTTTTCTAGACCTACACTCTTTCAATGAAAGAATAACAGGACTGTGCACGCACATACACAAACATACACACACCCCATCAAGCCATGTTTACTCCATTGTTTTGCATGCCAAACAGCTGGAATGTGACAGACAGAATCACTTCAAAACACAAAATGATGTGGCACATACAAATATTTGCCTCTGTATTCCATGATGCATTATTATCCTGTTTACCTCATTAATGTTAAATCTAAGAGATCAGTTATATGTTTCATATTGTGAACGTTTATCTAAGACACTAAAGTACTTTCACAATCTAATGACCCCTTTGCATCGAGATACTTATTGCATTAGGTAAATACATTTTAGCAGCAATACTTAATCAATGATCTGTTAACACTAAGGTCATATTCTGAAGGGTTTGGCTACATCATTAATTTCAAGCACTTGCAATTTAAATTTTAAGTGCATGCCATGTGCATTGCAAAGGGTTAAAATACTGCAGTTATTACTCTGGCCAGCAGAGGAAAAACGACTGGCAGGGCATAAAAAACAAAAATTTTTTAAAAAAAATCTTCCATTCTCTCCAACCCATCATGGAATACATTCAGGCTATCTGTAACTTAAACACTTACACACTTCATAAAATATAACAGCGCAAAACAACCAGAGACAATAACATTGTTGTAGTTTCACAGTATTTAAAAACTATACATCCAGCTATGGGGGAAAAGTTAAGGGAGGACACTCCAGCAAGAGTTATGTGAAGTTATAAACGTCCCAGTGTTGCTATACATAAAAGGTTACTATGTACTTTTAAACCTTTAATTGAAGCTCCCCTCCCTCCCGTAATTCCCTTCCCACTATATGTTGGGCTGTGAGGGGCCACCAACATGCAAGAGATGAAAGTACCCCACAAAACACAACCACCCAAAACATTATACACTCATCCTCGAGATCATGCTTTTAGCACAAGAAGCCAAACAACCAAGAAGAAAACATCAGTACATTGAGAAATTAACATATTTAACATTCATCTGATGGACTGCATGGTTTTGACAGCCAAAATCACAAAAAATCACTAAGACGAGAATTGTGTCGTGGTGTCTCCAACATGTGTCTCCTTCATTTCTCCTCCACGAGGCTCAGACCATATAAAGGATTGTAAGCATCGAAAGCTTCACTACACCTGCTGATGAATGTCCGTGTCACATTCACGCCACAAGACCAAACTGAGAGATTCACGCCGACATTACGTCACAGCCAAGATTTTGCACATTTCCTAAACTCTGTGTGTAAACCCAGTCATGCTACATTACAGCTGATTGCCGTAATTCTCTAGTGGAGGAAACAAAAGTACTGTAAATAGATAAATTACAAGGTCAAAGAAGAACCTTATCACAGGGCAATGACAGCTGTCAAACGCAACACACATCACTAATGTTCCACAGCTTTTCACGACGACACAAGCATGCTACCTATTCCCAGAAAAGCTGCTCTTAAAAGAAAATCTTGTGCTCTCCAGTGACATTATTAACAGCTTTTGCCCTGATAAAGTATAGGAACACTGAAAAAATATGATAACTACATAGGTGATAACTTATTCTTGGTGATATGCAGCATTATTAAATTAGATTCTCCAGAGTTGGATCCAATATGATGCATCATTAGCATCAGCTGCTATGTCTTAGCTTTAGGCTATCCTTATATTTAGCGAAAATACCTCTTGATGAACCCTCAACTTAACTTCATTTATTCTTCTACTCTACTGATAGAATTCAGTCGTACTGAGAACTACCACGTGCCATTTACCTGGCTGACATGATGATAAATGCGCATCTGCTCTAAAGACCTTTTTCTGCACCTTTCGGTGTGCAAACCTAACAAAAATATATGAGCAAATGCTTTACAGAGTTTTGCAAAGTGTTCTGTTTTGCTTACATTTCTTTCCAATAGTTCAGGTAACAGAAAATAAGATGTTTGGGGAATAAATGTAGAGAAAAAGGTGACAGATTTTTTTCTGATTGAGATGTGATAACGTGATTTTTCCTCCCATGATAAGGTTGCTCTGGCAGTCCCTTTCCCCCCCTTGCCTGTGCATGGGGGCACTGAGCACTGCAGCTACCACCTCCCTCCCACCCCGTCCTTCAGGTCGGGGAGGGGTCCGCACCCCTTCCCTCCCCTCAGCAGGCAGACCCTTCCCCCCAGTAAAGGGTAACATGTTCCCTGGGTAAAAGAGGTTCCCTATATTGTCTCCCGTAGTAAATGACCTGTGCAGAGAGAGAAAGGCCCCATTAGAATACTGTCCTAAAGCAACATTTCTTTTATGTTAAATAAGGGTGTCACATACTTAAATTCCATGCTTTGTAAGAGCTTTAAAAATCACTTAACCAAATTTAAGACTGTTTTTTGGAAACATCATTTTTTGCTTATTCAAGCACTGCAGACAAGTATAAATGTATGCATGTATGTGGCACCACTCAGAGTTAAGTTTTATGTAGGAATATGGTTATTAGAATGAGTAATATGATAACCATTTTGTCAACAGGTAAGTACAAGTATTAAGTTAAAAAATAGGCAATAGGTCCAGTGGTAGCTTTTAAGATTTGTAACATCAGAAATGTGGACTTTCACACAGAAGAGCTCGACTCTCTTTGGCAAAAAGAAATTTAAAGATTAATAAATTAGATAAAATGTTTGTGCCAATTGAGACCTCACAAATCCAAATTTAAGACTATTTAAAGACTTATAATGCCTGATATTCATAAAGTTGAGTTTAAGACATTAAGATTTTTCATAAATACTGAAATCAGCATGTTTTTCTATTTACTTTCAATGACAGCATATGATATCAGAGAAGATACTGACCCCAGTGATGAGGCACACTGCTGTGGAAACAGTTACACCCCGTAAAAGGTTGCCAGCCGCTCCTTCAGTGGCATGGGGAACTGATCGGAGAAGCGCCTCCAGTTGTCCTCTCCCACCTGGTTCTTAAACCCGTGAAGGATCTGAAATCAAACCCCAAGAGAAGCTCATTCCAAGTCATAACGGAGTGCTGCCTTTCAAAATAGATCTTGTGCATCACAGGGTTACTATCAGTGTCAACTGTAGACACTGCCACTTGTCCATTTGGCCACTGGGGGGCAGACAGGGTGACTCAGTGAGCAATGATCAAAAATCCTTAAGTAAATGTTACTTTGCTGAAATTTGACCCAGTTAGACTGGTAATATGAGTTGTGATTCAATGCAGTATATTTTATATTTTCAGCTTTTACCTTGTAGAACATGTCTCTGAGATCATCCTTTGGATTTACCCAGGAGGCCACTGCGTCACAGAAGAATATAAAATCCTGTTCCAGAGAAGAGAGGTAAGGCAACATTTCAACTCGTGGAGCAACTGACAAACGTAATGACCACGTGTTGCTAGGCCTCACCTGCACTACACCTCCCGGGTTTACACTGATCATAGTGCAAATTCCTCTGAACGCAGAGTCTTTCTCCTCATTGTCTCTTATATTTCGTAGAGAGGTGCACCTGACAACAGGGACGACCACATTTAACATCAGACATATCAAGTAAACTATTTCAGAAACTACTAACAACTGCCACTATGACTGGCTACTGCAAATACCAATAACATAATATTTGTGAGAAATAAACAAATATAGCCTATATTCATCCTTTATACAAATGTAATGTTTATGTGTATTATCATTAATACTTTTCTTCCTTATCGGTAAAAACATATTAGACTCTATGTATACATCCATGTGAGAAATTGTGTCTATCATAACCTGAGGGATAACCACGACAAGTCAAGCATGCACACAAAACAAATAAAATAAAACAGTTTTACTTTTAACAAAATATTTGACTTATGACTTCACTTTTGTCTACAAGCAGTATGTTGAGCAAAACCTCATCTATAGCACCTTGAAAATAACATTACTTTTTGAAAAGGTTGACTAGAGAAGGCTTGGGGTCATTTTTTGGGACAGGCACATGCAGCTGGGTGACTACTATATGAGAAAGGGATTTAGGAATGCTCTTTCTGCAGCAAAGACTGCATCCTTTCTCTGTTGTTGAACCAGCAGGCATGTGACATATCTGATCCCATGCATCTTTTAGGTTAGCGACAGTTAACAATGACAAAAAAACTAGAAATTAAATTAATGTAGAATACATGAAGGTGCTACTGAGGCAAAAAAAAAAACAAAAAACAAAAAAAAAATCACAAGTAGGACCTAAAAGAGGACAGGGTTAGTCACATGGTTGGCAATGATTACAAACTGATAAGAAAAAACAAAAAAGAACAACTGAAAGGACTTCTTTTGAGAAGGAGAGTGAGGAGTGAGGAGAGGAGAGCAACAGGGGAGAAAAGGGGAGCAACAGGAGACAGACGAGAAGATAGGAGGAAAGCAGAGAGGAGATGAATTAAATAAAAGATTGAATAATACACACCAGGGTCTTATAAACTGCTGTAGCATGGGTGCCACCTCTTGAGGACAAACGTAACCAAGACGACCAATTGTTATTGCTAAGGTAACGCAATCACGGTTACACACCACCAAACGCCAACCAAGACATGAGCAATGAGGAGGGGGAGGAGAAAAATAAAGAAAAAACAAACAACTCAGAGACATAAATCAACAGAATCTGTGTATGATAATAAACAGAAGATTTCACTAGTGTTGATTATTACTGCCCCGTCAGTCATGGGGGAGGAATGTAAAATATGACACTCTAAAAAAAACATACAACACGTTTAAGGGAGAACACATTGACAACTTTGACAGGACATTCATAGAAAAAGGCAAACAATGGCATCTGCTTTCACAAATCATATGGATTGAAAAAGCTATTCAAATCTATTATGAATGCATTAACTTGATTTACAATGTAGGTCTGGATGTGAAGACACAGGCTAGCTGAGGTGTAGCATGTGTATGTGACTGGACTAAACAAGAGCAGTTCACTTGTGCTTTCAGAGATTTCTCCCTTAAACTCACAAATGTTAATTTTCCATAACAAACAGAAATGTTTTTGTTTTTGTTCTTTTGAAAAGAAATGACAGATTACTCCAAGCCAACTACATGGAGGGAGACTAGTATCCAGCACAGCAGGTTCTTATGAGGCAGAGAGGAGGGAGGACCTAAGTTTAAGAGACACAAAACTATGCAACATTCTCATTAACAAACAGGCATTTATGAACAGTCCAATGACACATGCAGAAAGCAGATGGTATGCTCATTAGAATTTAAGTTCAGTGCAGGATAAGCTGATCAGAGAAACTGAAAAGTGCCACTGTGTGCACTCTCCTAGACTTCACTGCCACATCCACCTTTCACTGACTGTGGTGTTACATGGCTGTCTATTTAAATTTAGTTCCAGTGATTAACTGGTTCTCTTGGAAATCTCTATGGCTACATTCACACTGCAAGCTTTAGTGCTCCATTTGGATTCAATGCTCAGATCTGATTTTTTTTTTTTTTTTTTTTTGGACTATTCACATTATTTTTTAAATGAGGCCAATCTCAGATTCCAGTGTTAGGTGGTCACAGTCTTGAACTAAATCACACGTGCAAAAGAACAATGACAGCAACGTCACACTGGTGCTGCCCCCTAAAAGTTGGAGATTTGAATCATTAGTCAGAGAACAATTTAGAGTCAGCTGAGATTCCTCCATCTCGAGCAGTCTTTTGTTTGTTTGGTTTGGTTTTTGTCAGTCAGTGTGCATAGTATTTCCGTGGACATTTTGGTCTCCAGATTCAGCTGCACATTCAACGCTCCTCACTTTCATGCTGCTCTTTGGTACAGGCAGCCTCTGATACAAAGTCAGCTGTGGATACAGAGGCAGCTGCCCACAGGATGAAAGGCTTTGCCCGATCAGGTAACGAGATGTTATCTTCTACCATCTGCTTAGAAGTGATGACACTCACAGCAACTCAATACATAGTCTGTAGCACTGCACATTTCCGATCTCTTGTTAGCGTAGTTAGCTTGTTAACTATATTTTGAGAATGTCATCATCGCACTGAATGTGCCGCTGTACCCTGTTCAAACTCTCTAACTCTAAATGAAAAAAATTAAGAGCAAATATTTAAACATTCATATTGAGCAGCCAAATCTGCTTAGGCTGACATAATTCTGAGCTGGGTACAACCCGACGTCACACGCAGCATGCTGTCCTATTGAAGTAAACATGGAGGCCACTGAAGTCAGCGTTTACAGTTTAAAGTAAAAGTTGATGTAAAGTGGAAGCCAGTTAATTCATGAGCAGATGATAAAGAGGACGAAGACGGATGCTACTTCTGCACCAATGTATGTGTATATGTAGAGTTGGAGCCAGGAGTGGTGTGACGTGAATGGTGTCAATGACTTCGACCTGCATCAGATTTAGATTAGATTCAATGTGATTTGTAATGTTCACTGTTATGACAAAAACAGATCTCGAGTCACATATGAGCCACAAAAAAAGCTCATCAGATTTGGGAAACACCTCCCTGCAGTCTGAACATAGCCCGTGAGATTTAAGCACGGCCAAAACATTGGATTTTGTGGAGTTATTTGGAATCCATTGGTTCACTGTTGTGTTTTCAATTAACGCATTGAAAACATGCAACACATGGTGAAAAGGTTCGCTGGTCAGAATCAAACATTATTAAATTCTTATAAAATTCAACTGGAATAACACAGTTCTAATTATCATGTATCCTGCATCAAACATTGGCCATTCTTAACAACATTTAACATCTATTGGCAGATATGCATCCACATTTAAAGAACAGTAAATAAAAGCAACAAATAAATTGACAGCAAACAAACAGGAACACATCTACAGAGTCCCTAAATTTTCTGTCACTTAGGCAGGTTACACTTCACTCTTGAATGTAGATTTTTGACGAGGTGGTCTCTTTGACTCATCAAATCATTATGTCCAATTCGATTGGTAAGAACAAAAGTGCAGTGTAACCATCTTTTAAATGCTCTAGGCTACGTACCCTACATTTAGTCAGATTAGGTGTTCTAGCAATCATTTATAAGTAATTATTGTTTAAGTGCTAAGCAAATTGTTGTCTTGTGGAAACAGTTAGCTATGTGAGGCTGTGAACTCAACCTATGTATCTCACACACTGTCTGTGCTTTGCCTTTTGTTCTACTTCAGTATTCTGCTTCTCCTGATGGTGCACAGTCAGTCCACATTAGTTCATTCCAAGTCTGGGCACTTACATGACTCGCTCGATTCAAGAGTGTCAAGATTTTCACACCAGGCCTTGCCCATGTTTCATTTTCTTTTATCTCCATTTACAGACCATGCTGCCAGCTAGCAAATCATTAGCTGAAATATTTTGCATACTTGTTGAAACCAGCCAAACCTGTAAGGCCCATGGCTAGGGAAGGGTTTCTGAATAGAGATTAAAGGGCAGGACAGGCACTCTAGTGAGTGTGGTGATTCCTGGCTGAATGGACCTGAGTGTGTGAGCACCTCCCTGTGTGTGGCGACCTGGCTGGCTGGCTCAGCACTGCCACCGAGTGGTACCTGTGTTCTCCAGTAGAGTCTTTGGAGTATTGGGCCTGTTAATGATCTCCACCAGCTGGTGCAGCACCATGGCAACGTACGGCTGCATTTCAGACCCTACAGGTGTAGGACCGTGACAAACAATGGAAAGAAATCTGTTCACTCTATTCTGGTAGTAAAAAATACAGTGGTGACATATTTTGGTAATTATTTAAAAGTGAGGCACTCACCCATTTGTATTGATATCTCTCCAATTGCCCATGTTGCATTGTTGCACACTGATATTAATTCTGGGTTTAAATTAGTACCCAGGATGGGCATAAAATCAGCTGGAAGAAGGAAAGCGAGTTAACTTAGCAACTGATTAACAACTTATTACCAACAGTGTTTAGGCATGAACTGCACAGAACATACCGATACATGGTTTGACGTGTTGGAAACAAGCCTTGGTTAAATCTCCCAGCAGAGCAAAAGAACTCTGACGCACTTCTGGCATTTTGTCCTGAGCAGTTGGACAGAACAACAAAGGGTAAACAATGCAAGTGACCAGTGATCAGTTTATCAGAAAAGTAGCATGTTATTCACTTTCTTCACCTGCATGCACTGGTACATGAGGGTGAGGATGTTGCTACGCGCAACCAGCTGCTCAATGGTGCCTCCCAAACCCTCAGCCAGTCCACTAAGAAGATCCAAAGCCACGATCATGAAATCTTTGTCAGGGGCCTCATACTGGTCAGGCTGCGACTGATAAAGCTGAAAGAGTGAGGGATGGTAGAGCAGAGGAGAGCTGAGTTACATTAACATAAATAGTTACTAGATAATCAAATTATCATTACTTCTAAAACCTGAACTCTAAAGTTAAGTTTCTAGTTTTGAAGTCAGCTCTCTATCGTTGAAATGACATGTCCCATCCACTGTATTAATGATTGAATACATAGTTTATCTGCATACCTATATTTAACCTACATTCACTTTTTTTGGGCCACCTGGAGGCAGTGCGACAAGGTGTAAACACAACCTTGAGATATTACTACTTTTTAAAGTTGACATGCCCATAAAACCAAAACCATGAGCTGAAAGATGCTCTGAAGAGCTGAGAGTCAGGTGATAATTCTCTTTGGCTTTGTCACTACAACCGAATCCTTTCATATTACATTTATTCATTTGATTCATTGATAACTAGAGCACTCGGAGAGCGCAGTCCTCCGCCAAGCAGCTCGGATTTCCTGCCATTTTATTATTTTATCCACTTCGCTTCAACCGATCACCACCAAAATTTTATCATCTGTTCCTTGTCCCATTATCAACTTTTCCTGAAAATTTCATCAAAATCCGTTCAGAACATTTTGAGTTATTTTGCAGACAATAGCAGACGAAAACATAACCTTCTTGGCGGGGGTAATAAAAACATTAGGATTAAATCTGCAAGAAAGTATGAAAGTATGAAAACATCTATTTACAAACTCTCACACAACTCATGCAGTATAATCCAAGTCTCATTTATCCAGTCGTATGCTCGGTATGGGCGGCACGGTGGTGTGGTGGTTAGCACTCTCGCCTCACAGCAAGAGGGTTGCCGGTTCGATCCCGGGCGTGGGAGCCCTTCTGTGCGGAGTTTGCATGTTCTCCCGGGCACTCCAGCTTCCTCCCACAGTCCAAAGACATGCAGATTGGGGACTAGGTTAATTGATAACTCTAAATTGTCCGTAGGTGTGAATGGTTGTTTGTCTCTATGTGTCAGCCCTGCGATAGTCTGGCGACCTGTCCAGGGTGTACCCTGCCTCTCGCCCAATGTAGTTGGGATAGGCTCCAGCCCCCCCGCGACCCTCAAGAGGATGAAGCGGTTAGAAGATGAATGAATGAATGCTCGGTATGTCCTTAAAAAGGCAGCCCTTTCTGACCAGGAACTGAACTGAAAGTAAAACTTATCTATGTTCTCTTCAAAGCCAGACTCCACTGACAAAAACATTTTACCTCACTGAACACAGGAGCTGATGGTCTACCACCACCATGACCAGTGTAGGACTCGGTCGAACCCTAAGTAACTCTTTAAAACACAAAAATATCACTACAACACAGACAAACTAATTGATCAAGGAAGGGATAGATCAGCAGCTCCCGTGTTCAGCGAGGTAAAATAACTGTTTTTATCAATTGAGTCTGGCTTTGAAAAGAGTATACATAACCCTCTTTTAGTTAAGTTCTCTGTTGGGAAAGATCTGTCTGTTTGACAAGCATCGGGTATACAACTGGACAAATGAGACATGGATCATACTGCTCGAGTTGTGTGAGAGTTTGTAAAGCGTTGTTTTGATATAGTTCTGCTGTTGTTAAACACAGACCCCTATGATTTCAATTCATCAAGAATTTTCTCCACTTCTGGAGAAAAAGGTGTGAGTAATAGCTCTACAGATGGTCATTTGGGTGGGGTGAAGTATTCCTTGAAGTTCAGCCTGAATGCACAGGCAGTAGGGTCAAGAACGTACACGTCAAACAGCTTCAATATGCTCATTTTATTTATAAAAGAAGAAAAATAGTTTAAGTGTAGTGAGAGAGAGGGGGAGACTTATGTGTATACAGTTGAGGGTTCTACACACTCACCATGGCTTGAGCAAGGGTCTTCTGAACCAGGTTCACACAGCGTTGGTACACAGGCTCACAGTAGGGCAGGAATCCACTTTGCAGGGCAGTGGCTACAGATGACAGACACTGAGGAAGGCAAGCAGGGGGTAGATACCGTCAGTAGTCTGCTCATATCATCATCATCATCATCATCATAGAACAGACTCAATGTCAACTGAGTGATCTGTGCAGACTAGTGTTAATTTTGTCAGTTATTTTTCTTAATTAGCCTTAGTTCTGTGTCACATGTCCTTGTTAGTTTTTAATCAAAGTTAGTCAACCTCATCCTGTTTTTTTAAGTTCAAGTTTTAGTTGACTAAAAGTCTAAGCATTTTAGTCTCATCTTAGGCAAAGAAAACCATGACTACTTCAGTATAGATGGTAGTAAAGTTAGCCAAGTTTTTATTTTTTAAAAACACATTTCAGTCTCATTTGTTTTCATCATCATAATTGGAAGCTGATATAGACATGGTTAGTGTGTAATGAAATCTCATAATTGTCTCATCTTAGTCATGGAAATAAAGGTTTGTTGGAAAAACATATTAAGTCATAGTTTTTGTTAGCAAAATGAACATTGGTGCAGACAGTAACTTCACATAAGCAACTCACTTCTAATAATGGGAAAAGATCTTTGTCTTCATCTTTCAGCTGGTTCCATTTCTGTATCAGTGGAGGCATCAACATCTGGATATATTCCTGACAAATAATACACATTACATCAGCCTCTGCAGAGACACAGTATGCAACTAATGAGTGATAATTACAGACATAAATTAATGGTCTGCATACAATCAAGCTAATTTAGGAAGCATGGGGATTTGTTAATGCTTGTTTTCCTTCTGGGCATGATTCCACTCTATGACATTACAAAGTACACTTACCACCACTAGCACTAATTTTATATTCACATGTAAATGTGAAGTGAAACTGAGTCAGTGCTTCTGTTCTTCATACCGGTTTATTGAGATGGTGACCCACTGAGTCTGCAAGTGTTCCTATGGCATCGTAAAGAATGAGCAGATTCTTGTGCTGGTACTTGCTGAAAGCAAACACCAGTGTGTCCAGGATGAATGCCAGGTAAGGAACCAGCTCTGTACAAGCCTCCTCCTCCAAAGTGGCAAAGGCACTGGGTGGGAGAGATTAAACAGAGGAGAGTAAAGAAAACATCACAGAGTGAGCCATGTGTGGTTGTTACCTCTCAACAACCTAAGCTGGGCACACACTGTACGATTTGAGCCCTATTTTTGAGCACTCATTTTAGAGTGGAATTGGAATTATAGCTTTGTTGAATGTTGTTTGCTGTGCAGTTTACAGGGGTGAGCGAGGACAGATTATGGCCCAATCAACTGCTCCCAACTGGTTGCAGATGAATTTCTGACATGTCAAAAATTTTGGTCTGCCGTTGTCAGGCTCTGGCACAGATGATGCAGAGCAGAGCAATTCCCCTAACAACAGTGCCTATTTCTCACTGCACCTGCACAAAGTGGCAAACAGAGCATCTTAAAGTACTGTGGCTTGACGATGGAACCATACAGTGTGAGGGCATAAATTGTGAGCTTTGGCTTTACATTGTGATGATTTTACCCATATAGTAGAAGTTAGAATTAATCAACAACATTTCTGAAATGGGCTCAAACTGTAAAATGGATGCCCAGCTTTAAAGTAATCTAGCTGCAGCTCAAAAGCCAAAGAAAAATGTGAGGGCAGCAGGAGTCCAAATTAAGTGCAGGGTTCCAAATTTGCTGTAAAATGACATGGCTTTATCAGGACTTCTTGCTCACCTGCAAGCAGCCTCTTGCACGCGTTTGTTGCTATCCAGAATACGTTTGAGCAGCTCTGTCATCAGAGGCTTCAGGTAAGTATCTGGGGGCTGGCTGACAACCCAGTGGGCGTAGCGGCTCAGTGTCCAGCAGGTGATGGAACGCACTAGGGCCTTCTTGTCAGACAAACACTGTACAAGATGGGGAATGAGCTCAGGCAGGTATGGGATCATGCCCTGCATACAGCCTGGACAGAGGGATGAGAGCACAGTCATTTAAAGCAGGCACAGTGTCTGATTACATTTACTGGGGGAAAATTTTCTCCCCATGTTTTGTCCCAACATCTTCTTTCCTTTCTTACCTTCAGCTATAGCCCCCAGGACTAGGATGCCAGACTCTTTAACTACCCACTCGGGATGGAAGAGCAGCTCTTTGAGTAGGGGCAGCAGATGCAACAACAGATCATCCCTGAACACGTTGGCCAACACGTCCAACGCTGCAGCTGAACACTTCCCTAATGTTTGGTGAAAAGTAGAGCAACATACATACAAACATAGAAGTGTGCGGACAAACATCATACACACATCACAGGTACAGTAGAGACAAACACAAGAAAGTTCATCAATACAGCGTATGTTATCAAGCTCTTTGTCAAGAGAATGGGACATGATGAAAAGGGACAATTTATATTGATAAGGACGCAAGCGCTGAACGGAGATCTAGACAGCTCCACTGGCACAGGCACTGAACTCACGCAGGTTCCAATCAGAGATAGTGTCATCATCGTCATCCAGTTCGTCATCCTCATCTTCATCTTCTTCAATCCCATCACCCTCGTGCTGCTGGGCAACTGTGCGGGAGCGATGGAAGCGTGGCCTTATGTCTTGCTCGTTGTCTGGAATTGCCTCATCCTCCTCAATGTCCCCCTGATGACAAATGCACAGCATGAAAGAAAGTCAAGTATGTTTCAACTTCATTATTTTTGACACACAAAAATGATTGTATCATTAAAGGGATACAAACAACTGAAAATGCTTGTGCTTTAATGTATACATCTCACACAGATTTATAGACCACACAGTCACATAAACCACTTAATTCATCCTTCGTTAAGTCCAGCCCTTCAACGCAGACTGGACAATCATATCAGAACACCGACCGCCTCCAACCAGGGACTGTAAGCTATAGAGTGGTGCAGGATGAGTCATAAAACCCGAAAGTGAATTAGCATTTATGCACTCTCAGTTCCCTCCTCTCAGTCAGTGGTTTTTTTGGATGGGTTTTTGGTTAATACAAGCTTAAGAGACCTTTATGTTTTGTTATGATTATGTTAGTTATTACCTAGGTTGTGAATTTTGAAGTCTTCGGTGTCTTAAAGAAGGCAGCTGCTAACAAGTGGCTAGATATTTTTTTACTTCTGGCGGCTGCATTGCTCTTCAAAAATCATAAAAGTGGTGTTCATTTGTGAAAATTATCTTGCTGAACAAAATGTGTATGTATTATAAAATTTTGTTTGCCACAGGGCACATTTTGGCAATAATCCAAAATCTCCAAAAAAGGGTCTCCAAAATCTCATGCAATCATTTGAGATTTTGTTCATTATCATACTGGTTTTGCAAATTTCAGGCTTGTCATGGTTAAACATTGATCCTGGGTCATGTGTAATAGTGATACTCATTCCTGGAAGAGGTAGGGCAGAGACATGTTAAAGGGAAAGTTCACCCCAAATTCAAAAATATTTATTTTCCCTCTTACCCATAGTGCTATTTATTAATCTATATTGTTTTGGTGTGAGTTGCAGAGTGCTAGAGATATCAGCTGTAGAGATATCTGCCTTCTCTCCAATATAATGGAACTATAATGGAAGACACTCCACTTGTGGTGCTAGATAATATTTCTGCAGTTAGTGACAGAGTGGGTTCCAAGCCAGCTCCGACAGCTTGACATAGTAGCAGCTTCTAACAACAAAGGGGTGGGGTTTAGTGAGGGGTCAACTAAACTGAATGTCAGCCAAAGTCATGGGTCAATCCATCTTCTTACTTACAGGTACAAATATTAGGCTATAAACACTGACCTTGAGCAGGATTATGTCAATCTCGGAGTACTTCATCCCGTTGACAAGCACCGGAGTGAGCCTGGAGTGGAGGCAGAAGGAAAAATTATGAGAACAAAGGGCAAGGATAGGTTGCAGCCCGCGAGCAATCACTCAAATGTGATTCCTGCTGTGGGCGCAGTTTAATGTGACAGTGTGGTGACAGATGTTACAGCTGAGGTCAACAGTCAGGGTTCTTAATCAGCCACCCTGAGGTGGGGAAGAAGAATATCACCCTAGTACAAGGTCTTCACTAAGTTACTGTCAAGGTTGCTATGAATCAACAGCTTTTTCTGTATTACCACTGGAGTGTCAGTCTTGTAGTGTGTTCTGTGTTCTTACTGGGATAGGTGTCCACACAGCACTTCCTTACACACAGGCTGCTCCGCCAGAGTAAGCCAAAACTCACAGGCTTCCAAGGCAACATTTTCATCTTGGTCCTGTGTCCTCTGTAGCATGTACTGGGAGGAAAGTTGGGAAAATGTAATCTTAGATCCTTAATTTTTTCAAAACTTGATTTTTAATTAAAAAAATATCAACGCAACTACATCTGCAGCCTATCACAAGCAAGTTGAAGGCCGCTATCAGGAGTGTATCATTAAAGAACAAGTTGGTAATACTATATTTTGCACAACCAAAAAGCCAAACCCATAACTGAGTCTGTCTCTCAATACATACTTCCTAACTTTCCTGCTTTGTCTAAGACACTCTGCCCCAAGCCCATTGGTGCCTACTGAAGCCATACATTAAAAAAAAAGGCTAAATAATTCCATAAAACAGCTGGGCACTGTAGCTTGTAGCAAACTTCACTCAAACAGAGTTAACGGTGTATTTGTTGGGGACTATTTTCTGCTGCAGATAGGGCACATAAGAGGATATTTATGGCACCCCAGTGTTTACGGGATGGACTCAAATTAAAATTCAGAGCCTATCACAAGACACATGATACCCAGTCCAACAGTGTGGCTCACTGATGTGTTTTAAATAGTTTCTGAGCAACAATCAAGGTCTGTGGCACAGAGGAATAAGCTGTGTCAGACTTCAGCTTGACAGTGAACATTTGGATTTTGTGTTTTAGGGGAATTGTTGACGATACAAAAAATACTGAAAAACTGTAATAAACATTTTTAGAAATCACTAAACTTATCTTAGAAATACATACATTCCTTCTTTATCTTTACACCAGCTGTTAACTAATCCTTACTCTTCCACTCTCAGCCTTTTCTCTGTAGCCCCCTGAACTCACCTCTATAATGTTATGCATGTGTGGCAGGAGGCGATCCAGGCGAACTTCCAGCAGCATGACGAGAGCTCTGCACACATTCTTCCTCACTTCTGGCTCCTCATCTGTCGCCAGTGCAAACAGGTTCTACAGAGAACACAGAGACACCAGGGTCAAATGCCACCTGTGCAAGTGTAAAACAACAACAAACAATAAAATACAAAGTGTGTTCGATAGCAGACATGACAAATATTGGGGCAAAAATTTTATTAAGTATATCTTTGTTATATGTTTTGTAGCAATTTGCTTCTAACAGACCCACGCTTCCTTTTGGCATTACTGCAGACATCTAATCTTTTTAACAGCCTCTTGCCACTTTATTACTGCTTGACATTTTAGGGATGGCACATGTTGCTATTAAAAGCACCAAAACTCTTGGCATTTTGTTACAATATTAAATACAAATGTTACCCTGGGCTAAATATGAGGCCTCTTCCAAAGTCTAAATATGAATAGCACATTCAGCAATAAAATTAATCCATTAAAAATCGTAATACCAAATCATAAGGCCACAAAAAGTACAACATAAAATCAAAAGTAGAACACATTCATGACTTAAACCTTTTCAAATGGGCTTTTAATGAAAACATGATTTTAAGAGGGATATAAAACAAATGCTGGACAAAGTGACAAGCTTAGAGGTAAACCAGAGTCTCTCAGTGAGCAGTCAGACCAGTAGCTAGTGTTAAGTGAACTAAGAAACAGTGCCCTGAGGGAAGGGAGGTAATTCTCATTGTGGACAGACTGTCTGCCTTCCATACAAGAGATGTCTATATGCATTTTTGTGTCTATACACACTGAGTGAGGATACATTACAGTCAGACTTGCCTCAATGAAAGGGTCGATGTGCAGCATTAGAGCCTGAGTCCTGCTGATGATGAACTGATTAACGCAGGCAATGGCATGAGACCTGCAACACAATAACCAAGACTTAAGAACTACACAGACAGTTTTCCTCACATGTTACACATTATGAATGCGGCCCCTGTCTTCTTATCTGCTCAGTCACCACTGATTTAACCACCAACTATGAGGAAGTCTTTTCTTCTGTCAGCAGGCCTGTTGCACTGCGACAGACTGCTCCCTCTACTGTACAATTATGCAGACCTTTATTATGTCTTGTGCGTGTGTAGAAATGCATTCTCTGCATAAAACATACTCACTAGTAGAAAACTGATTTAAAGTTAAGATATGTTCCACATTAAAAAGGAAAATGGAAAAAACATAAATAATCTATTTTTTAATTCAAGATTGTAAATGGCATAATTTTATTCAACAAAAACAATAAATGTTGGAACTACCATGAGAAAGCCGCAGTCACAAAGGATCTGTACAACAATTTGATGACTGTGTATCATCACTTCCTAATTATAATGGAATTCATGAACACTTAAACTGCAATGTCATAAATCTTCCAAATCAATGCAGAAAAAAAAAACATTGTCGTCGGCATGGTCATAACTTTATGGTCAAAAAAATGTAGAGTTTAGGAAGAAAACTTGATACCTAATCTTCGGACTGCTATGCTTGAAAAACTGCAAGAACTTGGGGATCATGATATTCAGAGGACGATCCAGGATGTCACTGTCCAGGATCTCCGCAGAGTCCTCACAGATCTTCTGCAGGGCTCCAAATGCTCCCTGGAGGATAAATAAAGGAAAAAAACAATCGCGAATATGTTGAAAAGTCCACTGTTTCCCCATGTTTTGTGTCTAAGTGACTAATTGGAACAACAACAACAACAAGTTGGTCCAGTATTGAGCTAGACAGCGGTGAAACAGACTGCAGTGTAACCACTCGAGGCATTTGTGCATCCTCAAGTTCACTTTAAGTGCTTGTTTTTGCCGCTGACAGGTTCAGGTTGTTATTATTCTAAGTGTCTAACAACATTATGGTAAGGAACCTACAGAGGTCGACTTTTTGTCAAATAGTAAGATCCTTTTTGTTTAACCAAAAACAGCCCAGAAATCGACATTGCCAAACCCACCAGACTTTTTAAATAAACAGTAATTTTATTGCATATAGAGCCAGCATATTCTCACATCTGGGTTAATTAAAAGTTAATTTCAAATCAAACCAGAGCTGGTGATTGCTGGAACAGTGGAAAGACCAACCAAGACAGTTCCACTTTGAATGAAATGTGTTCCACGATGATAAAATTATTGTTTGTTTAAATGGAGTCTGGTAGGTTTGGCAAATCCAAGAGCTGTTTCTGGTTAAACAGAAAGCATCTTACTCTTTAACAAAAAGGTCCATCTCTGTAGGGATCCTTTCCATAATGATGTCAGACACCTTGAATAACATCCTGAGCCTGCCCGTGGCAAAATGAGCACGTTTAGTGGATGTAAATTAACAGTATGCAATTGCCCATTAACGTTACATTCACGTTACATTATAGCCTGAGCCAACACAAAAACAAAAATAAGGTCCAGGCTGGAAAATACTGAAGTTACCCTTTAAACAAATTCTTAGATATTATACCACAAACTACTGAGATATGTTGGCTAATAACAAAAATAATAATAATAATAATAATAATAATAATAATAATAATAAAACTGATGTTAATGCTTCATGAAAAGAATTTCTCTAGCAATCGTTACATGGCAGCTATAGAGATGAGAACTGATTTTGATTTCTGTTAAGCTTCTTTGACATCACATTTTTTTACAGTACACTCTCAACATACTGTTAATATCATATTCTATTGGATCTTCAGTGAACAAATGCATTATCATATGTATTTATGTAAGGATAGGTCATATAGAGCACCCTGCTCCAGTTTTTACACAGTGTGAGCGCTCAAAAATGTGTTCAACCTCCTCATCCATGATCTTCAATAGAATTCATCCCCTTCTGCTCTAATAACCTTCAAACAGTTGGCAAGCAGTCAGTTACACACACACACACACACACACACACACACACACACACACACACACACACACACACACACTATCTATCTCACATCTCTTTCTCAACACTAGCTGCTTGGCTGATGGTTAGTATGCATGTTCACAATATGCTGCAGACTTTGGTGTTGCTCGCAAAAATGCAGCCTGAGAAGCAGATACAAGAAGCAGCACAGCACAGCACGGACACCGACGGTGTCTGAAATGTGTTTCCATGGAAACCGTTCCCATGTTGGCATTCCTTTCAGATGACAGATACAGAAATGGTCTCAAAAAAATGTGGAAGAGCCAAAGGGATGAAATAAGATGAGGAGGGTATGAGGAGGACACTGTGTCAAGGTCACATGCAGGAGGAGACAAAGTAAATACAGTCATTTCCCTCATTAGTATACAGATTACTCAATTTCACCTCGCAGGGGACTGTGAAATGAATAGGAATGCTTTTTTTGGGGGGTGGGTGCACTGAAACAGACAAAAAAGACAATGATTTGATGTGCATGAGACTTGGTAGTATTGATCTTTGAAATGAAGCACCAGATTTAGACATGATGCAGCTGAATAGCACAAGATTTATTGTACCAATGAAAATGAATGATGCCAGATTTAGCTGATGAACAATTACTGTTGACAAAAATATGTTTAACAACTATGGAAATTGAGCTGAAATGATTAATTGATGAGCCGTAAACTATTTTGATCTTGAATCTATTTTACGATATCTTGGGACTTTCACAAGGTTCAGCATTGGTTTTCTCCACTTGCTGGGCAAGTGGGTCAGAAATCTACTTGCCCAAAGTCAATTTTTACTTGCCCCTTTACAAATTGTTTTGTTAGCAGCACCAAAAAATAACAAAGACTAAACTTAATTATCATGAAAACGACACTGTTTTATCTGCCTTTCTGTCAAACTTGCAGCAAACTGCACTATACATAGCTGAAGTTTCTCCCACATCCTCTAATGCCGCCCAACTGTTTTCCTGCTTCCTAGGATAGCTAAAATATTTGCTTGCACGTCAGCTCATAAATTTTGTCTTCACCCGCTGCCATTCTCTTGCAAGTGCCTGATCAGAGGTGGGCATGAGTAATTTTCAACAAAAACGAGAAGGAAGCTAGATGGCTCACTCCTAAGCTACTTCCACCATCACCTCTCGAAAAACGCTGATGTGTTTAATTACTAGATTAACCAGCCCTTCTGTTTCTCTTGTTGTGAGCTGCACTCCCATACACAGTAATTTTATTCCCCGATGGGCTCAGCCATCACCGATTCAACATACTGAATCTGTACAAAAAAATTAAATGGGGGCTGACGAGAGGCAACAGTGTTGGGCAATAGATGCTCACCGACAAGCCAACATTTACTGACAGCCGACTGTCGGCTTGGTTTCTCAGGGCCTTTAATCAGCCAAGATAAGACATGTCACCCTGGATTTTTGGATATTGCCATTGATACATGGCATTTTCTCTAAAGTCTGAAATTTAATAGACACATCAAAAAATTATTCATCAGCTTAACAGACAGGGTTAGTTGCAGCCTTAAATGTTCCAGTTAATACAAAATACACAGTCTTTCATGTCAAGTTGAATGCTACAATAGTTATGCTTTGTTTTGTCAAATTAATGAATGAATCATGCTGCAATGTCGCTCCATTACAACTCATCCCATGTGATAATGTACTGAATGGAACTGGGCGGACACAAGACTGCTCCTACTGATGTAGTATAGATGTTTGCGAGCTGGTGCATCAACAATGAAGGGCAAATAAATGGGAGTGGCCTTCAAGCGTTCCAGTGACACTAAGGTGTCTAAAATGTAATCTTCCCCTTCAAGTCCTGCTATGGAAGGTCATTAAACACGAGCATGTAAGTCATGCAGATGACAGCGAGCCAGGAAAAAGAGAGGTATGCATTTAGTCAACTAAGCAGCTCCTTCAGACTCCTGCTCAGGAAATCTGAACAATGTCACGGTACAAACAAGCATTGAGGTGACAAAGCATTGTATGTACGGTCGCTTGTTCGGTCTAAAACTGATCCTCATAACTACCTTCTAGGAGCTATTAATCAGAACAGTAAAACTGCTGTCAGGCAAAACCTATATAAAGCCATCCACCAACATCACACTCAGTGTCCAGCACACCTGCTCCTGTCTTTTTATGGAGCATGTGGAGAGGGGTACAGTGTGGAGGCTCAGGGGGCTCTTCCTACAACTGCTGCTCTGAACCACAAACATGACAGCACAGGACCTACAGTACAGCTGCAATTGCTGTTGTTACTAAGGCGATGAGCTGGTTTTGATTTTCTTTTTGATATTATAGCCACACGTGCTTTGTTTTATATATCAAAAATGTAATTAAAAAGATTAGAAAACGACAATGAAATACCCTAACTTAAGATTTACAGATCACTCAAAATTAAAAGCTACACACTGTATCCAATCCTCTTTATCCATCCGGTATCAGCAGATGCTAGCTCAGTGTGGGACTCGCGTGCACTCATAGTGATAATAGTTCAGAGTGATGGGGGTCATTTTGCATAAATGTACGGTAAATGCACAACACAGAGGACATGGAGACTGATCAAATGGCCCAAGGCCAACATGAATCACACATGTTGCTCACTACTTAGATTACAAAGTGCACACTGCCCTGAAACCGTACACTGGCAGCCACCAAACATATTCCCAAAATAGATATCAAAGTGCGGGTGGCAGTAATGGCTTGGAGTATTTAGGAGTCTCTATTGAAACAGTCAACACCTTAAAAAATTAGTTTGGCTTTACGTGGCTATATGCTGTCTCTAGAGCATTTACAAAGTCTGCTGCAGAATAGACAGAATTCATTTGGGGTTTTGCACATCTGCAGATTCTGAAATACATTTGAACCTTTCTTGGTAAGATCTGTTTAAGCAAGAAACACAAACTATTATTGATTTTCCACAACAAATGACATCAAGTGTAGTAAAAATTAAGCGTAGTATATATCATGTATTCATTTGGCTTCTGTCCCAAGAGATGCACAAATGGGGTACAATACAAGCCACAGCAGTTCAGGGAGAAGCCTTTGAGAATGAGTGTCCTCCCTGACACCAGTGGTTGCTGGTGACATGAAATACATATGAAAGAGCTTTCCGTATTTAAAAAAAAAAAAAAAAAAAAAAAAAGACCTACTGTCATAGTAACTTCAATATATATCTGAAGTCTAACACTGTCCACCTCCTACAGTAAAAAACATATTCAGCTTCACAAAATACCTGCCTAGTGGAGCGGCTCTTTTACGTATAGATTAACTGCCCCTTTCAATCTAACGCCTCACCTCTTGTAATCGTCTGAATCCATTTTAAGTATCTTTATTGCCATGAACATTACTTGGAACATTCACTACATCCATTATTGCAGCATATGGCCACCCTGGTGGCTCTGTCTGGCTGTAGAAGTGTTCACAACAACTAATTAATAAACGACGAAAAGATCAATGGCAGTGCAAAATACCTTTGCTTCCCTACCATGATGACATTGGATATTGACCCTGCATTTATGTGATAGAATAATTGGAAAAATAAGTTCCCAACTGGGAAAACTGACGAATGCCAAAATGGACAAAAAAACACTGTGTAATACAAAGCTTCAACCTGTTATCAATGTGTTGTAAAATACATCTGATTTGTAGAGTCCATGTTGTTTTCACATTTCAACTCAAACCTCATAAACGCACCAAAGTCAGAAGAATGACTTCCCAACTCGGGAAACGGGACCATCCCAGCATCACTTAAATGCCTCAAAAGTGGAGAATAACACTGAAAGCTTCTGAATAGGGCTGGAAATATAAAGAAAATCAAATATAACAATATCTTTGACCAAATATATTGTAGGTTTGACTATTGGTGCTTTTGCAAAATATTAAACGAAGAGTTTTGATAAGTAATCACTAGTTCTGTGGATGTAATGACTAAGTGGGCAAAAGCAAATAATAACAGCTGGAACACTCTGGCGAGTTCAGAAAATTGAGAAATTATCTATATATTGCCCATGCCTACTTTTAAATATATACTGAGCACCTTCTATCAAAATATTACAACACACTTTTTTCATCCAGCACCAACTTAACCATCCTCAACATCAGAAGCTAAGGAGCTTTCAAGCCTCCGAGCAGCTTTTCAAAATCATAAGCGAGCCTTACCAGGAGTTGCTACTTTGCTCGCTGTTTGGTCTTAAGCCTTGTACACACATACACTTCAAGATCCTCTGCAGTAAATAGCTG
Source organism: Epinephelus fuscoguttatus (assembly GCF_011397635.1). Classification (NCBI taxonomy): domain Eukaryota; kingdom Metazoa; phylum Chordata; class Actinopteri; order Perciformes; family Serranidae; genus Epinephelus; species Epinephelus fuscoguttatus. Next base: position 9,598,737 of record NC_064769.1, on the reverse strand, counting down.
ACCTAAATCTCAGCTCCTGAACGAGCTTTATAAGAGAGGCTGGCTGTGGTGCTACAAGGAGAGACATTTTTTTTCGGTCACACCTCTTCCCTTAAATTTCAGACTTTATGGTAAGAAAATATGGACATTCTTGTTGTAAGCGGTGATGAGTAATCCTGCCCGGATACATTCCAAATGCCCTTCATCACAGCTGCATTTACAGTTCAACATGCAGCTTAATTTGTTCTTCAATGTTATGAATCCGCCTTCCCTACAGTAGCTGATATCACAGGCACATGCAGCTGGCGGCATATTAACGGCCAGGGAGTTTATGTGAGCTTTAGTATGGTCACGGCAACACTACACATTTTAGAGGGTCCAGCATTCCCTACAAAATACTGTACTGTAATTTTAGTGGTCATTGCAATGGAGCATTTATCCATAGTTTAAATGTAGTAAATGCATAAGTACTGATATGATAAAGAATTGAGGACCTCAAGCATGTCTTCTTAATGCAATCAAGAGCAATCAGAGGAATTAACGGTATTTTTCAAAATGCAAACAACTGGATGATGGCTTTTAGAGAAAAAAACAACTTGCAAGAAGAAGCAAAACACTGCTGTTTTTGCTCAAATACACATTATAAAATCTATTCTGGGTGATGATGCACTCCAAGTCAGAAAATGAGGTCATAATGGGTTTGTGGTAAAAAAGGATAGAAAGAGAATAAATGATTTCATGTTGAATAATCTGCAGTTGTGGCTGCCGCTCCAGCTGTGAGACTGCCTTTAGCTCATCTGGCCAGCAGGATGCCATCCAGATGCTGCTTTATAGCTGACCCAGCTCTCCACAATAAATAAATAAACAAATAAAGAGACGGCCAGGCAGCAGTGTCTGCCCAGACATGCCACTTATAGCAAGTGTGCTATGACACATGATCACAAATGTGCACACACTTAATCTCTCTTTCCCTTACACACACACACACACACACACACACACACACACAGCTGTGATACAAAGAACAAATAATATTTAGGAAACAAATCTGACACCAACTCTCGATAACAAAAATACAAAGCGAAAGCGTAATCTCTAAAATGTACTGCCATATAGAAACTGGTTTTGCTGAACCCACTGTATTCAATGTTTAGGTCTAATGCGTGCAGATAAAGCTGGCATCATAGTTTGTCAAACATGTTTAATTTTAGTATGTGGACAAATCCTGAAGAGTGAAAAGGATGATTAAACGTGGCTGCATTCAGTTTTCTATCCATATTTAATGCCGAGTTGCCAGAAGATGTGTTTTATTCAGATTTCAAATGTCATCTAATATCTCTGATTTATGCAAATGGATTCTCTCATTTTCATTGCTGCTCTGACAGAACTGTCAGTTTTCAGACGCTGTGGTATTTATCAAATCCAATGAATTCTTGCTTATATATCCTGCTCTTTGCAGGATATATAAAGTAAACTTTGGTCCAGCTTAGATAAGCACTAACTGCTTCAGGCCCTGATTGATGATTAATGAATCAGATCCTGCCAACATCACCCATGTTCATCCTCACCTCGCATGTGTTGTAGTCCTCAGAATCCAACAGCAGGCAGAGTTTGGGTAGTAGCTCCGGCCAGTTTTGTAGTTCTCCCTTGGAGGCAATGGTGGTGATGAGGATACCTGTTAATGAAAGGATTAACTATTGGTTACACTAGTGTGACAAAGCTACTCAGAATGCACAGACGCCACTTTGATTAAAACAAATCCAAGAAATAACCAAGAATCAGTCAGACTTCCAGCATCACAGTACACATTTATAATCTATTTGTAGGGATACGTTCCATGCAAAAAAATGCATTCAGTTAGCTTTGTCACAAAAACAGAGACAACAGCAAATAAATAGCTTTAGAATGGCAATACACAATACATATCCTGGTGTTTTCTACAAAGTGGGCTACATGTTCCGTTGCAAGCTGATCCAAAGCTGAAGTCCCCTGTTATTTTTGCTGCAGGTGTTTTTCCACAGCAGGGCAGGTAAAAGAAGTTTACCTGTTGCAGATGAGCTGAACATGCAACCTTTGGACAACTTAAGAACACTTTGAGAACAAGACTTTGACAATCCCTTCCATCAAGGATATGTGGAGGGCAATACTAAAACGAGCACAAAAATCATCCCCATGCTATATGCACAGTTTCATCCAATTTAAAACAGTCCTTTGCTTCCACCTTTCTACAGCTACACTGGCAGGAATACATCCTAACACTGACCCCATTTGAGAGAGGTCTTTTCTACAAGCTTCGAAATATTCAGCCATGAACAACACTTTGTTACACTTTCTGTATTCCAACACAACACACTCTTCCTTGCACTTGTCTCTCCAACTGACATCTTCCTGCAACAAGTCACCTCCCGCAAGATTTGAGAACGAGACTTCTGAGTTGGACGAGGTTATAGACAATAACGAACAAACCAGATCAAGCAAAAGGTAAGGAAAAAAAATCATTTCTCTGCAGGGATGCTTTCCATAATGTTGTCAGACAACATTCTGAGCCTGTCAGTGGCAAAATAAGCACTTTTAGTGGACGTAAACTGATGGTGCCAAATGCCCCTACTGGTTACGCTGCAGCAGCTGTCTCTGTCAATAGTGGAGCAATTTAAAAAGCTGTTGTTCCCATTGGTCACCTGGACATTAAAACATGGGGAAAAAGGGTCCGCTTTGAAAAATACTGAAGTCTCCCTTTAAAGAGTGCTCTGTTCGATGCTTTGCTCTAATGGGATACAACACATTCAATACAAAAACTTCTATTCCTGTTCTACAAAAGACTTATTTATATCTTTACCCTGCTTTGCCTATGTCTACTGAAACTACAGACAAACTGACATTTTCCAAATACCTGGTGTACTTAGCTGTCGGGTCAATGTGACAGTATGTTGTGTCAGCAAATAAGCAGATCTACACCGCAAGCAAGCCACACAGGACGAATACTCCTAAAAGTTTTTTTTTTTTAACAGTTCTACACTGTGGCACAAGCGTGGATATATATCATTATCTTATAATATTTAAGCAATATCAAACGAGAGGGAGTGATGTTGTACTGTGATATCGTCACGGCTGTGATTCAGTCGTAGGTACGAGGCCACAGGCCGAATGCCGAAGACGTCATTTTCAGTGGACTCCAGAAGATGACACTTACCCACAGTGGCCCGGATGAGAGGAGAAGTGTCGCCAATGTTTTGGAGACACTCACTCTTGATGAAATCAGACACGCCATTAGGGAAGTTCTGATAGTGGGCTTTCACATTGTTCTTCAGTATCAGGCCACTCAGGGACCGTGTTGGCTCATCTTGGGGGAAGGTTGGAGGAAAGACAGATAATTGAAATGTAATATAACATTTTAGTTAATCACAGGATCTTACTGCCTTCTCTTTTTCCCCCCATTCAACCCAAGCAAGCAGCAGATCATAAACACAGTCTTGCTCTAACTGGGAAAAGTGCCAAACTAGATATTAAATCCAAAAATATACACATTTAAGAAACAGGAATTGAGAATATTGTCTTTTGTTTCTTCACATTGTACTCAAACTGATTTAATTTAACAGCTGACATTTAACTGATTAATTGTTGCAGCTGTAGTTATTATTTGATAAATTCTAAATATTTGTGGCTTGTTGTTTCTGAACTAAGAGCAATAGTGCAGCGGCATCCTAAAATGTCTTAACACCACTTAACATTTCGGTCATCTACTGTGCAGACAGTCCAGCCAAGAGTTGAGTGGTGCCAGGAATTAGGTTTAAAATTAGAGTGACCCATATTCCGAGTGCCACATCATCTGTGGCAGAGATGCCATCGGGTCAGCCGAGTCATGGCCAAACAGACCTGTCACTGAACAGTTACATAAAAAATGACATGTCTGACGTTCACACTGTCCAGTACCATCAAATGATCTAGGAACACGGTACAAATACAGCAAAATGACACACTGACACAAACAGACAAACAGCTTACCTTCTGATTTCAACTTTGTCAAGACAAATATCAAATAGTTGTTGAAGTCTGGATACTGGTTCAGCTGCTCAAGTCTCTGAGAAAGTGGTTGAGGAGGACAAGGTGCTAATTGTTAAAAGGCTGTGTGCACATTAGCACTGCAGTCTGTTACATGGTAATAATGGGAAAAAAAGAATCTTTCATCTAGAGATATGAGGAAAGGGCAAAAGTTTATGTGGTCAAATGGTGGTGTAATGTAACAGCACAATGGCGTGTGTGTGAGGGGAGTGGTGAATGGTTGTAGGGGGTCATAAACATGTCATGTGACGTGACTGACTACTGTACGTACCCAGACAGATGGCGTATTTAGGGCTCTAACAGCAGCTCGTCTATGAGTTAATGATGCAGTGCATATGAAGTGTTACATAAGCCAATCATTTAGAATCAGCATGCAACCAAACAAAAAAAACATAAGGGCCAACAGCATGGAGCGATGGACTATAATTGCTCTCTAATGCAGAAGTATGTGCTGAATTATACAAAATGCTGCAGCACATTTGCATTTAACAACAGTCAGATTTATAAAGCATTTTAAATGTTACTCAGCTATAATTACTAAACCACACACACCTCGTTCTTCCAGTCTTACTGCATTTCATGTCTAGGTCTAAAGCCTGCTCATTAGTTTGGTTGCGGGCTGTCATAATAGCATGTCAAACATGTTTGATTTACGGTTCGAATGTGGAAATAAAACAGTCGTCTTCAGAGTGAGATGGAGCACATGTGACGACTAAAAACTGGATTTTTTAAAATTTGTGTTTGTTTTTACTGCTTATCAAAGTTAGTTTTGTATGATTTACTTCATTACGATATCCAGTAACATCTACCGTCTCTGATTACATTTGAGCAGATTTACATGCAAACCCTCTCTTTATTTTATGGTCCTGACACGAGAATCTGTACATTTTCGGTAACTGGTGCATGTACCAAAACCAGTAACTTCATGCTTTTATATAAAGGTATTTGCACAAAAGCTTGGTGTCTACATTCCAGTCCAACACCTTGACATTTCTTTAAGAGATAAATGTTATTTTATATTTTAAGATGATTTATGCCAATAAGCAGCCAAACACTAATTGGATGCAGGGGGACAATTCTCTGTCATCAATATTATAATCATCATTACATTATCACAATACATTGTATTTTGATTCAGCATTTGTTTACTTTGAAAAAATATAATTTCTGACATCTGACATGTGTAACTATATCCAATACACAAGTGTAGAATGAATATCATGTTTATCTATAAGCTGTAAATCACTATGCCCAGTGTTGTTACAAGATTAGGTTTTGGATGATATACAGGAATGTTGCATGAAATAACTTTAGTTCTGCTAGAGCATAATGCAAAGTGAGGGTGTGTAAGTTAGGCGATTAACTGCTGGATGAAGCCTACGTGCGACATCTGTTTGTAGAGAGGCTAATTGTTATATTAACCTGGCATGACACACAATATCTCCAATGTTATAAATGCCCAGACATGACTAAATCAGCACGTCACGGCCTGCTTTGCTGGTAGCTCTAACTAGCTTTGTTAGAGACAAAAAGCAGCAACCGGTCAGCACCTGCGTATCTTTACCTGCTTATAACGGTAACCACCCTGGCTAGTATTAGCTATCGCTAGCCTGTTGAGTCAATGTGACACTATTAAGCACTAACACCTAACAAACCATGTGTTATCATCCATGTTTGGCTCATGAAAGGATACTTGCTGGACGGATCTCTGTGTGGACGTATCTGGGGACTGAGACTCTTTCAGCAGCTGTAAAATTTGTTGAAGTCCTTGCTCGTCTGGCTTCCACTCACACTCCATCTTGCTCCGCTGCTGCTGCGGATAAAGACATAACATTGGCTAACACGGAGGATTTGTCATCAAACGACTCGCTAACGCGCACTCATAAGAGACAAAAACACGTTCATGAAACGTCGTGTAAACACATAACCTCGTTTTATAAAGAGAAAGGCTTTTACCTGTCTTGACTTAGCCGACGTACCCGAGTGAAGCTGACTTGCCGTTGAAGTGTGACCGTCTGTCTGGGTTTTTTTCAGACATGGGCCTGTTACAGCAGGCACATCCGTTTTCGCAACAAGCTGAAAAAGCTGATGGCCATACAGTCTCGCGACGCATATATCTGGCTGCCTCGTCAGCTGACACGCGGCTGAGTGGTCCTAGTGCTAGGCGGGTTTAAGCCAACCGTGACCACAAATAGGCACTCTGTTTTTTTTTATATATAATTTCTTTAACACCTACATCTACAAAGGATTTTTGGCACACCCAGACACATTTATTTGAGGGACAGGGTGGATGGCTGTGAGAAAGACGAGAAACGGTGAAGGGCAAAAAAAGGCTTGGAGGGCAGCCTAAATATGTTGGGGTTTTTCCGACAGCAAATGAAGGCAGCAAGGCTCTCTAAGCCTTCGTGATTTCGCCGTTGTGTTCAAGACCGCTGGTTTAAAATTTCAGTAAACGCAAAACAGCGACACCTCGCGGCTGCTCGTGATATTTTATTCCATTATTAATTATTTTCATTTTCTAAATTACGCCATATAAAACCATAATTAGTTTGGTTGCAAATTATAAAAAATAAATTTCTACAAAAATATAAATCAGAAATTGACTAAAAAACACCAATCAGTGCCAGATTGTTACAGAATTTTTTTGAGTCTGCCATTTCAGATATGTCAAGTCTAGTCGACTGAGGTCTGTTTTTGGGGGTTTTTTTGTCTGTTTTTTTACCCTTCCCAAAGCTACAGATATTTTTCAGTGAGCCTCCTTGATTGACTGGCTGGAAATGCATGACCTTTATTTAAACGGTTTATTTTTGGCCAAATTTTAAATGAGATTATTTATATCAGATTTATTTATTTATTTTTCCTGATGGAAGCTTTGTTGCACATGATGCGTCCAAGGACCGTTGGAAATTCTAAAATCCAACAGTAATTTCTGTTTTTACGGTTTCTGGCTATGATTTTTAAAGAACACATGCCTTCCAAAAGCATGTTTTCTTTAAAAATCAGCATCAAATATTTACAAAATACAACCATTCAAATTTGTATGTCCTTCCCCTAAGCCAGAATGAAAAATATAAGTTCCTCCCAAGCGCCTAAAAATTATTTGACATCCCTTCCCCTTTTTGCACCACCCCTCCCCCCACATAAGTAAGGAACAGTCCCAAACTAAACTTAAAGCCTGACTTAAAAACATAGTTTATCTTGGCGCGGCACAGTTGGACACATTTCTACTATTTCTACTCTACATTTCTGTGGGAACTCAACAGATAGCTTGCATAACATTAGTTAACACAGGTGGTGTCATTTTAAGATGAATGATGGCTTGAGATAGGCATCTAGCTGTTAGCTGAAGAGGCTGGTGGTGTTTTCAGATAGCCTCAGACTCTCATATTCATACAGTTCAAGTTTTTTGGAGCCCAACCCAAAAGTGAAAGGTAAAATTTTGTTAAATGTACAAGGAGCGCATTTTCCCCAATTCCCCTCTCTAGGGTTGGTTGGTTATGGTTAATATTTTTATATTTTCATACATTGCTGAGATATGGAATTTGGCTGTCATCTGAGTCTTCATTTAAGTGGCCCCTATCAGCTCAGTGTGGTTACCATAGGCTTTGTGTAGACTATAGGTTTATATAGACTATCGGGTTTGTTTCATTTTGAAAAACAAAAGAAAAGAAATCTATAACAACTTCAGAGTTTAAAAAAAAGGTTAATAGTTTATTGAACTCCCCCATTTACAATATAATCAGGGGTTGAAATGTAGGCCAATATGAAGTTCATGCATTTTTTACGTGGCCTATCCATTCCATTTAGCAGTGTAAATATCTCGGGTCTTATTCAACCAGTAAAAGCCTTTGTCCTTTTTTGTCTACTTTTTGCTTGCATCTCATATCCTGTTACTTTGTGCTGGACTTTCTCAGGGGCCTCTTTGCACAGCATGCACCGGGGGCCCTGTTCGCTATGGTGGACCCCTTCCTCTATGGATCTGATGCGCCGGACCTGTTGTTGTGCTGCCATGATCAAGGCCTCTGTGCTTTCCTTCAGATCAGCCTTTTGTAGCCACTCTATGTCAGCAATGTCATCTATCTGCTGATGGTACATCCAATGGAAGAGATTTAGTCTTCCACAATATTTCCTCTTCCTTCTCATCTTCCTCTGTCTTCAGCCCCTTGAGGCACTGTTTGAGCATGTCATCCTGGGGGGCCATCTTCCTGATGTACTCTTGCATGCCATGAGAAGAATAGTATTCTATATAGGTAGATATTCAATATTCTATTTACATTATATAGATAGACATTCTTATTAATAATCTGACAACAACATTACAAATGAAAACAATATATAGCAAAATATTACAACAACGTATATACAACATCATTGAATAAAAAATATCCAATATTATTTATACATGAAAAATTCTATGACGTTTGTTTGTATTGTTTTCTATTTTATTACACAAATTCATCAAGCCTAACATTATGTATCAGTCTTATCAAAATGTTGTAGATGCAGTAAACATTTTGATTTTGGTCGTAATAAATATTTTTTTGGAAATATTTAGGATTTCTGCCTCGAAACTTAATTATTGCTGGAGAGCACTGTGCTCATGCCTGCACTAGTGGGCCAGCACCTAATGTTAGTGTTGATCATTTTGTTCCACTAGGTGGCAGCACACGGCAGGAATGTGTCTGCTCTGCCCTGAACGTCAGATGAAGAAGTTAGCATTACATTCAGTACGCTGCTGCTTCTCAGCGTACAGAGCAGCATCCAGGGGACCAGCTTGGCTATCAAATTTATGTAATTTCTTTCATACGATAGTGTATTCGCTGTTAGTGGGTTCTGCCACAGTGACACCTCTATCGGATTTTTCACTAGGACCACGTTAAGAAGCCCGAGAAGAACCGAGGACGTGTGAGATTTGAGAGTTTTGACAAACAATCCCGTTAGACTCTGCTTGTTAGCTTTTTGTAAAGAGGGTGGTTTTCTACGGTCCAAGGAAACATGGCCTTTCTTTTGTAAGTAATATTTGTGTCACAAATGCTTATTTTGCCTTGCCATGTAGGTTTACGTTCAGTAAATACAAGTGGTGTTAGCGTTCCACAGCTAGCTAGCTAGCTAGCGATAGCATAATATAGGCTAAGACTACTTGCTGGGCTCACGTCCGAATGTCTGATTGGATTCACGTTGCTTCCTGATATTTTTCAGGATAACAAACACAGGCACCGATAGTAGATTCATTGTACTGGTGTTACGTTATGCCGTAAAACTTTAAGCCACATTGTACCAACCTCAGGGCAATTTTTTAACTGAGAGGGGTTCTCAGTCTGGCCTGGATATTTGCTGGTGTGAACACTTTGTTGCTACGGGCTAATCAAGCCCTGATGTGACAGGACGCAAAAATCAATCTGTGGCCCAATATTTGATCAAAGTAATAAGACTGCGTCGTGATATTTAGTCGACTACACAAAAAGCCGGTTTGTGGATGAAATCAGAGGGTGGAGGGGTTACATCAAATGCGCCATCTGGTGAAGGTGTGAGTGTTGGTTAAATGGAAGAACATGAGTGAGGTTCAGGCTCTCAGAGGCAGCTACCGGATAGGTCACTCATTTTTACTTCAAGTTAGGCTACTAAACTTATGCGAAATCCCAGTTTTAAACATTTCAAATTAATTAAAAAACCCCTCAATTTCCTTTACACCGTATTGTGTCATCATTAAAAGGTTACTTTAATGTTTAATTGACGTAGTTTCCATCAGGCACTAGAAGGCAGAGACACATTTGATTAGCTATACACCTGATTCCTAATGATTAATGTTAAAGTCGATCAAAAGCACATTCCAGCTGAAGTAGAGGCCATGGACAGTATTTTACTTCAAGACTTAGGAATGTAGTTTAACCATTGCTCTGTAACAAACGGCCAGTTTTCTCTTGCCCTAGTAAAATAAATTTAACATTTAATAAAATGATCTTAGGTGATGATTTTGATATAGGTTGGTTTTAATGGATGTTAATGCTGTAATTAAAGGAAAAACATTTTAATGTGTGACCTACCATGTTGTGATGAATTCTTGTTTAATGGAGCAGTGAGAGCGATTGAAAACCGTACCTCTCCAAATGGCCTCATTACACACACAGAGAGCCATACTGTTCTGGTCCCCCCACTCTGATTCTGCCAAACACATCAGGTCAACAAGAGCTCAACTCTTGTCATGTTTTTTTTTTTAGAAGACCCTGACTTTTTTGTTAGCAAAAGGCCCTCACCCAGGAGCACTGTGAACTCACCATTTGTCATCATATCTAACTACCTCCTTATTATTTACTCTCTTTGTCTTCCTCTTTGAAATGTGACTCACAGTCCAAGCCGTGCAGCCAAGACGTTCAAGCCCAAGAAGAACATCCCGGAGGGTTCTCATCAGTACGAGCTGTTGAAACATGCAGAGGCTACACTAGGAAGTGGAAACCTGCGCATGGCAGTCATGTTGCCCGAGGGTGAAGACTTAAATGAGTGGGTCGCAGTCAACAGTAAGCACCAGTTTTACCTTTCTTTCCCCCCTCCTTGAGACACTCTTTGTAGATTTGGGTTTCTGGCAGAGTGACTTGACCTTCACACACCCTTTTTTAGTCTTTTATCTGTCACTCTCCTCTTATTTTCTATATTCGCATTCTTCTCCATAGTCCTGTTCCTGAAACCGCAATTAGTCTACATCAAGAATCAGTTGAGAGTGAACTATCAGGGTGTAAGATCTTGGCATTCCCTCTAAAGACCATGCGCATTCATGCTGGAAAAACCACTGTGAATGTTAAATAGACGTTATTGTCTGTGCTGTGAGAGACTTGTTTACTTTCCTCTAAATTGAGACAAATGGCTGGTGGGCAGAAGCATAATTTCCTCTCGCCTCAGAGTGCCTTTATGGTTGGAGATGTTCAGAGTATCAGCATGTTAACAGCTGAAATGAGCTTTTATTTAAAGTCCTTTAATTAAAGCATAAGGTAAAGTGACAAGGACTTGAATTTTTAATGTGATCTTTTTTTACACTGGTGTAATGCACATCACTCAATAGGGATGTGAATGTATCATTAAATTAGATTTTTTTGTCATTTGAATCTCTTGAAGTTAATGGATTTGCTTGGATTGCACTGCATGGTTTTTCAAAAGTAAAGAGGGCATTTTTGAGCCCTTTGTGGCAGAAAAAACATGAATGCTAAAGTAGGCAGAGTGTAATTATCCGCTGTTTTTACACAATGTAAGCAGCAAATCTCATGCATCAACAAGTTGACGCATTTTCTAGCTTTGTTGAGGGAACACTGTAGGGTTGAGTGGCATCTATCTAGCGGTGAGGATTGCAGATTGCAACAAGCTGAAACTCCTCCCTTTAGGATTCCTTCAGTGTTCATTGTTCAGGAGGTTTTTACAGGGAGTGGAATTATCCACAGAGTTCTCATCCTCCCCAAAACAAATGGACAGCATGAATACAAGCGGTTAAAAAAACAGTGCTTTTCTGCCGCTGCTTAGGGCTACTAACTACAGTGGCCAACGCAAAAACGCAAATAGCCCAGCCTAGAGCCAGTGTTTGGTTTGTGTGTTCTGGGCTACTGTAGAAATATGGGGGACTTCATAAACAAGGACCAGTTCCCTGTGTAGATATAAATGCCTCATTCTATGGTAACAAAGCACAATTCTTATTTTAAGGTTTTTATATACTAAACACAATGTACTTATTATATTCCATTTCTGCCACTATATCACTCTAAATCCTACACACTGAACCTTTAAATGTGCCGGAGAGGTGGCTTAGCTATGTCATCATTGCAACACTTGTAGTCTCCGGTTTCATAAAGGGTCAGTGGATAGGGATGGATGTTAGTCAGCGCTACATGAGTTGTTTTAACTTGCACAATTAAGGGAAGTTAGAATAAAATAGCTGTGAGCGATAACTTCTCCAACCACCAAGTTTATATGACTTTTCCTCGTGATCTCTGTTCACAAGAAACAGTTCACTAAGTTCACTAAATGCATTGCGTAGTGATAGTAGCGTGAGAAAGAGAGTTTAAGTTTATTTACTTTATTTACTTTTTTGACAGTTATGACATGCAGCATGCCCCCATGCAGAATCAAAGTGGAAAAGTTAAATGGTGTACATCCTCACCAGTAGGCCATCAGTGGTTTTCTCTTTAATTTGATGGAACAACTCCAGCAGTTTATTCTGTATCACCTGAGCATCTCTGATTTTCAACATACACCCCTATGTCAGTCTTGGTTCTATGAGAATCTGTCATGGCCAAATCAACATGTTGACCAGTTGAGTGCAGACCTACCTGACATACGTGATTTCTTTATATTTTTCCCGTTGCCTACAAGTACTTTGTGGCATGACAGGACATGAAAAAGTTTAATAAGAGATTAGTTCGGTATTGCCTTGAAACATGCATTATTCTGGATTATTCAGTTGTGAGGGCTCTCAGCTCTGTCCTGACCAGAACTGTGTTGAAGGCACTGAAATCAAAAGTGTCAAATATGTATTTATGGAATATGTTAAATTATTATCAAGCTTTGACTCGCCTATGAAAACAAACGCTATGGATAAAAACATCTGTCTTTGGAGACTGATTAAACTCAATCAAACATAAGAGGGAGCTGGTCTCTCCTTAAACAGGACCTCACACATCAGCTGTTCAATATGTATCTTTCCTGTGAGGTTAGCAAATGGAGCACCAAAGCTAACGCTGCCAACACTTTAAATGGATCTGTCCAACTGATGGAAAGCCAAAGTTGGCTCTGTGCCCCTGGGAATGAGCGATAACGCAATTTGTTCCAGATAACTGGAGTGTGCACTGGTCTACAGTTTGGACTGGGGCAGTGAAGTAGGGTGGGTAAAGGGCCGCGGGGAAACTTGATGCCAGCTGTTTGTGCTGGCACACAAGGTATTTGATCTCATGTGTGCTTGATTTGAATGTTTCCTTTTTTTTCAGCTGTGGATTTCTTCAACCAGATCAACATGCTGTATGGCACCATCACAGATTTTTGCACAGAGGAAAGCTGTCCAGTCATGTCTGCTGGTCCTAAGTAAGTTTGACATTGTTGCTCTGTAAGTTTGCCGTCTCATAAAACCAGCTCACGTGCTTTGCTTCACTCATCTTGGTCTGTCAAGACTTCACCATGGGTGTATAAAGAGAACTGGATATTGTGTCGGAGGCGGGCCTTGTTCATTCCTATGAAAGTTCGTCAGTGGTGTATGAAGCCAAAGAAGTTCCAGTGCCACATATAAAAAGACCTGGATGATCGGCACTGCTTCTGCACTGTGTGACCCGTAGAGCAGATGCGCTAGAGACTTTCGGTTTAGTACTCTGCTAGCTTAAAATAAATAAATTTTGTGTTCCTTTCAGACTTTCCAAATGTTATTGGAATCGAATGTGTCAAATTCTGTCAGCCACTGCCATGTAAGGCTGTGGGAAAAATTATTTTGGCCCACAGAGCATCAGGTGACAGGCATAATTCCAATTTTTGGCCAGTGAAAAAACTACTTTCAAAGCCAAACACACTTCCTGGGGGCCTTGGCTCAACAGTGTGTAGGGTAGGGTTGTGTAAAACACCTGCCATAGGCCCCTTCATCATTGGTCTGGCCTCCTGCTGCCAGGCTCAGCAGCATGTTGTATGGAAACTGAGCTCACAAGATTTAGATTGGCTTCTGCACATGAGAATGATGTGTCTGGTGACAGCTTTTTGGAAATGGGGTAGTGAAAATAAAATCAAATACCATGTTGTTGTACATTAAATGATGTCAGCAGTGAATGAAGTGTGAACCCACATGGAATCCTCTATACTTCCTGCAGGTATGAGTACCATTGGGCAGATGGGACCAACATCAAGAAGCCCATCAAATGCTCTGCTCCCAAGTACATTGATTACCTCATGACCTGGGTGCAGGACCAGCTTGATGATGAGACACTTTTCCCTTCAAAGATCGGTAAGTTTTATGTCTGTTTTCTCTATCCTGTCAAAGCCATCTTGTCTTTGTATGGGGTTGATATGTTACTGTGGTTTCTATTACTGCACACAGAATGTCCTGTTATGTCCAATCATTAGGTGTGGGCTAATCGTTAAACTCAAAGTCTGTCTTGTGTTAGAAAAAAAGGGCTCTGTAGTGCACAAATGGGTTACACCTTTTATGTCAAATTTTGCCTGCCATGCAAAATGAATGGATCTTAAAATAAATGAAATGTAAATCACACATGTATAGAAACGGTATAAACTTCGCTAAGGGAGAAAGTATTACATATTTGGATGAATGTCCTTAGGAGATTATCTAAGTTGTCAATAGCAAAGCACATGTAAATGTTGTCTGTTTGCTTATTTACATATCTAGTCATGACAAGTTTTACAAATACCTCCAGATGAATGTATTCAGGAGTTCTCTAGTTGACTTTGAAGCAGGCCATAGCAACGCAGCTCTCCCAACTAGCAGAAGCTTGTGCTGTCTAGGGTGGAGGCTTAATGGATTTGGAAGGCAGCCAGCACAAATACATGTCTCATCTATCCCTCGGTGCATCTCAGTGGAAGAAGCCTATGACTAAAGATGTGAGGAGGAGTGACAGAATTTTCTTCATTTTCCACGATCACCAGATCGATCTATTGCTGGTATCAGTTTTGTATCAGGAGGACTCCAAAGCCTCTCACTATCTCAGATAAAGCAGGGACTCTCTTCATTGTGCCACAAGTTATCAAAAGCTCCACAGGGTAACTTTTGATATTTTTGACCTCATCGGGACTAACACTACCCTCTAATCTGTGAGTGACTAATATTTGTGGAATAGTTGAGTTTGGTGTCCACATGAAAAAGTTAACTACTTAGAAGAGCGTGAAGGTGGTTTCTTTAATCAGGAACTCCTTGTCCTGTTGGTCACCAGCTGGTTTTGAATAATTGATGCTGAGTAAGTACCATAGGTCTGTAGCGCGCCATACACTGAAGGAAGAAGCGCTCCACCAGGTTCCTGTACTTGCCAACTGTTCACTTATTCAAAGAAGAACTGCACAACCCATCACTGGTGTAGAGAGCAGTGCTGTTGAAACAACATCAGCATTTCCTAACTGCAGATGAATGTGTTGTTCACCATGCGGTGGTTCTGGGTTGCACTCATGATTGTTTGCACTTCCCTTTAAATCATGTTGCGGCCTGCCTGCCTGTAAAGACATTTGCAATCCTGAGAACACACTGTAGCTGTATCTGCTTTCATTGCTCTGAGCTTTTGGGGCTTATTGAGATTTGTAGCAGCAGATAATAGAAGAAAGTCATGCACAGTTTGAGGGATTGATTGTGTCAGCTTTTCAAGCTACTAAACCTCCCATTGCATTTTTTCTGTTTAAGATATGCCTCAAGAAACCAAGCACTGTTTGTTAAATATATGTATATTAAGACATTTTCTCTTGTTTGTCACTAGAGAGGTGTTTTACAGTCCTCTATTGAAGGGGCCATGTCTGTGCACTTTGCTAAAAGTGTACATTCAAAAGTACACCTGGTGAGCTAGATTAGGTACATCACTAATAACAAAGCCAGTCGCTGTCTAACACAGGAAATGCATATCAACGGGGTTAAAGACTTGGACACATCACTGGGAAAGAAACCTAAAACCTCCAGTGCAGAGCAGACTTGTCAGTACAGAGAGCAGAGTTTGCCTTAAATTAAAGTTTTGACAGCAGACATGGTAGACTGTGCAGGTTTTGGTTATAAATGCTGTTACAGCCATTGCCGTTTACAGGCTAACAAGCTAACCAACAACATAAACAAATAAAAGATGCTAACTACACTTAGCATTCTGGTACTCTGATAGTTGCTGATTTTGAGTCTGGGCCTGACTAAATCTTTCCAATGTTTCCTATCTCTCCTTGCTCCCATCAATATTAGCCATCTTGATGTGCGTTGCTCTTTCACAGGTCAACCTAGCGCTAGTCTCACATAGCCAGACCTACTGTATCTGTACACTTTGTTTTAGCACTGGAGAAAGCAGAAAGTGAGACCTAGCGCAAGCAGCAGTGGTATGCAGGGCTTTTTTGTTGTATGTTTGAACAGAATCTGAATAACCACTCTTCTCTCTTGCCCTCTTGTTCCCAAGGTGTCCCCTTCAAGCGAAACTTTATGTCAGTGGCGAAGACCATTCTGAAGCGCCTGTTCAGAGTCTACGCTCACATCTACCACCAGCACTTTGATTCTGTCATGCAGCTGCAAGAGGAGGCTCACCTCAACACGTCGTTCAAACACTTCATCTTTTTTGTTCAGGTAAAGAACATTTGAATATTGACTTATGCGTATTAATCACTTGAGTTGTATATTAGCAATAAGAAATGTAGCATACTGCGGATAATGTAATAATGTTTGCTCCCTTACCTGTTGTCTTTTTCAGGAGTTCAACCTCATTGACAGGAAAGAGTTGGTGCCACTTCAGGAGCTGATTGAAAAACTGACAACCAAGGATAGATAAACAGCCATATAATCCTTATTTTATTGGTCTTCTAGTTTTTGCACAGATACCCACCCCACCCTGGCTGTATGTATGCAGTATATACTATATTTCCATTTGGGGAAATGTTTTTAATAAGGCCAGGAAGAAGGAAGGGTCTTAATAGGTTTAAGGCACCAGGACTAATGCTATCAGGGATTACACACGTAATTGAACAAACCACAGATTAACATATTGGAGAAAATGGTTTTAGCTGAATGGAAAGATCCCCAGTGTTCAGTCATGGCTTACATTTAGGATAATATAGATAGATGTTAATTAGTTTTCTATTATACTGCACAGATTTTTTTTTTCCACTTGGATTTATGGCAACACGAGGCTCTTAGATTCCCATTTCTAACTCACCTGCAGGGAAGAATACATTGCTGTATGATAATAGGAAGGCTTTGTTGGTATTATGGCGAGATTTTAAGCCAGCCTTTAAAGCCAATTTCACCGCAGTAGCTAGTTATTTTACTCATTTATCTACATAGGAGGATCTGGGTTGCGGTTTGCTACTTTTCACATCTTTAAGAGCCCACATCTGTCAATACAAAAGAATCCTAAGTGCCTAGCATGGCTCATAATCGCCCTATATCAACAGAGAGCTGAAAGAAGATAAAGGCCATATACCACTGACTTGATTGACACAGCATTAAATTTACAACGCCACCTCCCCTTTAAGTTTCTTTGCTTTTTAATTCCCTCTTACACTTCTTTTCTATTTGTACTGTAACTTGGTTAAAACATTATTTTCTGTTACCTAAACCCCGCACCAATCTTGTCCTTATTTAGTTAGTAAGTCTCTTTACCAAGTGTTCTGTGCAGGTTATGATAAATGAATGTGTTGAGGGACATAGAAGTGAGGCTAGAATATTGTCATGTTGTAGCAGGGACTGAAAATTTAACTTTTAGCTTTTCCTAGTGACATGTTCCTGTATATTAGTTTAACCCCCCTTAAAACTTGAAGTAGAAATTTTAGGAAAAGTCTTCAAGGGATCTAAAACCTTAAATTGTATATAAATGTCCTCAAATAGAAGTAGAGACCTGTGTTTAAAGCTACATCCTCCACTGTTAAAAAACTACAGGCATTTTGAATTGGATTATACTGCATCCCTTGTTATCTCACTAGCCATAAAGCACTTTGAACAATTTTCCTGACCTCTTTTGCCTGAATGTTTATTCTGCATAGACTGTGCTTTGTGAGAAGCTGTATCATGTGACTGATCATAGTTTATTTCCTCCCTTCTATTTTCCCAAATGAATGTTGAATTGCTTAACCCTCCTCTGAAATTGGCTCTTGGGCACAAGTGAGATTTCTTATGCTTTTGTATGGTCTGAGTTGTTTGTTGCTGTGCTTCAAACAGCAGATGCATGAACCCCTCCCTAATCTCAAAGTGTAGTTTACTATGCAATGATTGACACAACACTAAAAGGGTTACCAGTTGGCTCATCCATACATTATCTGATATTCATTTTCCTTTCTATTGATTAAATTCTGGTGTATGATAGAAACAGAATTCTCTTTCAGGTCTAGTTTCAAAAACAGTGAGATGAACATTTTATATATCTTTATATATAATTTGTCAGAGAGGTGTAATACTTCAATGCACACATGTAAATACTGAGGGTTAAACCTTACTTAAAGATAACGCGAGCATGGAGTGGTAGCTTTTGGTTTCAAGAATGCATCAAGTCTTTTTAGAGGCTGCTTCCCTTTTCCCCTCATTTGGATATTAAAATCTTGTTTGTTTTTAACCGTTGAGTATCTTTTTTCCATCTCCTTAGCTAACTATTATGAATGTTACTGCTCACCAGATAATCTAAAAATGTAATAGAAAATCAGTCATCCTGAAAGCATCTCATCTTTATGAAACGCCCATAACATAGCCTATTGCCTACAGTTTTTTTCCTCCTGGACTGTAATAATTGATGACATGTTTGTAAATAATGGCTTGGTAGGGGTTTTCAATGCTACTGAATTGATTTATGCTGTTTACAAGACAAATAAAGGTGGTCTTGACTCTTTGAATGAATTGTATGTTTACAATGGTGTGTGAGCTTGGTGCTTACTTCATTTGTTTTTTTATTCACTTCTTTATAGTGCTTTTTCAAGGGGAATATCATACTTTTTGCTCAGCTCCATTTACTTCACAACCATGGTTACTGTTGCACATTTTACATACAAAACATTCAACTTATTGATAAAATGTAATGCATTGTTCTACATTAAATGACCCAAAGTATTTAAAGCAGTTATAATTAGATACATTTCAGCCAACTACACCATTAAAGTGCTTCTTAAATGTTTATGCATCACCAGTAATAATGTAACTTATTCTGGATAATGAGTACTTTGACTTATGGTACTCTTTTTGCCAATACTTATGTACATTTATTTAAGTAACATTGTCAGTAGGTAGCTTTACTTGTGGTGGAGTATTTATCATTATTGGAGTTTGTACTTTGACTTAAGCAAATGTGGTGGTGGAAAGCAACTTAATACATTTACTCAAATAATGTACAATTTTGAGGTACTTGAGTACAATGTTTTCATTTTATGTTTTTTCATATTCCTACTATATTGATAGTTCTTATTAAGGGACTGTTCTTTACCTATCAGAGAAGGGGGTGGCTGAGATGTGACTTGTTTTTGTTTTGTTTTGTTTTGTTCTTTTACCCTGCCTGAAGCTACAAATATTTTTCCTGGAGCCTCCCTGGTGACTGGTGGAGTATGTATGACCCTCCCTCCAGCATTATTTTTTTTGTTTTGTTTTTGTTTTTTGTTTTTAAGTTACTCCTTGTTTTTTTAAGAGCTGACAGTTAAACGTTGAAGATGAAATCCTGTAGTTAAAAAAAAAAAAAAAGCCCAAGGTTTTTCACTCTAGTCATGTATGCTGGTAAGTTAATGCAAACTGTTTATTGGGCCAAATTTTAAATGAGATGTAAAATATTTTTGATGAGATATAACTATTTTAAGCAAAACACAACCATTTAAATGTGTATGCCCCTCTCCTAAGCCAAAATAAAATAAACATAACTCCATCTCCAGTGCTTAAAAATTATTTGACATGCCTCCCCCTTTTTCCACCACCCCATGCCCCACCATACATAACGAACAGACCCTAAGAGTAATCGAGAACAGAAAAAAGACACGTTTGTACAACATAACGGTTTTCATCATTGTTCTTTTGCTAATTTTTGCAAATACATTTGTACAAACAAAAAAGGAAAAACTCAACAAAAATAAACATACGAACAAAAGGTATTCAAATAGACAAACAAACCGAGTACAGTACAAAAAAAAAACACCTAATTTGCTCTAATAGGGACAATGAAAGGGAAATTATATAATTCATTATTTACACCCTAAAAATGTGTAAAATGAAATAGCCAGGTTTAGTGGCACAAAAGCTTCATATTTCTACACCACTACAAATTTTGTATTTTTTTTTTTTACTGCACTAGATTTAACAGCTGTAGTTACTAGTTACTTTTCAAATTGATATTTTACATACATGTGATGCATTAGCACTCAGCATTAAAAAGTTTCACTTCTACCAACATTTAAGTATTACTTACATATTATATAATATATATACAGCAATAATAATAATGTAATGATACAACACTGACATTAGCCATTCTGCTTATTAATAACCAGAGCGGCCTGGTGTTGATGGGTGCTGCTGGGTCACGTGAGGGGCCGCAGCTGCTTCCTGCCTGGGCGGTGTCACAGCTGTGCAAACCGCCGCTTCCTGAGTTCAGTTACCGCCAAACTTTAAACACCAGGCAGCCTTTCCTCCCTGCAGCAGCTGCAGTGCCCGCTCTAATCAACAAGGAAGACTTATTTATCCGCAGAAAAATGTCTTTTACTCCGAAGAGGCCGTGCCCCGACCCAATGAACGACTCCCTGAACGACTCAATGGAGAAGAGGATACGGCGGATATCTATCGAGGGAAACATTGGTGAGAGCAGCACTTCTTATGGCAAAGGGGAAACTTAACATAACAAGCTAAAGTTACATAAAAAACCTAAGCTAACGTGTCTGAATGTTGCATTAGACAACGTTAACTAACGCTGGACAGTGATTTTTAGACAGTGATAACTCTGACATAGTTCATAGTTTCATAAACATTAAAATTTTACCGCCAACTGCAAGACTAATATCTTTACCAGGACTAAACTAACGGTATAAGCTAATATCCCTAGTAGCTAATATATCTGCATAATGTGTTGCTACATGTTTTATTATTCAGTATGACTGACTTGAATGTCTGTTTCCTTTGTGCTCAGCGGCGGGCAAATCTACCTTTGTGCGCCTTTTGGAGCAGGAGAGCGGGGACTGGGAGGTGGTACCAGAGCCAATCGCCAGATGGTGCAATGTCCAAACAAAAGGCAGTGACTTTGAGGTATGGAAACAGTGCACAGCATTTCCGCATTTCGAAGTAACGATCCGAATTCAGTGCTGACAGCCGACACCCATATACAGTATACGTGCTCTGCTGTGAAATGGTTTTACATCAGCATCACATCACATCACATCACATCTGCTTGTTGCCAGTTGGAGGTAATATGGCTCGTCTTTATAAACTGCATCTCAGCCAACACTATAAATCCAGGATGAATTTCTTCATACACTATCCTGCAATCTTCTGGCCTCTCGCAACCACTGACTCAGCATCCACTGTGAAGATAACTGGGGGAGTCTTCATCTGTATTTAGAGTGCAGCTGCCATCTGTCCACATATCTGCACTGGTCATAACCACCACACACCCAGAGGAACAGATGGTCCCACTCTGGACAGATGAACATGCCATCATCAGGGCAAACCTCTCTAACCTCCAACTCGACTGCAGGCCTGGCCTCACCCTCAGACTCATTTTCAGTGGTCCCATATAAAGACCACTGCTACTGTAGGTCTGACAATAAGCAGGATATTCAAGTACATATATTTTAGCCAGTATTTGGAAGCATATCAACCACATGTCTCTTTGTCCCACCATGACTAAGAATACTTAAATGAATGTCATTTGGGAATTTACACACAGTATAGGTGAAAGCAGATTTTATTATGTTGCACATGGATAGACTTAATATTTAGGAAGAGTCTGTGCTTTTATGGATGGCTGGGAGTAACCGTTAATTTTCATTGATGATTAATTCCTTCATTTAATTTTTTGGTCTCTTAAAACATTAGAAAGTAGCCAAATATGTCCATCACAATTTCGCAGAGTGAAAATATAATTATGTGTAGTATTTCTTTTGTTTGATCAACAGTCCAGAACCCAGTGATATTTAGTTTACTGTTACCTAAAACGAAGAAAAGCAGCAAATCTTTACATCTGAGAAGTTGGAACCGGAGAATATTTGGCAATTTTGCTTCACAAATGACTTGAGGTAATTTATTGAAAATTAAAATTGTTGCTGACCATTTCTTTGTCGGTCGATTAATAATGTCAGCTCAATTTTGATATCTTGTTTTGAATTACATTAATCTCCATTTTGAAGAAGAGCAAAATTTATATTTATTTATTTTTTTTATTTTTTTTTTACTTGACATGAAAGCTGTAATTCTTGATTACCAAAGAAGTAGAAAATAAAAGCCCAAATGACCTTAAAGATATACATCTTTGTTACTACAGCTGGAAACTGTGCAAACAGTACTGAACACTGCCCTGCACACTGTGTAGTACAGTGTAAACTGATAGCACAGGGGTATTATCAGTATGGACAACTGTTGAGGAGTCCTGTAACAAGGCTCTTCTGCTGCCACAACTACTTACTGTATCCACAGCTACAGGAGTTAAATCAGGCGCCCTCTGCTGATCATGAGACAAACTAAGTTCAGCATCAGATTAATTTTCACTGTAGCCATCACAGGTATGCCCTTGGTATGGACTGAATGAGTTTAAGAAAATCCTGTCTCCGTTGTTGCTCTTAAATGTTTTGATTTATTAATTTGAGCTAATAATAAAACTTAAATAATTTAATTTCATTGCTGCATTCATAGAAAATAATAAGATTAATTAATAATTAAAAGACATTTTAGTTGCAGCCTTAGAATAACTACACAAAGCATGTCAGCAAAGACAACAATTGGTTCAAATGTCAGCTTAGATTTTGATATAGTATCTATAAATATCAATCAGCCTCTGCAAATTTAAAATAACCAGGTTTTAGTCATGCATTGCTTGTACAAATATGTGGACTACTGTACACCAAGCTGTAATTGCAACAGTGGGGAGGTATTCATTTTATGCACAGTTTAAAATACACCCTATCTCTTATGTCCCAGGAGCTGACCACATCTCAGAGGAGTGGAGGGAATGTCTTGCAGATGATGTACGAGAAACCGGAGAGGTGGGCCTACACTTTCCAGAGCTACGCCTGCATCAGCCGGGTGCGTGCTCAGATCAGGTCGGCCAATGGGAAGCTCAGAGAGGCTGAGAATCCTGTGCAGTTCTTCGAGCGTTCCATCTACAGTGACAGGTAAACATCAGCCAGCATCACTTGAATTGCAGAAAAGTGAAATGAGCTGCCTTGAAGATATTAAAGATCAAATGCATTGCACTGCTAAAAAACCTGGAAGTTGAAGTATAAAACTGGCAGAGCTAGAAGCTGAACTGCATTATCTAAAGGAGCTAAGAGATGAAGGACATTGCTAGAAAAGCTGGAAGCTAAACTGTACTACTGTTAAAGCTGGCAGATGAATTATTGTCTGAAAGGGCTGAAAGAAGAAATGCTTTGTGCTTTAAAAAACTTAAGAGGTAGGAAAACAAAGTGGATTATAGCTGCTGCGCAGCGATGGGTCAGGTCCGGGCATTTTTAGGCTAATCTGAGCAACAAGCAGAAGAATTTGAAGACATTTAGGAATTTAGCAACACAATCTGCCTTTGCATCAGCTGAGGCTTGAACTCACAACCTCTGAGACTAAGAATCAATTTCTTTCTCACTGAGCTAATTAGTCAGTGACAGTTTGTGTGTAGCTTCACAAACTGACTAAGCCAGACGTGCAGGTTTAGCAGCCGTCCATGCATGGAAAAGCAGATTTCAAACCACTGTAAAAAATTCAGTTATCGAAACAAAATCTGAAAATACACATATTGCATCTAGACAGCATGGAGATGTTGGTAATTTGTTTGTAACAATGATTGATTTGCTCCGTAAGTGAAAAACTGATGTTTAAAATTGCCGTTTTTAGATTGACTCAATTGTTCACATTCTGAAATTTGCCACACATCATCTACCATGACTCTAGAATTTTGTCTTTTTTTTCATGAACATTGAAGATTTATTTAGCAGAAATTTGCATGTATATGTTTACGGTACCGTTTACAGTCAAACATTTTGATGCACTGCAGGCTCAATTTTTGATAAATCAAAAATCTGAGAAATGTAGTTTTTATAGGACAGTCTGAAGATGCTCTGTAGCAAGTTTGGTGTCAATTGAGCAAAAATTGTGGGAGGAGATAGGTTTAAGAAGTTTTACAGTTTTTGGAAAAAAAAAAAAAACCAGAGTGATGAACTTCATAATTTTTAATAGGTTTATAGGGCTACAGTTTGATGAAAGTTGTGAAGTTGTAGCACATATGGTTGATTTGTTATGAATTTTCAAAGTTTTGAACTTTAGACGCTTGCTGTAGCACCACCATCAGGACTATTGGCTTGAGTTTACAGCTGAGGATATCTGGCATGACACTGGACCTTTGTGCAAAGTTTGGTGAGTTTTCACCCATGGGAAGTATGATTTCCTCGAAAGAAGAAGAAGAAGAATACCTAGGATTACAATAGTGTCCCAGCAGCTTAGCTGCCCGGACCCTAAATACAAGCATAAATGACTAGCAGTCAACCAAGTTTAAGTTTAAAGGTGGAGTCAGTGACTCTGGGAAAAGATTGTTTATTTGAACTTTAACACCCAAACAAACATCCCTCCCACCAGTTCTCCCTCAGAAGTTCTGGTAATATCTCCACTGTTGTTGGGAGGAAGTTTTGATGCAATACAGAAACTTACTTTGAGCATGAAGCCCAGTGTTCTGCGTATTTCTCTGATTTACCAGTGAGGTGTATGAACTACATTGCAGAATAAGGTCTCCAATGACAGAGTGACCGCTGATTCATATGAACCAACCAGCAGGAGAACACAAGCAGTGGAAACATTGGGTGTTTTGTGACTTCAGTGTATAGGATTGTAATGTTAATAGCTGCTGTCTTACATTCAACACACAGCTCTACTTAACGGAGCAGCTCCAGTCTGCATTTGTCTTTGTCCATCAGAGGCACGGCACCCTTCAGTGTTGATGGGCTATTACGTTTGACATATAATCAATCAGATAGAGCTGTGGGCGGGACATTGAGCGAGGCTACAAAGTAGTGGGTCTGCTCCATTTCAGTGGAGCGTTGTACCGCTTAAAACATAACGGTGCGGGCCAGACAAGCTGTTTTAAATGGAGTGTAACCTGTCAGCCAGCACCAGCAACTACGTAGTTGTCAGTTGACAAAATAAACAACAATGTCGGCCTAAAGGGCAAATGCCAAGGCAGCTTTACTAGTCGACAAAGAATTGCCTCCATGGACAGTGATGGTCATGGTGACGTATACCACTGAAATTTAGCCACGTGTCACTTTTTAAAGAAGCATATAGCTTCAAAATTCATGAGTGAGGTCTTTACTAATTTATTTTAAGTCGTAGAACAAAACGTGAAAGTATCTTAAGCTTTTGTTAACCACAGACCTTATTTCAGGCATCTAACCAAAAACCTGTATGAAATATACATGGACTTTGTTTTAGGACCCATTCCTGCAGCACTCTGTTACTTTTGTTTTTTTTTTGTTTTTTGTTTTTTGTTTTTGTTTTTTTTAAATTGGCAGGTTAGACAGAAATGAATGGTTAGTTGTAGCCCTACAGTTGACACATTCATGGACGTAAGCTGCTGAACTGTAAACTATTTACTGCATGAAATAACAAAATTTTACCTTATAATTTCTAAAGTGTATGTGTCAGTTTACTGTACTGTATGTCTTTTTGGATTAACTTTATGCTGTCATGGCTCATCATTTAATTTAAAAATATGTTTTGAAAGATAACAGTAATGTAAATATGCAACTAGCACTAAACACTGATATGGCCTTTTTATATATTTATGTCATAACTTGAAACTCCTTGTCCATAATGTCCTCCTAGGTACATCTTTGCAGCCAACCTCTATGAGAGTGAATGCCTGAATGAGACAGAGTGGTCTGTCTACCAGGACTGGCACGGCTGGCTGCACAGCCAGTTTGGCAAGCACATCGAGTTGGATGGTATCATCTACCTCAGAGCTTCTCCGAAGGTACTCCCACGAGTCTCCTTAACTTCTTTTACTACATTGTTAAGACACAAATAATTACTTATAATGAAGTATTGGTTACATTTAAATGACTTTGCAATGGAGAATGGAGACGTTTTCACTTCTGACCATTAGAAAAACATTGAATTGACACTCACTATCATGTAAATTTCCTTTTTGTGTGTGTATGTGTGTAGAAATGTTTAGAGAGGTTGCACCTGAGGGGCAGAGAGGAAGAGCAAGACATCCCTCTGGAATACCTGGAGAAACTCCACTTTAAGCATGAGAGCTGGCTGCAGCACAAGACCATGACGTGAGCCCACACATGCACACAGACTTTTATGGCACACTGTCATCAGAAACCTTTTAAAAATTGCTGCGGATATTTTTGCAGAGCCTATTGCTTCTTTATTTAACCAAAATCTTACTGTAGATTTTCTAAATCCTCCAACGTCATACCCAGTACCTTGAAATCAGCTATGGTTCTGCCTTTAAAGGGTGGAGACCCTTCTGACCTGTCTGTTATTGCCAAAGTATTTGAATCTCTTGTAAATGCCAGATCATTAATTATTTATCAAATCATGATCTCAGTGAATCTCAACCAGGTTTTAGATCAGGTCATAGCACTATAACAGCGGTTATGCTAGTTACCAATGACATCATCAAATCCTTAAACAGTAACTGGCACTGTGCATCTGTTTTATGATTTATCCAAAGCATTTGACTCCTGTAGAACAGCTATTGGGGAGACTTGGCTGTTTAGGCCTTAGTGAAATGGCTCTGATTTGGTTTAAAAATGATCTATCGGAAAGAAGTGAGGTTGTCTCGGTAGCAAACTATACCTCAGCCTTGGTAACAAAGAGCAAAGGTGTCCCTCAGGGATCTGTTTTAGTTCCTAACTTATAAACTCAGCTGCGATACATATGTACACAATCATCTACGAGGTGACATCTTTGAATGAAACCATAGAGCTCTTGCAGGATGCTTTTGAATCTCTGCAACTTTCATTGTTGAAATTAATCATACATTTAAAGAAGACTAACTATTTAACATTCACTCAACCTTGCTCTAAAGCAGCTGATCCCACTATTTTGACATTAGAACTTACATGTATGGAAAGACTCACTTCCTACAAATATCTGGACATATGGTAAAATGAAAAGCTGACTTTTAATGTGCATACTGAATGTATTTAGAAAGCAGGGAAACTCATCTTGCTTTGCCCAGGGGCCACATATTTGCTGTCCTAATTTGTCTTTGCTAAAAGGCAAATTCAGTCGCAGCAGCCCCACACAGGTCAGGTGTATGCAGAGCATTTCCATTATATAATGGTCAGTGGGCCACCTGGCATGTGTAAACTGAGTATTACTGGCTTAGGTCATATTTGGTCTTTTCTTCCTGCTAAAGTCAATTTGAGGTCAGGAAAAAATGTGAACGCTCATTTCTATCTGTATTAGACTATGGTGGTGTGATTTTATTTGCATGCAGCTTCAGCCCTACTTTAAATACTCGATTTAGCATATCATGCTGCATTATATTTTGCTACAATCACAGGTTCACACAAGCATCATTGCATTTTATATCAACCCAAAGGTCCTCGCTGTAACACGGGGGAAATGCAAATGTTGCTATTTATTGCCAAAACATTCATGGCTAAACTATGTACACATTTTCCAGCCTTTTATCTTTCATATCAGAAACTATTGCACTTGTTCTACAAATCGGACTGTTTTAAATGTCCCCAGGGTACACTCAGAGCTTAGTGAAACTGCTTTCTCTTTTTATGCACCCTGGGCATGGAATGAGCTGTACAGTGTCAGTGCCTTTTAGAAGTTCTCCCTTCTTTGAATACTTTAAAGGCCTTTTAAGACTGCCCTGAAGGAAATATGTTGCTGTTTTCCATAATCCTCGACTCAGGTGGAATGTGTATGTGTATCACTGGTATGGCCCGTATGCCTTTCTACTTTTATGGTTTCCCTTGTGATGCTTTCATGTATTGTATGTGTTCTACTATTTTGATGTTATTTTTATTTTTATGTGAACTAATTATGCTGCAGTCTTGACCAGGACTCCCTGGAAGAAGAGAGCTAGCCTCTCTGGCTAAAGGCTAAAGGATAGGATAAATAAAATGATTATTTATAAAAAAAAAAACTATGCATCTTTGAGGACAACCGATGAGTTTGCATTACAAAGGGTGTTAGTTACCTGACGGATCTTGTCCATTAGAAAAAGACCCCGTTAGTACGAGATCATGAGGGATTCAAATGGTTTGGGATACATGTGATTTACATCTGCCAAGAAAGGGATGAGGCTGGAAATGGGCGGGTTGTTAGGTCCATTGTATGTACAGGATTTCCTTTTACAAAGATGAACCGAGCTCCATTACCTTGAGGAAATAACTGAATTCATCTCCAGGAAACTGCATCCTTTTTTTCATGGTGCTCAAGCATCACTGACTGTGTGTTCCTTGTCACCTCTTGTCTACAGGATGGAGTTTGACTATCTCAGTGATGTGCCAGTCTTGACCATGGATGTAGAAGAAGACTTTAAGGGGAATAAAACAAAGAAAGCCGACATGATTGAGAAGGTGAATGACCGTTAAGCCCTGTTTAAAGATTTTAAATAGTCAAATAATGCTTTTAAATTTGCCTCCTTCCAAAAACTCCAAGGTCAACTGGACTTTGAGTTGACCTTTCCAGGAGTTAGGCATCCTGTTGCCCTGCTCTGAATCCCACAGAGGAGTTTGTGTTGGTCAGGCGGGAACCTCTGTGGCTGAAAAATAAGGCCAGCACTTCAAAGGCCCACTTGAGGCTGGCTCCAGAAGCCAGTCAGTCCCCATAGACCCCATGTTGAAATATCAGACTTTACAGCAGAAATAAACATGTTTACAGCCTGGTACAAAAAAAAACATTTTTTCTCTAGCTAATCTTAACATTAAAGGGATAGTGCACCCAAAAATGAAAATTCAGCCATTATCTACTCACCCATATGCCGATGGAGGCCCTGGTGAAGTTTTAGAGTCCTCACATCCCTTGCGGAGATCAGCGGGGGGAGCAGCTAGCACACCTAATGGCAGACGCCCCAGACTAACATCCAAGAACACAAAATTGAATTCACAAAGTATCTCCATACTGCTCATCCGTAGTGATCCAAGTGTGCTGCAACCCCGACATAAAAAGTTGTTTTGAAAAACGTCATAGGAACTCTGTTTTTGGCCTCACTGTAGCCTGTAGCTCTGACTGCTTCTCTGTGCTCTGCGCTACTTGTTGAGCTATAAAACTGTTTTCTTATAACAAATGGAAAAAACGTTAAATACAAATCAAGTCATTTCAAAATCTAAAAATGTATGTATTTTGGAAGAAGACAGAATTAAGGTGCATTCACACCCAACTTAAAGGGAAGTTTATGTCCCCTAGTGTGTTTTGGAGTATTTCACAACTCAGGAATTTTTGCCCTCAACAGCTGTGCTCACTAAGTGGGAGAGGCAGCTAATGCTCACGTTATTATTAACTTTGTTGATAGCAAAGTACAACTGACGGCTGCAATAAAGCGGTGTGAACATGGAGGCTCCATGTTCTAAGTGTGAACCAAAACATGCTTTATTTTTCATATTGTCCAAGGCAGTGCATTAGCGCTATACTCCTTCCGGTTCGTACCTTTCACATTCACTTAAATATTAGATTTTTGGACTCTACTAGACAAAGGGTGCTTGATGAGATGGAGGTTTTGCAGTGAGGAGCCATTCGACCTCCATAATGAGCATGTTTTTACTTTTGAAAGCAAAGTTTCCTAGGCTCAGGATGCTCCTGTTTCTACCTCACTATGTGATCAGAGAACCAGGGGTTACGGGAGAAACCAAACGTTTTTTCAGCTTCAATCTGTGACTTTGCAGTTAACATAACTTTTCAGACACACATAATTATGTTGTCCTGTTAAACTAACATTGTCTATTAATGTTACAGACGGGCATGACTGATAAAGTTTTCTGCTTAGCTCCCACATTAATTAACGCTAGAAGTTTTATTTTAGTTTGATGCTGGCGACACCAGCTGCTCAGCTGCTAGTGAGGGGAGGGGCTGTACCTGCCGTCTGCAGCGTGCTGTGTTCACTTCACTAAATATTTCCAAAGAGCGCTTTTTCCTTTATCATTTTTGACCAAAACTGGCTGATCCTCCTGCAGCTGCGCTGGCCATATTGCAGCAACAGAAATGTGTGCATGCATGCACAGCAGCGACAACAAGCCGGGTTGCAGCGAGGGCTCTGTGCCTGCCAGACGCTGCCTGCACAGCGCGTGTCCATCGGACCCGTCGCGCACACCCGACAGGCGCTGAGGTGGCGTGCACTGTTAGTATCGATGCTTGTGTAAATTAGTATTGTATCCGGATACAGCGTTTGAGTATCGATACTTTTCAGAGTATCGATACTCTTGACAACCCTAGTTTCATGTTGATGGTAAACACGGGTGCATTTTAGACTTTTCCCTACCATTCAAAAGACAAATAACATAAACCAAAATGTTAGTGTGAAGTCTGAACTGAACAAAGAAAAGATGATTGTCACTGATGTTCATATTCACTGGTAATGCTAACAGCTTGACTGTTTTTCTTTTTCAGGTAAAGGAGTTCTTGAGCATGTTGTGAACATCACTTGATGGGAAACATAGACAGTGCCTGAAGAATAAGGACCAGATGGAGTGTTTTACACCAATGAAATGACAATTAGTTTTTTGTTTTGTTTTTTTACATACATGTGTATATATACATATTCCGTACAATCATCACATGATCTGACCTGAAGGATTTTTAAAAACTTTTATTAGTGTTTTTTTTTTTTTTTTTACATCTTTTTGTATTTATAAATGTTTTGTGTGCAAATGCATGTGTATAGGTCCTCACAAATGACAATAAACTTGAAATACTTAAATCATTTTGAGTATTGTGTCGTCTTTTATGTACCAGCCCCATGTATACCATGGTAGCCAAGTGTAGGTAAATCTAGTCATTTCCACGAAGTATCAATATCTCAACTCCTCCAGAAGATGTCGCCAGTCCCCATAACGGCAGTCTACTGAGCTATTTTTGACTGCTGAGCTTGCCTTTAACTGGTAATTCCAATGGGATTTGATTAAAGCTACTTGAAATAGGTGCCTTCATTTTCTCTTCTAGTAGCTTATATTTACAGAGCTCAGAGTGCGTGGCAAGATGAAGCTCCACACTGTTGGTGATGTGTGATTTTTTTTTAAAGTGATTAAAATAAATACTGACTGCAGTTGAGTCAAGTCAATTTTAAGCGACTGCATTTAAAGTGTAATCTCTGTAGAAGTGATACTTTATCAATAAATTGGTCCAAGATTTCAGGATTCTTTACTATTTTCCATCCTGACAAAGTGCGTTAAACTGGTTTCATAGACCTGCCCAAATTATAATTTACCTATAGACATCAAAAGAACAATAGACAGACCATTTGTCAAGTTAAGTGTCTGATGCGCCACCTCAGAGCAACTTTCTGACCTCCACCCCCCGGTGGCGTCACGCAGGAGGAGGGATGGCACTTTAAATATGGAAAAAGACACGCTGCGCTCTCAGAGTCTCTCCACACGCTCTCGGCGAGACACAAAACGAGCCTTTTCCTTCAAGATGTCACCTAGACACGACCTGAAAGAGTCCAGCAAGATATGAAGATTGTGTGCTACGAGTTTAATTTGATTTGTAGAGTTGAAGAAATCATTCCAGCGAGATAGCTCCACCGACTTCTGTCTTACTTTTATCCTTTTGAAAAGAGCGACAGCTAGAGTAGGTGAAGATTTTCCAAACACCGACCACAACAGTATTTTGAACGACAGCTGGACGCCAGACTGATCATCTTTAAAGGCGAAGTTTGTCACCATGAGTTCCGACAAGAAGTAAGTTTATGATCTTTTCCTTCCGCTTGTCTACCTTTGTTGAGAACTTTACCTTGTGGCTCGCAGTACTATACGTACTATACGTTCAGGGCATTTCCTGTCCAGGTGTAAACGTGTAAATAAGTCATCAGGTGAACACCCGCTATGTGAAAATAACACACTTTTAGCGTGTTATTAGAAGATTTTCTGTGCGTAATTCTGTTCTTTCACTGGCTCATCAGGTTTTGTTAACCACTGGTGCCACATTCATAGCAAAAACTCAGTGGACTATTGATAAGGCTTCTGAAATACTTTCATTCATACACGTTACACCCGTCATTGGCTGGATAAGCCACCGTCCCCGCACCGCTGTGGCTATGAACGGCCGGTAATCTAATTTCCAAGTACCTGTCAGTCTCAATTAGACAGACAGTCAGGGCACGCAGGCCAAGTTTCGGAGTGCTGTCTTTAGTGCAACTTTATGAATAAAGCTGTGTGTATCATGTGGTCTATGAGGTGACACCCCAAAAATCCACATTCGGCGCGGGCCAGGGTGTGCGTCCACGTTGCGCAATGACGCAAGAGCCAAAGCTGCAACAAATCAGACTTGACGGTTACACGGAACCACACTTGTGAGTCTGCGAGCACTTTCCTGACGTGCAACTGGAATTCATCAGCTGTTTGGAAATTTTCACCCGCAGCCAATGTGAGTTAGTTATAGATATAAGATTTACAGCAACAGCCTGATCTCCTAATATTTACCAAGTGGGGCCATGCTCCCTCAAAGTGTTACTACCACCTCTCCAAGTAGCAAAAATTGACACCAGGAGTTACTTGTAATACCTAAACATGGGTGTGTGCCCTGTCCTTTTACAGGGGCTGTAGAAACAGTAAAAACACAAGACGATTCCTCATTCTTCTCTGTCATTTGTAGACATTGTGAAATGTGTTGCAACAGGGAAATGTTCTTTTTACAGTTGATCCATCCATTTACCTGTGTGACTCTTCCTCTTGGTACTAAGTGGAACACTGAATGCTCCTTTGTGCTCTGCTGAGTGATGCTCTGTGCAATTAGATACCCATCCATTTCCTCATTCATTCAAGTGTTGCTGGAGGAAATTCCAAATGTCAAGGTGGATTCAAGAAGCAGGGAGTTAACTACAGGTCAGATATTGCATAAAAGACACATAATCACCTGAGCGCACATGGCAGGCGTGTCCTTTGTCACCTCTACTCACTATGACATTAGACACTTTGATTTGTAAGCCAATAAGCTGCTACTTCAACCTTTTTTATATTCCATAAAAGTCATTTTTCAGGCAAAACACACTTACTTTTTAAATCAAACAAGTTGTCATGAAAACAAGACTGAAGATCTTTTTTCACATTTTTCAGTTGTTAAATAATTGATAATTAAAGTTGTTGTTAGTTGCACTCCTAAAATAGTTAGCGATTTCTCCCTTCAGTATCACTCACCTCAGGCAGACTCGAAAAGCAACAACAATAAGGCGCTCTTTCCTCAAAAGTTAATTGCACAGTAAGGGTGGTTTGAGAAGTTTTATCAAAACTCTTTGAATTCATGCTGATCATTGCCTCTGTTCTTTCTGTCAGAGGTGAAAATAATTTACAACCACCTTTCAATCCCTCAGATTATGAGTGTCAAAGTTTACTTTTGGGTGGTGTATCACTTTAACGCTCCTAAGTCATCACTGTGTTGCTGGTAGCACTGACTGTGCTGGGGGTACCTACCCTCATGGTGAACCTGGCTGGTGGGATTGGCTGCGTCACTCTGTAAAGAGATGGGGATGATCCCTGATCCTGAGCAGCTGATCCCAGCTCCTCACGCACTGCCAGGTTTATCCAGCCCCACGAGGTCACCAAGAACAGAAGCAATGTGAGAAGTTAGGAGATGAATGCAGCTGGTTGCTCTGACCCTCACCCAGCTCTTGATTTTTTTTTATTAATCAGACAGAGGAAGTCATGGCAGGAAATGAAAAAGAAGATCAAGAAGATTTGCTGTGGTACCATGACGTGAATGAGGACACAGGATCTTATCTGTTTTCAGACAGAAGATATGCATTTACAGTAGCTTCTGTTTTGCTTTCTGCTACCTGATTTTAACTTCATATATATCACTTAGACTAAAATGCTGGAGAGTATATTTAAAGGATAACTTTGGTATGTTTCAACCTGAACCCTATTTTTGAATGTTTTTGTGTCTGAGTGACTAATGGAGACAACAGTTTTTTTTAAATTGGTCCAGAAACGGGCAGCTGTGAAACAGGCTGCAGTGTAACCAGTAGAGGCAATTATCCACAGTCAATTTACATCCATTAAAAGTACTTGTTCTTGCCACTGACAGGCTCAGATTAGTTTAATATGTGTCTGACAACATTATGGAAAGGATCCCTACAGTGAAAGACCTTTTTGTTAAAGAGTAAGATCCTTTTTGTTGAACCAGAAGCAGCCCAGGAATTGCCATCACCAAACCCACCAAACTTCATTTAAATAAACAGTAATTTTAATGTGTTTAGAGCCAGCGATTTTTCACATCTAACTGGGTGAATTAAGGGTTTATTTCAACCAAACCAGAGTTTTATGGTGGGTTTGATTGTTGGAATAGTAGAACGATTTACCAAGGCACTTTTTTCAGTTTATTTTGTTTCTGTTGACTTTGATTGAAGTGTGTTTTACAATGTTAAAATTACTGTTTATTTAAATGGAATCTGGTGGGTTTGGCGATGGCGATTTTTGGGCTGTTCTAGTTTAACAAAAAGGTCTGTCTTTGTAGGGGTCCTTTCCATAATGTTGTCAGACACATATGAGCCTGTCAGTCACAAAAACAAGCACTTCTAGTGGACATAAATTGAAGATGCAAATATTCCCAGAGTGATTACATTGCACCTTGTTTTGCAGCTACAGTACTGGTTGCAGCCATATTCAGTCATTTTGACTGACATGCTGAAGAGTGTATATTATATATGTCTGTCAAAATGACTGAATATGAATTTTAAATCAGGCGGCAGAAAGCAAAACCGGTTAAATGCATAACATGTGTATGTGTATGAAAACAGATAAGATCCCATATCTCCTCATTCACGTCATTGTAAACACAGGAAATCTTGTTGATCGTCTAGCTTTTTTTCACCTCGCAGCCCAACCCCCCAACATCGCCTCATTCTTTCTTCTACATTTCATTTTACATACCATTGTAATTCTTTTTGATTTAGCACACCGTTCAAAACAGGAATGCTGAACTCTTCTCCTGCATCCTGCATGTCTGTGTGCCACCTGTGGTATGTTTCTCATCATGAGGGTCTCCCTGTCTGAGGCCCCACTGTGGAGCGATTAACGTGGCTCCATAGACTGGCTATAGCCAGCAGTAAACCTGCAACATGAGCCTCATTGGCTCTCCTGTGTGGCCAATGGTTTTCACCATGTTACATGACCTGCCTCCACACACACACACACACACACACATTGCCAAGACTTCAGTACCTGTTGCAGGAGGAAACGCTGCAAGACAGAGCTGTGTTCCTGGAAAGATCCTGAAGCATTTATGTGCAATGCTTATTCAAGAATGAATTAAAATAGCTCCACCCAATTGTTTTGAATGAGTCTTCTCTCTGATTGACAACCACATTCTCAGTGACAATTAAGGCTGTATTACGATAACTGGTTAAGTACAAGTTCTTCCCTGAAGCTGTTGGTATTTTCTGTTCGCGCTGTCCTGGAAGGAAAGAAGACAGCACAAGCAGAACAGAACATGCGCAAAAATCTGGAGCTTAACGTTAGCGATTGCGTTCTCCACACAGCGCCGTGTGGGAACTTGACCTCTCTCTCTTTTTTTTTTTGTAAACAACAATGGGCAACAAAAGGAGGGTGCAGAGGCTAATCACTGTAATAGTATTGCTTGTAAAGTTGGCACCAAGCCCGGCTGCTCCCTGTCACTTGTTTGATCTCGGGAGCTGGTGGATCAACATTGCGTCGGTTATCAGCGTTATGCCTCTATCTCTCTCTCTCAAGGCCAGATACCATATCCACGGGGAATTCAGATGAGCTCTCAGTGCAATTGGAGGAACAAGTTGTATCCTTCCTGACTTTGTTTATTTAGCAGTTTATGTACACTGCTCCCATCCTCTCATTTTTGGAATTGTGTCATCCCCAGTTGGGGATTGTTCAGTGGCAAATGGAAACTGTTCATATGTTTATTCACATTCTTGATCCAGAATCAAATATTTATTTTTTTGTTGTTTACAAAACTATTCTCATAAAGCAGTTGGTCAGATTAGCCATGGCAGATGAGTTCTTAATTTGATACTGACACGCTTATAGTCCCACAACAGTTTGAAAGAGTGGATTGACTTTGATCTAAACTGTCTGTGTTGAGATGAGACCTAAATAGAAATAAGACTAAACTAGAAAATTATTCCTAATGTTATGAAATATTAGCTTCAGTTGTCTTTACTTTTTGTTGTTGGAATCAGGTGTAGTCTTTCCTTTTTGACCGAAGAGAATTCTGAAATTGGGGTTTCCCTAAACCACCTTTTAATTGCCTGGATTAGGCCACACTTTGCTGGGCTGGAGGAGCCACATTCCTTCAACCTTCCAGCAAGGTTGACCACTGACGATCAAAGAAAACTGAAGGTCATATCGCTTTGAAAGATGTCATTGACATAAGGCCGTCTTTGTGAACTGGAAGGTCCAGTATGACTGTCAGTCAAAACTGTTTATGCAAGTATTACTATGACAAAGTGTTGTGCAAGTGTTGCGCTGCATCGTGGGTTGATGGGTAGGTGACATTCTGGTCATATGTGGGTGATTGCCATAGCATCAGAAATGCTAATGCACTTTAAGGCTTGTAAGGTTAAGTGATTTTGAACCCTTGTTATGCAGTTACTCACCATGTTTGTGAATCACTCTGGTTACATTTTTTGAAAAAAAAAAAAAAAAAAAATCCAACATAATCGTACACATTGTCAGTCTAATATTCAGCAGCATTAGGTATCTGAACAAGAAGTTGCTACAGTAAATATGAGTCATTACCTGGGTTGTATTTCATGGTAAAACTGGATTTGCTTCTATTATATTCTATTGGTATCAGTTACTGGTACGAGGGTTAAAAATTACACAGCTCAAACAGTTTAAAATTTGAATTAATTTGTTGATGGTAAAAGATGAAACTGGAGTAAAAATTTTGGTTATATTCCATGTTGCCCTATGTGCTGGCCATAGACTGACTAAAATAATAGATGTAGCCACCATGATGTCATGCATTAGTTCCTGGATTCCTGTTTTGGACATAGATGTATAATAATAACTAGATCCTGGATCGGTGCCTTGATCCCAAGACGGCGCCTATTCAGTCCAGTGGAGTTGCTTGCCTGGCGTGTACACCAAAGCAGTTTCTAGATCCCGGATTTACTTCTGCGATATGAACCTCACTGAAGACGCATATAGATATACATAACTTAGCTCAAGAAAAGTTTATCAAATATAAAACATATGTGTAACATATAACAAATATAATCTATAAGAAGTTATAAAAGAGTCATTATTGATCATGTTTGCAGTTCGAGGTGTCCTGTCAGTAGTTTTACAGATGTCTCTTTTACCATGGTCTATGGGGAAAATGCTTTTTGGCTGCAGGGGATTTTTTTTTTTTGCTGCAATGCCGCAAGTGGCCACTGGGAAAAATTGGAAGCAAGGCTGAGCGGCTTTCCTGGGGGCCTGAGATTGATTTGCTCTTGGAACCAGAGTCAAGCGGCCATTTAAGGAACTGCACTTTTTGGTGTTTTGGCATTGGCTTCATTTTTGATCCATATTTAATCATTTTCTCTCTCTTGCCTTGCAGAGTGGAGGATGAGGCAGTCCTGGACAGAGGAGCATCCTTTGTTAAACATGTCTGCGATGAGGAGGAAGTGGAAGGTGAGATCAGTGATGAATTCCACCAACACATTAGCTAGCTGACAGATTTGTTATGAGTTTCATCTTATCCGTGCCTTTCCAAATATGCTGTCTACTAAATGTGCTTCATCTATGCAGGGAATAACACTAGTTTTCCTTGTAGTATCAGCACAGAATTGGATGCCTTTCCACTTTAGCGTGACATTTCTGAACAGGAAGATGTTCCTTTAAGTGCTCTAATCCTGTCCACTTCTGGCTGTCAGCTAAAGCCACAAAAGAATTCATCTTGAGACGCCCACATGGGTTTACTGCGATATTCACATTTCACAAACCAACACTTAAGGGTGCACACAAAGAGAACCGCGTCACAGCTTTTGGCACGATGTCAAACTGATTGTGTGCATCCGTACATCCTTTGCGAGATCCTTTTCTTCCCCTGCATGGGAATGTGTTAGAAGTGCATCATTTTGTGTGCACCTCAGGTGGTCTTTGGTTTCTACAAGGAAGCAAGACAGACCACTATGAGGTGTGAAAGATATCATTAAATCCCACAAGACATGTTTATGGAATGCATGGTTGAATAGAAAAATGCATGGTTGCTTCAACGCTTACCCTGCCAGTTATTACCAGTATTGAGAAGATCTCTCTCGCTCTCTCTCTCTCTCTCTCTCTCTCTCTCTCTCTCTCTCTCTCTCTCTCTCTCTCTCTCTCTCTAATTACTTCCTGAAGATGTTAAGTCATCATTTCCTATATGCCTGCTGTGTAGGAAGTGGAGGGCATTTATTTGAATCTGCAGTTTCACTGACTGTATCTCTTCCTGATTGCACAATAAGCAACAAATATCAGTGAACCATTTGTAAACCTCAGCACAAGCCAAAGAAAGATGCGTCAGAGTGGCTTTGTGATAAGCAAACATTTCACACCACAACCCAGTGTTGAAATGGATTACCAGCGTTCAGGATTAATGTGATTTCCTTGTAATTGTGATCATAATCTGACTTGCATTCCCTCTATTGTGTCATGGTTTTTGGCAGGTCACCACACAGTGTACATTGGTGTGCATGTTCCCAAGAGCTATCAACGGAGGAGACGCCACAGACGCAAGTCTAGCCACAAGGAGAGGCGTGAGCGAGCTGACCACAGCACGGAAGGATACAAGTTGGATGGAGAGAATGCAGATGAATCCACCACAAATGTCCTCAAACCTCTCAGTAAGTTCTGATAAAACCAAATTCAGTGAAAGCACCCAGTACACAGACTATACATAGATATTAGCAATGATTTTATTGCTCTTGAAATGTTGGTTAAGTCAGTTGGGTGAAGTCCAGCAGCACTCTGCAAAGCACAGCCTACAGGATATCAGTGCTTCTGTAGTTAAGGAGGTAGGGTGGGGTGGCAGCCAAGAAAGCAAAAAAAGAAAAAGAAAAAACACTTAAAAAATCCCCAGACAGAAACCTACACTCAACAGAATTAGAGTAGCAAGGGAATGGAAACATGCTGAATACTAATCTGCAAATGACACTGGATTGGCTTAAAGTGTGTAAAGTAAATACAAGAGGGGTATAATCTGTCACCTTGATGATTAACACAGCACTTAGTGGGATTTGCAAGGGCGGATTCTCAGAAGATAAAAACCAGGTGGATGGAAAGAAAGAAAAGGAAGCAGAAACAGCAAATTTTTAAAATGTTTCACAAGCTTGATAAGGATATTGCTGCAACAAGTCGATCTAGTACAACCTCAGCACAGAGAAGAGCAATGACAGAACAAAGAAGGATCACGTAATGGTAAACTGAAGTGATGACGCAGGATCTACCAACAGAACTAAATGAATGTTGGTCCATAATGTAGATAAAGATGCAAAATGCACATTAAGAAGCGCATTGAGATCATTGTCAGTCTCAAGAGTCTTCTTCCTGCTGTAGGAAGACATACCAGATGTCTCTCCTTATATAGAAGCTTAAGAAAGTGCCATGGTACAACCATTAATCCCCAGATCGTTTTCTAGAACAGGAGGAATTATAATACCAGAAAGGTCTTTACATATAGGTCAGTACAAACCCATATGTCTCTTGAATGTACAAGATGAGATATATATATATTTTGATAATGTGGTTTCACAGGTGGGAAAATTCTCAACAACTGTCTGTAAATGAGCCATATAATTGTATAGGGATCTCTTATGTTTATCTCTAAGCCTTGATGAATGCTTGGTACCACCACATAAACCTCTTACGTGGGTAATTAAAAGAGTAGCAAGCATTACCATTGTAAGCTATTTGCAAGACATACAATTATCAAAATACTGGAATTCACCTTGAAAAGGCACAGCCAGGAAACTGGCATAATGGGAAAGTGTTTAATCTCTGCTTTACTGCTGTTGGAGGTAACCATTAAAGGTTAAGTTTGATATTTTCCAACCAGTACCCAACTTTCCCATGTTTTGTGTCTGGGTGACTAATGGGAACAACAGTTTTTGAAATTGGTCCAGTATTGAGTGAGAGTGCTGCACACGGCAGCGGCGCAGCGGGCTGCAGTGTAATCACTTAGGGCATTTGTGCACCATCAAATTATGTCCACTAAAAGGGCTCGTTTTTGCCACTGACAGACTCAGATTGTTATTTCAAGTGTTTGATGATAGTATTACGGAAGGGATCCCTACAGAGGTAGACCTTTTTGTTGAAGAATAAGGCTCTTTTTGTTTAACTAGAAACAGCCCCAGAATTGCCATCACCAAACCCACCAGACTCCATTCATATAAACAGTAATTTTTAGCATGTATAGAGGCAGCATATTTTCATATCTAACTGGATGAATTAAGGCTTAATTTCAAACAACCCATAGTTGGTGATTATTGAAACAGCGGAAAGGACGAACAAAGATGGTTTTTAGGGGTATATTTTGTTCAGTCGACTATGAATGAAGTGTGTTCCGTGTTGACAAAATAACTTTATTTAAATGGAATCTGGTGGGTTTGGCAATAGCAATTTTGGGTCCATTTCTGGTTAAAAAAAAAAAAAATAAAAAAATAAAAAGGATTGTGTTCTTTAACAAAAAGATCTGTTTCTGTAGAAATCCTTTCCATAAGTTGTCAGACATGTATAATAACAATCTGAGCATGTCGGCGCCAAAAGCGAGTGTTTTTAGTGGATGTAAATTGACAGTGCAAACACGCCCAGGGTGATTACATTGCAGCCTGTTTTTCCGCTGCAGGCTGCGGCAGTCTCACTCAATATTGGACTTGAATTTGCCTCCCACCTCGTGTCGACAATGTCAGCAGCACCTATATATCTCAAGGCATCAAATCCAGAATTATAAGATATAGCTGAACTGGTAGTTACATGGAACATCACATGTTTAAATAAAGCTTGAAACAAATATGTAGTGAAATATGCTAGAATGGTAACAGAGCCATTTCAGATTCTTCACCCAAAAATTCAGACACTATAAGGAAGCTTTAGCTTTTTTAGGAACTTGAAGCAGACGATCATGCATTATGCAATAGGCACGTTCTGTAATATACAGAAGAGAAATCCTGAGGTGATTTTAGAGAGTGAGTTGGAGCACCGTTTTTTGGCAGCACCATTAGGTAACATAAAATGGTAGAACAGCTAGTTGAATTAGGAAACTGTAGGCATGCCAAAATTGTTTTTTCAAAGCAAAACCGGGACAGTGGTTCAGCTGAGAATCCACAGAGAAAGAAGCTCTTGTGCATAATTGCTCGGCTGCAGTAACTGTGGGAAAATCAAGCCTCAGGGAGAACTGGGTGCTTCTAAATGGATCTGGGAAATTAGACCGTACATTACACTGTGTGGTGCGGACCAAGGTGGGACCAGAGTATCAGGCATCAGGGGTATTGTGAGGAAAATACACCTGTCTCATCATCTGACATTTCATTTTGTAAATACAGCAGCTGATTTTCATTTATTCTGTTGCACATAAGGTCTATTTTCACAATTGCATGCTGATCAGAAATGAGTGGAACTTATCATTTTATATCAGTCAAATGAGATTTTATCCTCAGCACCGTTTGTATGCATTTCCCCACCTACGATCACACACCTCTCTCAGTCATGGGGGCATCACATTAAGCTGTCACTTCATAGACTCCACACAGCAGACAAGCACTTGAGTAATCCTCTCACACTGCTGGCTCCTCTGACGCTGTAATCCTCCTTTTTGTTACGCCTCATGCTCGAGTGTAAACCAGCCTGTATGCTTAGTCATCCGAAGGTGCCATGCTATGATAAGAGTTTTGCTCACATTAATCTCTGCCTAGATATCACAGGCCCTATCTGATAACTCTGTGAAAACTGCATTGTAATGGTACTGTTTCACCAATTAAATTATTTTCCAATATTACAAATCTATTGCATAAGGACATGAAGAAACTGGCATACCAGCATATCTATAAAAGGCTATTAGATTTAGTATTTGTTTTTGATAACGGCTTTACAACTATTCACTGCTCAATTGCACATTATCAGTGTCGTAAAACTTGGAACAGTAGCTGTGAAAAGTGAGTATTTCGTCATAACTTGCAACCTTAACATAAGTAACAGTCAGTGTTACAGATCCAGCCTTCTCCTTAAAGACCATTTCCAAATCTTTCTGATCTTTCATAAATGCCCTTATTTTACCGTGTAGCACTTTATGTGTGTATGGTTCAAACATGGCGCCATTTGTTTAAATGCGAACAGTGTTTATGGTTCATGCATATAGAATCAGACTGTAAATCAGCAGGTGGGGACAAAAGTGGAGACAAACTAAACACAGAAGCAGGTTTTAACTACGGTTCACTTTAAATGCCCTCTCAAACACACACAAACTACTTCTTGCTCATCCTACGGTATCTCCGCAGAGGATCTGAACTGTAAATAGTCTTGTTTGGTTGAATGAGAGGACAGACGCTACTGTATGATGAGGCTAGAGCCACTGTTGGGATAAATGTTTTTCCTCCTGTTGAGAACTAAACCACTTCAGTGACCCCTGCAAAGATTTTCACATTAGATTTTTGCCCTTTAGTTAGTTACAATAGAAAAAAAGCTCATTTTGGTATAAAAAGACAACACGCATTCTGAGGATAACAACATCAGGCTGTCATTCATTGTCTGTGGAGCAGCTCCAGACTTTATACCTATAACATCACAAGTTTGAGACACGCGACTCTGGTTTCTGGCTTTGAGAGAGAGTAACCCATGTTCACAAACACTGATTGAGCTTTCCAAGGTCATGGAAATAACATACTGGAATTCTGAATTCAGGTGGTGTTCCCCTCTAGCTCCTCTGCTTCCACCATGAGCTCACTATGAGTAATTGGCATGCGTCCATAGATTTCACAAGCTACATATGTGAAAATGGCGTGGAGGTAGTGGGGAGGGTGTGCCAGAGATGATAGTCAGACAGTGTGGTGTGTGGGTAGCGTTCAGGCTGACGTGTGCCAGACAACAAAAGTCCCAATTCAAAACACACACATACACACGCTCCTAGACAGTGTATCTAGAGCCCTCCACTTGATGGAT
Source organism: Epinephelus fuscoguttatus (assembly GCF_011397635.1). Lineage (NCBI taxonomy): Eukaryota > Metazoa > Chordata > Actinopteri > Perciformes > Serranidae > Epinephelus > Epinephelus fuscoguttatus. The sequence goes on along the minus strand of NC_064769.1, from coordinate 9,555,576 downwards.
TTTCCGCTGTTTTGCCCTCTATCTAAATCCACATAATCTTGTTGACTTTTGGCAAACTCTGTGGAGCTGTCCACTTAAAAGTTGTGTGCAATTACAACAAAGGCCTGGTTTTCATTGATAACACCAGTTGTGAGACTCAAGAGGTGAGCATTGTTGTGTACACGACGTGGCGTCGTTAAGTGCTGTGTTAAAAGTCACGTTCTGTAAGTGGGAAGGACAGCGGAAAGACCCTGTTGCCATGAGGAAAACTGAAAGATCTCGTGTTTGTGCTTCAAGCCAATGGTAGATGACGGCAGTGTGTTGCACAATAATGCTGATGGGCAGACATTGTTTTCAGTGTTTCCAACACACTGATCCTGACCTTCATATAGCTTAACATTAGATTTCCTCGCTACAGTAAAGTTCCAACTGTACTATTTTTAAAAACAACCATCCTAAATTAAGCTTGGGTGTGCTGTGTGGGGATTAAAAGGTCACAGGCACTGTTACGTTGTTGAGGTATCCACCTGTGGATTCCTGACTGGTATAGTTCATCAAGAGAAGGCTGCATAAATAGCCTCCTGTGATTTACCACTTAACCTCCACTTTGACTCATTACTTCAGTTGCACAACTTTCCTAGAAGTATCAACAAGAATAAATAGTCGTTCTTCCAATAGATAACCCATTATATATAGGATAGAACACACTGGTGCCCTCTTGGTACTTTATCAGTGAATCCTGAGGGCATAGCTTTCTCTTTATGTCTATTTCTGACGACCAAGACGAGCATTTACTGTAAGTGTCCAATAATGACGAGTCAGTTTTGTTCTGAGATAGATCGTGGCACACCTTGCTCAGAAGGAAGTGAGAGTGTTTCCCGGTGAGGGTGTGTTGTTTAAGTTTTTTTTCCTCTAATCTAAATACCTGTGGTTTTTGTTCTCATGGGTTCAAGCAGGTTCGAGAGGTCTGTATAATGAGGCTGTTTCTTTTTCTGCAGATATGTTGAATATATAGTCAGAAACAAACCACATGTAAAGATTCCTGCATTTCCTTTTATACATCTACATTTGTTTTTCCAAAACGCAAAATTTGCAGCCTAATGGTTCAGATTATTCTGACTTCTGTGGTTATTTGGAAGTGTGATAGTATATATATTTTTATTTTAGTATAACATGACTTCCATGTATTCCCAAATGTAATCATAAATTAACTCAACAAATTGTTGTTGTTGTTGTTGTTGTTATTATTATTATTATTATTATTATTATTATTATTATTATTATTATTATTATTATTATTATTATTATCACTACTGGTTCTAGTATTCTGTATTATAGTTCTGTGTGCGGTTTGTCCAAGTGGTGTTGCCGTACCCTGTCAGAAGCCTCTAACACTGTTCTGTCTCCGTATTCTGTTACTTTTCAAATGTATTAAAAGTGGAAGACTATAATATAATATTAGTGTTAGGTAGGCTATATGTCTGTCCATTGTGTAAGTTTTTGTAAAGTTTTATGGAAATTGGTAATTTTTTGAATGGTTATCTCGCAGTGTTTGCTAAATCCCTGTCATGCTAACTAGCTAGCTAGCTAGCATACATTCTGTACATTAGCTAACGCTAGCGAACAATCCCATTCTGAGCGTATTCCACTTGCTAGGTTTTATGTTCCCATTAGTTGTTGATGGGAAACTTATTATTGTAACACTATTAATACCAATAATAACACTTTATGTCAGTCAGGACATGCATGAAAGGTAACATTAACATCAGCACCTCATCCCCCAGACCCCCACACAGATTTGGTCCAACCCAGTGTTGACTCCATGCTTATTTGCAGAGGAGAGGGAATCAAGCTTTTATGAAAATATATTGCAGCGTAAAGCCAGATTATACTTGGTTCACTCAGATTTTGCAACCAGACTCAAGTCTGGGGATAGCACCTTGTGTTCATCTTTTGTGTTTGATTCTGACCGAGCAATTAGGTACTCAGGGAGTGTTTACATGGTGACATGACTTCATGAGCAGCTATTTAAGATGAGTAACTTATTACATGCAGTTACATAGTAACTAACCTATTTCTCACCTCAGATTCATTGATGCACAGCCAACATGAAGGCTGCACAGTCACAATGAGACTTTTGGTGGTCCTTAGCTTACCTCTTTCTCCCCACAGTTTCTCCAGCTGAGAGGATCAGGTTTATCCTGGGAGAAGAGGATGATGGTCCCCCACCTCCTCAGCTCTTCACTGAGCTGGACGAGCTGCTGTCTGTGGACGGGCAGGAGATGGAGTGGAAGGAGACAGCGAGGTGAGCTGCTGAACTGAATGTCTCTTTAAGCCAGGCACGCGATCTGTCAGACCCCCCCAACCCTTTTACATTAAGAGCCATGGGCAGTCTAGTCAAAAATTTCCTGCTTTACAATCCCAGTGCAGTCAGCGGAACACAGTCACTTATGAATAATCGTGTTTTGTATGTGTAGGGAAATAGGCCGTACTCCAGTGAACTCCCAGTCTGCTCTTATCTGATTGAGATCTGTAGTACCTGCTCTGTGAGAGCAGGAAAAGGCAGAAACTCCCACATGGTCAAAACAAGACTTAATGTAACAGTTAGCTCTGGAGCACATGGAATTTGGACATTGCAATGTGCATATCATTAAACTGTTAAATGTTTCCCTGTATTAGTGTCAAAAGTGGCTTTTACATAGTTCTGTAAAGTCCACGAGTGACATGTCTGTCTTCATTGCGCTAGAGAAAGCTGTAACCAAATTGAGATAGTTTTAGCAGTACTTGGTCTGGGGTATACACAGTTATGCCACAGATAGGATAACTAGTAGGGCAAAGGCATAGTCATGCAATATTTTTAGGAAGGAAAAGTGGGGGTTACATGAAAGGGAAGATAAACGAACTTCTTGAGGTCATCCGTGGCCAGGCTCCTTTCCTAGTAAGACTGTGTGGTCACAGGCGTGTGGACCAAAGCCAGAGGGATACTCTATCCCCAGAGGAAACCCCATCCTCAGGCCCTAGGAGAATGGCTCTTTTGTAGCGGTGACATGTGAGGCATCATTATTATTAAAAAGAATCCTTGTCCTGAGTCTTACCTTGGAGGCTAAGCTCTTCCATGGTAGTAACAAAGTTTTGTTTCTCACATTTAGACATGTGCGTCACAAAAGGCTGTCTGTTGCCATTCCAGCATGCAGAATATTTTCTCAAGTCGAGTGATTTATTTATTTTTTCTCCGCTGTCGTGCATCCCCTACCCTTGACTTATGAACTGTGACCAATTCAAAACACCGTGGGGTTGTTGTGTAAAGAAAAGGGAGCCCATCTTGTCTCCTTTTGTTTGTGGCCCATATTTGTTCATAAATGTACAAAGCCACTGATATGTACTTTTACGTTTAATGTTCAGTGACCTTTGCTGTAGGAACGTGTTTGAGAAAGTGAAAAAATTAAAGCCATTATGCACGGTGTGACTTTGAGGTACACCAAGTTCCTACAGCAGCACAAGCCCAGTACTGTAAACACATCTCAACACTTGCCTTCCTCTGTGTCCTTTTTTTTTCCTCCTCTGTCCAGATGGATCAAGTTTGAGGAGAAGGTGGAGAAGGGTGGCGAGCGCTGGAGTAAGCCTCATGTGGCCACTCTGTCCTTGCACAGCTTGATGGAACTCAAAACGTGCATCGAGAAGGGCACCATCATGCTGGACCTGGAGGCCTCCACGCTGCCACAGCTCGTCGGTTGGTGACCAGAATACTGACTCACTCTTAATGAGGACCTATTATGCTCCTTTTCAGGTTTATGTTTGTGTTTCCACCAGAACAGGTTAACATGCCAAAAAACATTATTTGCCTCAGCCTGTCTGTGCTGGAACACCTGTATTCACCCTGCTATCTGAGAATGCTACATTTAGCACCTGTCTATTTTAGCCCCCTCCCTCCCCGAAAAAACCCACTCTACCACATCTTGGCGTCTCTGCACCGTCAGTGCTAATAGAGAATAGCAGCACTTTCTACCACAAAAAAATCACCAATAAAAGCTTCTAGACACAACTGGACATGTTCCAGCAGGAATATGACCCTAAATCAGCAAGAACTTTACAACATCAGCAACCAAGTTTACATGTTTCCCTGACGTAAGCATGTAGCTTCATGTAGCAATGTAGGATACATGATGTAAACACTTGCAGTAGCGTACCTGGAGCAGATGACCACATTAAAAATCCGGCACACTATGATGTCACTGTAGCCATAAGACAATGTTGGAGACAGAGTATTTAGACTGGTCTAAAGCCTGAGATATTTGCTCACAGGGATTACTTTTACGTACATTTACTTCATTATTTGAAACCTTGGCCACGTTTAATACAAACACCCATCACTGTAACACTGTATATAAGACATAAAATTCAGAAAAGCATAATAGGTCCCCTTTAAAGGTACTGAAGAAACTGAGGGTGACTTGATCTTGATCTGTCCCTCTTACAGAGTTGATCACCGACAACCAGATTGAGTGTGGTCAGCTGAAGGCGGACCTGAAGGAGAAGGTCATGTACACCTTGCTACGAAAGCATCGCCACCAGACCAAGAAGTCCAACTTGCGCTCCCTTGCTGACATTGGCAAGAGTGTTTCCAGTGCAAGTAGGCTGTTCACCAACCAGGAGAATGGTAATGCAAAACCAACTTTTTTTAAAGTCCCTCTTAAACCAAAGGATTCCACCTTTATTTTCCTCTGGTGTCTTATTTCTGTCTTACACATATTTTTCTCTACCTAATCTTTTCCATCTTGTCTTTTCCTTCCCAACCTTCTTTTCCTTGTCTTTTTCCTTCTCTTTGGGTCTGTGCTCACTGTCTCTGACCTACTGAATCTGCCGTGTTATAGCACGCAACCCCCTTGAGCACCCTGTGCCTTGTTTAAGCCCACACGACCCAGAGGAACCATGTGAGGTCATGAGGAGCTCCAGCATGGGATACCTCTGTAAGTGAGGTCACAGCACTCCTACTGAAAGCAGCAGAATCGGGATATACTTCACGTAGAAGTAGCTGGCTGGAGATATACAATTCAATTCTCCTTTAGTCCATTACATTAAAAGAAGCTGGATGTGTGTTTATTCAGCGCTACAAACTTAAAGTCAGTGTAGAGACCCACAAAGACAGAATAGCTTCACTCATTAAAATGTACTAACTAAATATTTATCTGGTAACAGAAAGCTAAAATGTCTTAGACTCTGTTCTGTAATGTTGTCAGTAAATGGACCATATCAAACTGAGTTCCAGAGTTTACATTCACACCCATTTGCCAATCGTTGCCTAAGCAAATTTCTGCTGATGCGCAGAGGCAGTGGACCTAAGACGGCCATGGATCCCAGCTCTCCTCTCTCTGAGGGAATGAATGACCATCTGGCATTAGTCCTCAAGCTTAAGCCTTGCCACATTTAGCTAGGTCCTGAGTTTTCTGTCTCTCTTTGTGTTCTTTCCTGGTGCCTTTCTTTTCTGGGACTTGTCCTCCTCCTCTGCCAGAAATGTCCCGTTTGAAGCTCTGCAGTGTCGCCCGGCCTCTTTGATCCTAACAGTGTCTTACTTCTCTGCAGGTAGTCCAGCTACTGCCCACAGAAACCTCACCTCCAACAGCCTGAGTGACTTCTCTGACAAACCAGAGAAGGATCAGGTAATCTGTTTGTGTCTCTCTGTATTGTTGCATCTATTATGCAACCTCATAGTGGATGATACTTAAGGTCTCCATTCACAGAGCAGTACTATGCAGTGTCATGTGCTGGGCTGTGTGTGCGTGCACAAGCTTGTGAGCCTCACAGACTGATAGATGTGATCCCTTTGCTCTGTGCTCACAACAAAAGCTCACTGTCTCTCATCTTTGTCCCATGAGTTTCTATCGTCAGCACGTGCAGTTTCTCTCCCTGTCATGACTCATGATCGAGTAGCTTACTGTAATTAGGCTGTGTGGTCTGCAGATACAGGGCACACAGATAAAAGCTCACAGAAGCAGTTAAACTGTAACAGCTGGAATTGCACATTTAATGAAAGTGTAGCTGTGTCAAAATGTTCTGTTCTTGGACATGACACCAAGGTCTTAGTTAATCATCTCCCTGCAACTAAGTTTTTTCTTTCATCAACAACTTGTCTGTGTATTATTGTACTTTGCATATCAGTTTAGTGGAAGACTGTAGATGCAGTTTCATTTGCTGTAGTAAGGTGTGTTTATTAGGTGGCATAAAGTCAAGCTGCTGTTCAGCACATAATTCTAGGAAAGGGCGGGCACTACCTGTACCGGTGGAAACACTGCGTCTGTCCCCACCTTGTTACAACCACATTTTAATCAGCACATTTATTTAAAATGTCACATCTACCTTTGATCACACTGCATGTGGCAGAGAAAGGGAGTTTGTGTGTGCATGATCTTGTGAACTTGTATTCAGTGTTACAATGTCGCATGACATTTTAAAGGAATACTTCACCTCTCAAATAACATTTGTATATCAGTGGCTCCCCGTTATGTTGACTTGTGAAGAAAACTTCTCGCATGCCTCCACAGTGAACGGAGAATCCAAATTTCTTAATGAGTTGAAGTCATAGGGATCTGCGTTTAACAACAGCAAAACTATATCAAAACAACAGTCTACAAACTGTCACACAACTTGTGCAGTTTAATCCAAGTCTCATTTATTCAGTCGTGTGGTCATTACTTCCCAAACAGGCAGGACCTTGATCTAGGCTCTTTCAAAACCAAACTCCATTGAAGAAAACAATGATTTTACCTTGCTAAACATGGGACCTGCTGGTCTACTGCTGCCTCGATTGGTTAGTCAGTATATGTTATTGTGTGACTTTGATGTTTTGAAGGGTTAGTTTGGATTCACAAAAGTCACACAATAACAAACTGACTGACTGACTGAGGCAGTGGTGGAACAGCCACTCCCATTTTCTGCAAGGTAAAAATACTGTTTTTGTCAATGGAGTCTGGCTTTGAGGAGAGTATAAATAAATTTGACTTTAAGTTTTGTTTTCTGTCGGAAAGGACTGTCTGTTTAGGAAGTATAGAAGAGTATGACTGGATGAATGAGGCTTAGATTATACTGCACAGGTTGTGTGAGTTTGTAAACCAATGTTTTGATATAGTTTTGCTGTTAAGTGCAGACCCCTAGGACTTCTATTCATCAAGATTGTCACTGTGTTTTGATTCTTCATTCTTCAAGGAGGCATACAAGAAAAACAAAGTTGTATTCAATGTAACATGGTCTGAGTAATAGATAAATGTATGATCATTTGGGTGTGAAGTATTCCTTTAATAAGCTGATTTTTATCTTTTCCTTCCCTGCTCTGCTATATCTGTCCTAACAGCTGAAGAATAAATTCATGAAGAAACTGCCCCGTGATGCAGAGGCATCAAACGTGCTGGTTGGAGAGGTAGACTTCCTCGATACTCCCTTTGTGGCGTTTGTCCGTCTGCAGCAGGCCGTCATGCTGGGGGCTCTGACTGAGGTCCCGGTGCCCACAAGGTAGAGCACACACCAGCCGCACCATTAACTGAAAAATAATTACTGTCACTTAGCTTGATTGTTTCATTGTAGTCGATCATGGCCTCAATAAAATCTGCCATTTTACTTTCTGACTTCGTTGAATGTGCCCTAACATCACATTTTCTTGTGACTTAGATTTCTCTTTGTCCTGCTGGGCCCCAAAGGTAAAGCAAAGTCCTATCATGAAATCGGAAGAGCCATTGCCACCCTGATGTCAGATGAGGTACTTTATTCACATACTAATTTGATAGTTGTCTGTTTACTTTCATTTACATTCAGTTGTTGAGACTGTACAGAGGTATTGGATTGGTTTTGATACGAGGTTGCTGAACTTGTATTCAGAGATTAACTTGGGTGCCACGTTTTGTATGTTTTATCACAACAATGATTGAGTTTTGTTTAACTGCTTTTGTTTCGATTTGCAAACCAACAGAGCTGATGGAGAACACTAAATCAATCCTTACTCTTGTAATGCAAAGAGATCTCATCCTCCCTTAAGCTCTGATTGGACTAATTAAGCTCTGATTGGTTGTGAACCTGAGATAATGGCATCTACAGATCTCCTTTGGAAAGAGATGGCCTACTGTCTCCTGACAGTGAAACACCCCATTAAGGTTTTAGAAGCTGCTAGAAATTTAAGGAAACCGGTTCTTACCTTTCCATTCAGTCTACAGGTGGTAATGTATTTAGGCACAGCAATGCTTCGAGCTAAATGCTAACGTCAGCATACTAACATGCTCACAATGTCCACGTTGACATGATTTTTGGCAGGTATCTGTTTTATATTTACCATGTTAAAGGGACCGTTCACCCCAATATTATTATTTTTTTGTATGATTTGCTGAGTGTTGGAGATGTTGAGCGTAGATATGTTTGCATTCTCTCTAGTATAATGGATATATAATATATATAGATAGATAAAGAAACAATGGAACAAGATGGCACTCAGCTTGTAGTGCTAGAAGCGCTCAACAGTAATGTCTCTTTCTGGAAATCATGACCCGGGTACTCAAGATAATCCACAGACCTTGTTGTGTTTCATGTAGGGGCTATTTTTTTTCCCACTAAACTACACGCACCAATCATATGACTGTGCAGAGGGAAGTGTGCATCTACTGCTAGCTCACCCAGCACCACTGGACTAGCTTACATTACAGCTCAGCCAAGGAGGACACCATTAATGTTTACATCTTGTGCTGTCACGACCGCAAGTCTATCATCCATGCGTAGATGCTTCCTTTTGCATGGTGATACAGTTGGCAGGTGTGGTTCAGTAAAAGGAAGATAGTTCCTACATAAAGCTGCTCACGAAAAGGCCTGGGTTATCTTAAGCATGTCATGAAGAGACAGTTTTGCAAATGTATTTTTTTGCGCTTTGAGAACCACAAGCCGAGTGCCATGTAGTTCCATTATGTTGAAGAGATGACGTCTTTATGCTGATATCGCTAATACTTGGTAACGTACACCAGAACAACCTAGATTGATGAATTGCACTGCAGGTAAGAGGGAAAATATGCATTTTTGATATTGGGGACAAACGTCCCTTTCAAATAAGTTTACTGTGTTAGCATGCTACCACCAGCTAATTAGCCTACATACAAAGTACAGTTAAAGCAGATGGGAATAGCTTTAGTTGTGGGTCATAAACCAGGGTCTTGCACAAATTGAAATTTTGTCTTGGTGATGGCAATTCAGCCTGTGGGGAACATGACAATCCATCAAATAGTTTTTTGAGGCATTTCAATCAAAACCACAAACCTCACAGCACTAGAGTCAAGTGGGACTACACCTCCTGCAGTACTTGTCCTCTTGCCAAATCTCTCAGCTCTCTGGATATTGCAGTATTAATCATCACAGCAGTTTGCCTGCTCAGTCTTGTTGGCAGTGAACAACTTATAGCTTAATTGTTAAGCCGTGTGTTGAAGTTGAAGGAGGCCAATCTGTTTTTGTGATGGCAGAATAAATGCAATACAGTGAGGCAAACAGTACATACAATACAGACTTTTCCAAAATTTTCAGTGTTTGTATCTCCTGAAATAACTCTCCTGTGTTGTTGGTTCACGACGTACTTAACCCTGAGAGCACGTTGCCTGCGAATTCCCACAGGCCTCACTTCTTCCCAGCATATCTTATATGTCAACACGGCAGGATAGGACATGTTTTTCCAGGATTTCCTCAATTTAAACTTTGCCCTCTATGTTCTCCCGCGCAACAAGTGGTGTCACAGGTTTATCAGGTGTTTGTGTTTATGTGTCATCAGCCCTGTAGTGCTCTACCTGATGTCCCTGTGGCCCAGGGGTGCACACAGATAATTACTCATTATTTATTTACATTGTAAAAGACTTTAGAAAATTCTTGGTTGTTGTCAATACTGTAGTGGTGATGATGTTTAGCATCATTTGCATTTCAGTGACACACTGCACTCTGTATGCGTCATCAAAAGCGAGTAGGCAGTGTTCTTCAATGAGCCATTGTAATAGCACATTCTGTGTTTTCTCTGTCTAATGTTGTTATATTATTGATTACTAATAGGTTGGTTATGTTTGTTTGCTTACAGGTGTTCCATGATATCGCCTATAAAGCTAAGGACAGGCAGGACCTGCTGGCTGGCATTGAGGAGTTCCTTGATGAGGTCATCGTCCTGCCCCCTGGAGAGTGGGATCCTGACATCAGGATAGAGCCACCCAAGTCCCTGCCCTCCTCCGACAAGAGGTTAGTTCGAACCCACACAACATAATCCAAATGAATTAAGTTACTGCATATAAATCTATTACAAATCTACATATCTAATATGTAATATGAACATATATTTGAAACCATAAAGACATCTTCCCCTCCATCAGCCATCACCTCCATTCTTCTTTTCTTAAAGCAAGACTGTGAAACTTTTGCTGTGGAGTGGCTACAAATAAGAATTACTGGGAGAGTTTAAAGGTCCAGTGTGTAGGATTTAAGGGGATATATTGCTAAAAATGGATTCTAATATTCATAACTATGCTTTCATCAGTGTTTTAGCTAGTTCATTCTAACTAGCATCAGTGCTAGTTAGAATGAACCATTCATATCAACATACGGAGTGGTCCTCTTCCACAGAGTCTGCCGTGTTGTTTCTACAGTAGCCCAGAATGGACAAACCAAACACTGGCTCTAAATAGGGCCATTTGCATTTTCACATCAGCCACCATAGTTCTCCTTTACATTGGCCACACAGGAGGAATTTCAGTTGGTTGCATCCAGCTGTTTAGGATTTAGCTGAAATGCTCTGACATAGCACAGGTGGAGAAATCACAAGGTTAGAGAATGGACTATGTGAAGTTTGCTAACATATGATGACATTAGCCACCATAAACTGCTGGTCATACCAGGCCAAGTACAGCTGTAGCAGTGTGTGCATTTTATTGCTAATGAATTAATCTTTTCATTTGTAAGAAAAGTGTTATTTCCTTTTAGAAGTTACATCCGTCTTGTAAACTATATATTTAACAGCCTGTATACAACATTCATTTTCACAAAATACAAGTGTTTATTGTAAAAATGACTTAATTAGACCCCATATTTTTTGTTTTGGTGAACTGAAGGACAGCATGTTTGAAGGCATGTGAAACGTGACTGTTTGTCTTGTCTGTTAAAGGAAGAACATGTATGCCGGATTAGAGGCGCCACAGATGAACGGCGACACTCCGCATGATGCGGGACATGGAGGAGGAGGAGGACATGAGGTTGGAGAGGAACTTCAGTGGACCAAAAAGTAAGTCCGATTTCACTGTCTTAAATGAAATTGGTGCGGATACCATAAAGTAAATCATACTCACAGTGTAACCTTGTCATGATCTTCATAGTTGGCTTCATGCACCTTGTACATGAGGGCGTTATCATCCTGATTATAATCTTGATGACATGTGATTGTTATCAGTGAAGATATACATCGTAACGTGAAAAATCTGTTTGTTTGAGTCTCTTTATTTCTCCAGTAAGTTTTCAGTGAGGAAATATTCCACATATCACTAAAAAACAATACTTCCTCACTATTCAGTAACTATGTTTTCCTTCATTTAGAACACATTTTTCTCTTTTTGAGAAAGAAAGAATCTTTTCATCATTGCATCATTTCTGCAACTTAAGTAAGCAAAGTTATGAAACTGTGTTGCACCTACTTACTCGAATGGCTCTGTTTTCAAGGTTCTGTGGAGGTCTTGTCCTGGATATCAAGAGGAAGCTGCCATTTTTCGCCAGTGACTTCTACGATGCAATACATATCCAGTCTCTGTCAGCCATTTTGTTCATCTACCTGGGCACAGTCACCAATGCAATCACTTTTGGAGGCCTGCTTGGCGATGCTACAGAAAACATGCAGGTAACTCTCCTGCTTTTTATTGTAGTTTTGTCATTATATGTACAACAAGTGAGGTTTGTGTCTGCAGAGATATTGTGGTGCACATTTAAAGGGAAAGCTCCACACTGCTGTTGTATACAGCTGACTGCAGACAAAACAAGTGTCCCATTAACCTTGTACCAGCCAAGCTACGTTATGACTGCTGACAAAGTTTAACTTTGTGCTTACAAGATGAACACTAACCTAAGTATGACCACTTGGAAAAAGCTGGACCTGAACACAACTTTCTGTCCCTAGTGTAGGTCAAGCTTGATCCCCCATTTCCCACAATACAACTCGATAGCATCTCCTCTTTGACCCTCCCTGACTCCAAAATGTTTGCTTAAAAGTTTCCTTAAAAACCCTTGAAACAGTCATACAAAAGTAATTCATCCTAATCATCCCTTATGACTAGAGCTGGATATTGTTTCAAATATCAGTACTCTTTATTGATACTGACACCTGAATTGGCAAGTAGCATAGCTATACTTTCAAACATTTGGTAGCTAAGCATGCTGGACTGCCAACTCTGTCAATACAACGTGCTTGACTTACCACAGACTCTATGGGATGTAGCTGCTGTTGCTGTGGGTGTGTGAGCTCCACGATGGGGGCAGTTGCTGAATGTCGGCCTGCACAAACACAGTGACAGGGCTTACTGTAAGCATCACACAACTGACATTACCCATGGTTATTAACAGGTTAACAACAGAAATTGGCTGTTTTGGTGTAAGTTTGTTGTGACGGTTTAACAGCTGGTGTTTGATGTTAGCCGCTGCTGCTATACACGCTCATGCCAACCAATCTAATCCAATCCACTATATTTATATAGCACATTTTACAAACGGAGGTTTCCAAAGTGCTGCACAGAAACAGAAATAAAATACTAAAAACCAATACTAAATAAAATACTAAAAACAGTCATATAATCGAATAAGAGCAATAAATTAAAAACAATAAATAAAAACAAATAAAATCATTAAGAAAATCAATAAAATAAATTAAAAGACAAGAGAAGACCACACAACTCTCAAGTTATGTTAAAAGCCAGAGAATAAAAGTGAGTCTTAAGACAAGACTTAAAAGTTTCAACTGTGGGGGCTATTTTAATCTGGGGGGGGTAGGGAGTTCCACAGTTTAGGGGCGACCACAGACCACCACAAAGCTCGGTCACCCCTGGTTTTAAGTCTGGTCTTAGGGACCACGAGCTGGAGCTGACCAGTGGACCTCAGTGATCTCGGGGGTGTGTAGATTTGAATGATGTCCGAAATGTAGGTGGGGGCCAGTCCATTCAAAGATTTAAAAACAAACAATAAAATTTTAAAATCAATCCTAAAATGAACAGGAAGCCAGTGCAGCAAGACCAGAATGGGGGTTATGTGCTTGTGTTTCTTGCTTCCTGTTAAAAGACAAGACGCAGAGTTCAGGACTAACTGTAAGCACAACAGGGCATTTTGATTAATTCCTGCATAAAGAGCATTACAATCATCTAAACATGACGTGATAAAAGCATGCATCACACGCTCAAAATTATCAATCAATCAATCAATTTTATTTATAAAGCCCAATATCACAAATCACAATTTGCCTCACAGGGCTTTACAGCATACAACATCCCTCTGTCCTTAGGACCCTCGCAGCGGATAAGGAAAAACTCCCCAAAAAAACCCTTTAACGGGGAAAAAAAAACGGTAGAAACCTCAGGAAGAGCAACTGAGGAGGGATCCCTCTTCCAGGACGGACAGACGTGTAATAGATGTCGTACAGAACAGATCAGCATAATAAATTAACAGTAATCCGTATTATAATTATTAAACGACAAAACAGATTTATCCAGGTAGACGTTGAGCTGGCCATTCCCTGGCTGTTGAGATGGCATCGACAGAAAGTTTGTTGATCTAGCAAGGAGTCGGAACAGTCCAGGATCAGACCCCGGGACAAAAGAGATCGAATGCAAGTATCGTTTTTACTGGAGAAATTTTGATACTGCTTGGTACTGGGTTATATTGGTGGATGCATTAAAGGTACTGGACACCTAGCCCTACTTAAAACCAAGCAGAAGTGTGTGGCACTGTTTTTTATCTGTGGAGACCCTGCCCTTGCGAGCATATCAGCTTTCCGGATACAACAAATATAACATTCTATCAAGTACCTTGCAGTGTACGTATAAGCACAGTAGGGAGGAGAGGCCAAGTATGGATGTTGTTTACAAACACTAATGACAATTCCTGCATAGTATACCTTTAAAACAAATCCATGTTAACCCTGATGACATCATTATGCTTATTTTATCAAACTAGTAAAGCTTCCTCCAGAGCCACAGAAGACACTATTAAAGTATTTTAATAGAGAGTGGTACTCATGATGAGTGAACTAAACTACATGTGTAAAAAAGGTGGAGTGCCTCTTAAACAGTCATAAACACACTGTTAACACAGCATTAGGCAGCCTGTTGCATGTTGTTTCATTTCCTGATTCTAACTACTAATGCTAAAGTAGGCAGTGTTTTGTAGAGGCGCAGTTCATGGCTATTGCATCACATGTCAGTACTAAAGAAATGTGTTGTATTTCTCTAAATGCACTCCTATCCTCCTTTTTCCCCTCACATAGCACACTTTGCTTTTTTTTCTAACATAACCAACATAGAATATGGCTCACAAGAGCTGGGCACTGTATGTATATACTGAATGAGATTTGATCTGTTTTAAGATGACCTAGCTCTCCATGTTAAGTCACAAACTAATGGACAACAAAAATATTTCACTTCAGCTGATAAGCCATGCTAATTTGGAGCTCAGAGGCTCATACTGCATCCATCTGTTGTACCTGCTGTTGACAGGGCTGCAATTGGAAGAGCTGTACAATTGTGCTATAATAGCATATGCTGCTGCAGCCATCTTGGTGCTTCTGATAGCTGACAGTATAGGGTTGTCCCTGGCTTTGGCCGCACCCTTCTGTCAAAGAGATGCATCCTAGCAATCCTGCAGAGCACCAGCCTCAAGGATTTGCCCAGGCTGTAAATAACCACAGATCCAGATTACTCAGCCACTGTAGCTTCGTCATGGCTGCGTTTCTAATGGCCCCTCCCCTTAAACGCCACCACCTCTTCAATCCTCCTCTCCACTCTGTGCACAACAGAGGGAATCCCTGCCCTCAGCCAACCTCACTCAGCACAGGTCTCAGAAGTAGAGCTAAGTTGTCAGTTGCTATCTATCCACTAGCATGCCATCTATCAACTGTATCTATACAGCATTAGGGTTATGAATTACACAGAGTCTAAAAGACTGAGACAACTGGAAATGAAACAGGCCTGTCCTGATGGGCCAGCCTTGCAGCTGTGTGATGTGTACAGGGAAAACAAAACTTCCAGCTGAGTAAGCAAAATTATGGTATTGACGTTCCAAGGCTCAGAAAGAGTTGGAGAAGAAAAATGGAAAATTGTGCTTAATGCTGATAAAAGACTGTGTCTCTTGAACAATTTCTTTCCAAAATGGTTAACATGGAGTCGTGCTACAAATATGAATGTTCGATCTCATCTCTTTTTGTATATTTTTTTTAGGGCTAACATGTTCCATGAGCTGTGTGTAATGTCTGTGTGTTTTTCCACATGTGTGCAGGGAGTGTTGGAAAGTTTCCTGGGTACGGCACTGACAGGAACAGTGTTTTGTCTGCTGTCCGGTCAACCCCTGACGATTCTCAGCAGCACAGGCCCGGTGCTTGTCTTTGAAAGACTCCTTTTCACCTTCAGCAAGTGAGTAGTTACTGATCAAACTAGGGCCATCATCACCTATTTAACATTGTGGTGGGGGGACCATTTTCAGCTTATACTGTCTACAACCCAACCCTCCATGGGGTGTGTAGGGGGGTAATATCCCCCATCATTCAGCATTTTGAAACAGAAAGCTTGCATCAGGGGTTCTCAAAGTTTTGATGATTGTGAGGCATTTTAGGGAGCCAGCATATGATTGAGGGTCGCACAAGAAAAGTGACCACACTGACTCTACCATGACTTTTTTTTATTATGACATACATGACTCTTTCTACCGCTTTTTTATGACATATGAAACTGTGATACTTTTAATTACATGATGTAATGTACTATGACTTCTTTCTGCATTTTTATGACATACTATTGATTTTTATGACACTTTCATGGCATACTAACAGTTACAAAAAGATTGCCAATAATATAGCCTGGTAACACTCATGGTGAATTCTAATTTTCTACTCTCTAATATGTTTGAAAAAAGTCAAACATTAGCTCCTGTTGGGGTACGGCAACACCACTTGGACAAACCACACGCAGATTATGATGATTCATGATTATGATTACTTGCTGATGATTATATTGGATGGTGGGGCGTGGTTGCCTCTCACAGCATAGCACATTTATTTATATTTTTTCATCATGTCAGGGAGGACAATTTAAACACTGGGGTGGTCCCCCAATATATACTACAATTACAGCCTAGGATCAAGCTCATTCCAGCACTTTAAAATGATGTAATATTAGCAAGGGCAAAATACAAATCAGAAGCAGCTGCAGTAGCCTGGCAGATATTTATAGGTTGCTGTCTATCTCCAAAGGACAGATGCTGTTTCTGTGTTTACTGGGATGCTCTCCTTGTGCCGCCTTTTAAATGAAATAAAAAATCCAAGCATAAAGAATACAAATTGATAATTCACGTTTATTGTAGGCTGGCAACTTTTCCTTCAGGTTTGCTTGTTGTAAGAGTATCACACTGGAACTTTTTGTGCTTACTGTAAATCTGCTGGCAGTTAACAGTTGCCAGCTGATTGTTAATTTTCCATGTGTTTTTGCCGTCAACTTCCTGTCCCAACTGACTCGACGACCACACACACGCCCTGTTGTAAAACCAGATGTAGGAGACAGTGCCAACACAGGAGCTAATGTATTTTGTTGAAGGCATTTTATTACACTATCTATTGAATGTCTGTTAACTTGTTTATCTGTACAGTCCAACTATTTCATCTCTGAGAACAAGTAATTTAACATTTCACAATACCTTATGGGTGTTAATGGTTGCTAAATGCTGACTTCTCCCTTCTACATCCACTGTACTCCCATCCTCTCCCAGAGAGAGTCTTCTAGCATTACCAAACACCACGCCGATTATGTTCCATTATTAATAATTCACTCTCATTTAATTTTACACTGTGAGTGAAGAATGTTGTGGCGTCTGTGTCCGCCAAATGTTTCCATGCCTCCGGTCAGTGGTCGCTGACTCAGTGGCAGCTGTTAGCCTGTCTACAGCTGTTGGATATCACAGGTGCATTATTTCCATGTGGAGAAAAGCCTGCTGACAACTCTGGTTGCAAGTGTTTCACAGCCTCAAAATCAGTGTTTTATTTTTAAAAGCTTCATGGCATAAACAATATTTACAAACCTTTAAGAACACTTTAAGGAAGCCCACATTTCACAGAATTCAAGTTAGACAGAGGTGACTGAAAGTACAGTGAATTCCTAGCAGGATTTTGCTTTGAAATAAAATATGATGGTGTAAGGATACACTTGTACACAATGAACCACTCTCTCTGTCTCTAATGTGTCCCTCTCCTTAGAGACAACGAGTTAGACTACCTTGAGTTCCGGCTGTGGATCGGCCTGTGGTCGGGTATATTCTGTCTGCTGCTGGTCGCCACAGACGCCAGCTTCCTGGTGCAGTACTTCACACGCTTCACCGAGGAAGGCTTCTCTGCGCTCATCAGCTTCATCTTCATCTATGACGCTTTCAAGAAGATGATAAAGCTGGCCCATCACAACCCGATCAACTCAAACTACGATCCCAACCTCGTCACTCAATACGACTGCATCTGCATGCCAGGTGTGTAGTCGTAGAAAAATAGCTGTGGTGGCCATGTAAGGGTAGATTACAGCAGGGGTGTCACTGTATCTGGTAACATAGACAGTGTCTGATACCAACACACCGTTATCTTGAACCATCCTTTGCCAAAAAGTTCTCATTGTTCGATGCCTTCAGTATCAGCAGTGATACCAGACAGTGAAAGCTGAACAGTCTGATTTGGTTTTGCCCTGTTTGGCAGAGATGTCACTATTGTATGTTAAACAAAGCTTTCAGCTTATTTTTGCCTTGTTTACAGTGGAGATAACAAATGATACTAGTGTGTGTCAGCCTGTAGATACCACTGTTTACCTTCTCAACAGCCCTATCAGTTTCAGTGCCGCGAGTGACTCGGCAGGATTGTTTGGGAGAGAGATGTTGACCCTGATTCAAACTGACAAGTGTGACACTGCAAGTTATCTCATTTTGGTCAACATTGTGTCTCTTTACTAGGCAACTCATCAGACCCCCTTGATGTTTCTGCATGGGCAAACAGTACTGAAGTGGTATGTAGTGTCTTTGTTTAAATGACATTTAGCAGCATGGATTCAAAATTTCATAAGTGTTGCTTAATTTGACAACAGAGCTGTTTTTTTTCCCTGAATGTTGTTGCTTGTTGGTTAAAGGAACCTTTTTGTCCTCATCTCTCCAGCCAGCAAATGCCACCTGGGCGTCTCTGACCAAGGATCAGTGTCTGAAGTACAAAGGGCAGCTGGTCGGAGAGAACTGTGGCTATGTGCCTGACATCACCCTGATGTCCCTCATTTTGTTCTTTGGGACCTACACCTGCTCCATGGCTCTGAAGAAGTTCAAGACAAGCCGCTTCTTCCCCACCACAGTGAGTGATAGTATCCATCTATGTATGTCTAACAGTGGGGTTTTTTTCTATTCTGGCCCTGTGCCCAATGTTGGAAGCAGTGAGCATCTAGTGAAACTGTGACCAGTGACATTATAGATATTTGTGGTGTCACCAGAAAGTCAACAGTTTGGCAAAGAAAAGAAGAATTGGGCTCAAGCTCAGATTCATAAGTTAATTTACACTGTCTTCAAACCAGTAACCTCACTTTTCTGATAAATATCCAAAATAAATGATTTAATTCAGGGTCATCCCTTTGTTCCTAGGGTCCTATGTTCCCAAGGGCCTAATGTTACTTGAGCCTTACGTTGCGTTTTGAGCATGAGATTGATAAGGGCTTTCTGCACAGTACAAATTGCAAAAAACTAGGGTGACACAATTAATCGAAATATCATAGAAATTGCAATGAAGCCAAGTAAAATATACAGACAACAAGAGCTGCAATTTTTTGATAAAGGTAAATGTATCACAACATACCATTATATATGAGGTATTGTGGTGCTACAGAGATGCCCAAACTTATCATATCATCTTAGCATATCATATTCCAGACATAATGAAACATACTTGTTTGATACAGATCCCAGCAAAAATCACGTAACCATTATTTTTATATTTTTTCAGTGAGTATAAAATGCAAAAATGACCTTTCCCACCAAAATTGACACTCATATTGCAATCACAATATCTATCAAAATCAGTGCAGTATGTCTTTTTCTTTTCTTTTTTTTTTTTGCATATTGTGCAGCCCCACAAAAGAAAAAAGTGCAGATCTGAATCTGTTCAGCCACTGTTGAGATAATGATGTCAAAAATCAAGTCATATTAAGAGGATATTGAACTGGGGAACATAGGATCATGGCACCATAGGTACACTCCCAACTAAGAGTCTAGAGCTATGTTAGAGATGTGAGGCTGTACTTAAGCAAAGTGGTGCTTTGAGGTAAATGCTAACGTCTATATGCTAACATACTCACAATTACAATTCATGTTGATGTTAAATGGGTATAATGTTCACCATGTTCCCATTCTTAGTTAGTATTTTAGCATATTAATATTTGCCAGCATATTTGTTAGCACAAAACGCAAAGTACAGCTGGGTAGATGGTGTCCATGGCAACCCATTCAATAATGTGGATGTGACATTGGGTAACAAAATGTACCATTGGTGTTTACTTAGTATAAATGACATATATATAGTCTAATGTAGTTCTTTGTAGTTCTTTGTCAAACACAAAGAACATGTCATTGTCTGGTTATGTCTGGTAGTTCCTACCGCCACAAGCCAAAAAGAAAACCCACTGTCAAACCTGCTGTCAATGTTTACCCCGTCTAGGTGAGGAAGCTCATCAGTGACTTTGCGATCATCTTGACCATTTTGGTCTTCTGCGGCGTGGATGCCTTTGTCGGTGTGGAAACTCCAAAGCTCATAGTGCCAAGTGAATTCAAGGTACAAACCACACTAGTCACAAACTAAGTTAGTCACTGTTTCATTTTGTGTTTGAAATCATTGCACTGAGTTAATTTTAGCTGAAAGACAACAGCCAGCCAGGTGCACTTTCCTCTCACTACACTGATAATGATCCATGTTTCTGCTACAAAGCCTCTAAGATTCTTTAAAATCCCAGCATAATGCTTTCTTTGTAGTTTGACCAGTAAGCGACACATGAAACTAAGTCACAGTCAGTCTTGCAGATTGCTCAAATGTTCCTCAGCTGGCGTAAAGACCGCCTTGGCACAGAGGACGTGAATGATGAGGTAGAGGAGCAGGTAGCTGCATCAAATAACAGCTTGATTATAGGTGATGTGAGAACACAGACGGTCTTGTAGTTGCAGGTACAGAGCCAGCTTTGTCTGACCACAGAGTCTTAATTCACAGATTTGTGTCTTGCAATAATGCAGCAGTAATGTTAGACTCTGGTCATTGTTAATACTCTCTGAAAGTGTAATGGAGTAATCACTTCAAATTAGATATTTTTTCTGTTCTACTTGAGATGTTATCAATGTCTGAGGGATCTGGACTATGTACACGCAGAAATAAGATGATACACTAGTCAGGTGTTTTTCATTTATTGGTGTCCAGGTTGCTTTAACAGCCTTGTTGTTCTTCGTTATTTAGCCCACAAGTCCACTGAGGGGCTGGTTTGTTCCTCCTTTTGGAGGCAACCCTTGGTGGGTGTACCTGGCTGCCGCTCTTCCTGCTCTGCTGGTTACCATTCTGATATTTATGGACCAGCAGATCACTGCTGTGATTGTCAACCGGAAAGAACACAAACTCAAGGTTGGTACAACACATCAAGGTCTTATTCATTTTGAAAATGCTAGCATAAATGAACAAAGAACTTCTGAACTACTGAACATAAGACTATAGCCATATTTTAGAAATATCAAAGGCAAACTTCAATATTTTTCAACCCGGGTCATAGTTTCCCAAGTTGTTTTATCTAACTGACTAATGGGAGCAAAACATTTTTTCAGTGTGTCCAGTATTGAGCCAGAGCGCTGCAGCCAGCATTAGCAAAACAGGCTGCAGTGTCACCACTCAGAGCATGTTTGCACCGCTAATGTATTGTCACTGACAGGCTCAGATTATTACTTCTCAAGTCTGACAACATTGTGGAAAGGAACCAGACAGAGATAGACCTTGTTATTAAAGCATAAGTTCCTTTTTGTTTACTCAGAAACAGCCCAGAAATCAACACCCCCAAACTCACTAGGCGCCATTCAAATAAGCAGCTTGCATAGAGCCAGTTGATTTTACATCTGACTGGTTGAATAATGGGTTTATTTCAACCAAACCAGAGTTGGTGATGGTTGGAACAGTTGAAAGACAAACCAGGTTTTTTGTGAGTTTTGTGTAGTTTCTGTCGACTTTGAATGAAGTGTTTCACAATAAATTACTGTTTATTTAAATGGAGTCTGGTGGGTGTGATGACAGCGATTTTGGGGGCAGTTTCTGTTGAAACAAAGGTCGATCCCCGTAGGGATACTCACTATAATAAGTTGTCAGAAACTTCAAATGATAATCTGAGCTCGCCAGCGGCAAATACAAACACTTTTAGTACTTAAGGAATTTCACAGAGTGAGCATGCCCTGAGTGTTTACATTGCAGTCTGTTTTGCTGCTGCTGTCTGCAGCAGTCTTGCCCAATACTGGACCACTTTCAGAAACTGTTGTTCCCATTAGTCAGTTAAGCCCTATTCGCACGGGACCAGTATTACCAGGGGACCTCATGTGATTTAGAAATAACCCCCTACGTCTGTTTTTTGTAGCACATTTGCCCAGGATAAGCAAAGTCTGTATTTTATTCAGATTTACTGACATTATCCCCTGGATGTGATGTGCACAGTCATGTGTAACTCCACTCTACGCAACACAGAAACACCGTAGAGCACCTCTGGCTTTGATGGCCTTGTTTTTCTTTTAAACGTAGAATAGAACCATTTCATCCACACATTGTCACATCTCATCCATCTCATCATCTTTCAAGATTTTGCTTCTCTGATGGAATTGAAGTTACTCTTTCTGTAAATGGGTCTCCATGCATCCTGCTCCCAAAATGCTGTCAAAATGTTCAATTATAATTGCCAAAACAGCCTCAGTAATTCTAGCACGGGAAAGAAACGAGGCACAGGGAAAACAGAAGACTTAAATACCACCCCAAATTGCTGAGATGTTGATTTGCACACGACTAATACCATCACCTGACCTCTGTGTTTGGAGAAATATGGAAGGTAATTTGCGGGGGGGGTTTACTTGACAACTTGGCAGATTGGCATGGGATTAAGATCAGAGACAACCTCCACAATTATTAAAATGTGCCAGAGGTCCCCGGGTAATACTAGTCCTGTGAGTATAGGGCTTTAGATACAAAAACATGAGAAAATAGGGTCGAGGTTGAAAAATACCAAACGTGTCCTTTAACTGTTAATGCATGCTCCATCTGTACCCTGTAACATATGAGCTGCTTCACTGTGAGAATCTCTCTTGTCTCTCTTTGCTCGTGTCTTCTCTCAGAAAGGGGCAGGGTACCACTTGGACCTGTTCTGGGTGGCTGTCCTGATGATTGTCTGCTCTTTCATGGGCCTGCCGTGGTACGTGGCTGCCACTGTCATCTCCATCGCCCACATCGACTCCCTGAAAATGGAGACCGAGACGTCGGCCCCTGGGGAGCAGCCTAAATTCCTGGGCGTCAGGTGAGAGAATGCAGCTGCTGGACACAGTGCTGACATCATTTAGGAATTAAATTGTTTCTAAAATGATGGTACAGAGTGAAAGTTTCTACTCCTCTCTTCATTTATTTTGGATTCCCAGGTGAAAATAAATCTCTTAGCAGGTGGCTAGAAGGCAGAGTTTTCAATACAATGGGCTGAATTGCTGTGTGTGTGTGTGTGTGTGTGTGTGTGTGTGTGTGTGTGTGTGTGTGTGTGTGTGTGTGTGTGTGTGTGTGTGTGTGTGTGTGTGTGTGTGTGTGAAATCCACCCTACAAAGAAAAATTCATGCATGTTTTTTCCCTAAAAAAATGAAAATGTGGGCAAGTAGACAAGCATTTCCTTCTGCCATCCTCCCATGATTAGTCTAACCATAAATGGTCAACGCAGAGCCTTTCCTTTTGTATATAATGAAAACATGTGCACAAAGACAGAATCATCTTCCAGTAGTAACTAAAAGGGAAAAATAAGTAATCCTACTCAAGCAATCAGGAAGAAGAGGGACTGAAGAACACAAAAAAGAGAGAAATAGGTCTTGGAAAGGAGAGAAAGGGAGTAAAAATCTATACAAAGCCACAGATAGACTTGCATCAGTGTACTTAAGTGAGAAACGTGTGTTTTGATTACTATGCTTGTTCTCCACGTCTTTAAAGATTTTGTGCGATATTGTGCGTATTATGTATTTGTGATAATGTGAATGTTTCCTTAATGTTAATTCTGAAATGAAAATTTTTTCTTTTGAAAGTGAAACGCCTTTTTTAAGATCAATTTTGTGTGTACACAGCTGATAGAAATTAAGACCTGAAAACCAAAGTTTTGGACATTTCTGTTACAAAGATAGTGTGTATATTGTAGATGCAGTGTTATCTCCAGTGAATTTGGATTTAATGGAAACATCATATGAAATGTTTTTCATATATCTTGCCTTCCATGTTAGCCAGAGTTGTTCTTTTAGTTTTGTGTTTTTCCTCTTTTTCCCCTAATCCAGGGAACAAAGAGTCACTGGTATCTTTGTGTTCCTCCTGACGGGACTCTCTGTCTTCATGGCCCCTATCCTCAAGGTACTGTAGCGCTTCAGCTTCTTAATGCCTCCACAGAAACATGGATTACTGTCCACCTGTTTTAGGACAAACTCCTGTCACTCCTCTTAAATTTAAAATAATTTAAAATCTTGTATTCATCCGATTAGGAGCTCCCATAGTTGAAGTAATTCGATGTGAAATAAGCATGCTCATCGGGGCTTAAGCTCCGATTGCAGCTGAGTGCCTTCTCCAGTTTCCATTCCCACATTAAGCTGCCAAACAACAAAGAAAAACGTGAAGTCAGTGAGAGGATATTGTTTGAGCTGGTACTCCCCCTTGTGGACATTTTTAATATTGTACTTCTGGTCCTGTCAATACATTTTCCTTTCCAAACTGGCTTGTCATCTACTATCCGGAAGTGAGTTTGGGAAAGATGCAAAATGTTAAGTGTGAATGCTGTTTCAAATGTATTTCCATCTGCCATGCTTAATCCTCTTCATGCTTAAATATTAACTTTGTGGCAGATTTCTGATCATACATGGATATGTTCCACTGCTGGCTGAGCAGGTAGCTGCCACACCTGTGTGCTCAGCCAAGTGACTGAACACACTGGTGTCTACTGAAATAACTTTCTTACTAGTAAAGCTGCTTGCAGACTATTTTTAAACCAAGCAGTGATGCTAAAAATTAACACTGGCATTGCCTGTATGGAGAGAGCTCTAACATCTTTAGCAAACTTTTCATGTCTTTAGAATTCATTTAAGCTCAGGTGACTTTGTTACAGCCGGTCACATATCATATTAATAACATTATTCATTGTCCTCTGTGTCCTTCAGTTCATTCCCATGCCTGTGCTCTATGGTGTGTTTCTCTACATGGGTGTGGCGTCGCTCAATGGTGTCCAGGTGAGTTAGTCTGTCCTGTTAAGTGACTTAACAAGTGTTGAACAAGATACTTGAAAAAGGGTAATACATTACATAATACTCATTGTAAAAGTAATAACATTACTTAAGTAATTACATGAACAGTACATTGAGGTTTAACAAGCAGCCAGCCAGTACTTACTCAGTCAGTGTTGCTTAGCCTCAGTGACAGCAGCACTCCTGTACACACACCCTTCAACTGTGGACAAAACCCACCTGAATGCATGCTTACTAATCAGTGCAAGTCAAGCTAATGCTGGCTAGCGAGCAGCTAAGAGACAACATATCACAACTTTTGAGTTTGTGGGAGGGGTATTTGTCCCTTTATGATAGAGGTTAAATGCCTCCCAACACTTTAAGCCCCTCTGCTGAGCTAACACGTCCCACAGGAGTCTGTCCTCTGAAGGCACAGAGACAAAACTGATATTAACCCTCTGCGAAGGTGGCAACGTATTTTGACTCGTAAAATGTCAAAGTAACAGAGCATTACTGGGATTAGTTACTGAATTTCAAACTGTAATCCCTTACACTATATAATACAATATAACATTAAAACTGTCTGTAAAAGCGTCCCTACTCACTTCTAGTTGCAGCCATAAACTAAACTAAAGCATCTGTCTACAATATCTTGTAAATACTACACAGATATTGTTAACTGTCTGACTGCAGCATGTCCGTTCTCGTGACCGGACTGACCTGTTTGTTTGTTTGTTGCTGTCAGTTCATGGACCGCTTGCAGCTGCTCCTGATGCCAGCCAAGCACCAGCCGGACCTGATCTACCTGCGGCACGTCCCCCAGAGACGCATCCACCTTTTCACCTTTATCCAGGCCTTGTGTTTGGCCCTCCTCTGGATTCTCAAGTCCACCGTGGCTGCCATCATCTTTCCTGTCATGGTGAGAAATGGCTGCAATCGCTGGTGTTGCTGACCACAGTTACACAGAGCTAGGCTTTATCTGGGCATGAGAGTTGTTAAAGCTTATTTCTCTGTCTGCAGATCTTGGCATTGGTTGCTGTTCGTAAGGCAATGGACTACGTGTTCTCACAGCATGACCTCAGCTACCTGGATGATGTCATCCCAGAGAAAGACAAGAAGAAGAAAGAGGATGAGAAGAAAAAGAAAAACAAGAAGAAAGGAAGCATTGACAGTGAAATTGAGTTTGTAAGTGAACCATTCTTTCAACCTAAACATTTAACTGGTCTGTATATCTGTTGTTGTCATGTGATTGTCTACATCCTCCTATAGATCCTCCGTATGTGTTAATGTTCTCCCTCCATCCTCCCACAGTCTGACTACCCCTACCATGACAATGTCCCCAGCATAAAAATCTCTATGGATATGATGGAGCAGGAGCCCATGTTGGGTGATAAATCTATGGATAGTGAGTACTAGCCAGGGCTTGCTTTGCCATAGCTCTAAGGACTGCTCAAATTTTGCTTGTAAAGGCTTTGTGCCTTGTCATACTAGCCTTCCTGCATGCACTAACAAATTTCTTGAGCACCTTAAAAAATCAGTATGCTCTTCTGACTATAATACTGCCAGTTTTTTTTTCCACAGAGTTCTTAATATTATAACCAATAAAGTAGCTTTGCAGTGCTTGCTTTCTTTTCTTTTTACTCTTTTTCTACTGATCCATTTGAAATTTCAGAGTCTTTGTAAAGTACATTTTTAAAAGTTTTTTTTTTTTTTCCTGCAGGAGATGAATCCAAGACTTTCCTTAACCCGCATTCGTCGTGCTGAGCACTACTTTGAGTCTCCCACAGTGGCCGAGTGAGTGAGTACCAGCTGGCTTTCACGTGTCGCATATTTTCTCTGAAAGGAAATGCACAAGTGTGATTTATGAGTTCCTACTGCACCGTATTTATATCACTCTTTGTCTTTTTCTCTTTCAGTCTCGACAGAGGTTCATACACAAAAGGTTCGCCTCAAATTCGCATAGGCAGGAACTCTGAGGATAACACTTTCCTCTGGAGGAAGAACTCTGAAACAGATCTGTGAAGGAATTATTTAAAGATACAGAAGAACCAGCACAAACATCCTCTTTTGTAATATAGTACTGATTCGTAACAGTATTTTTTTTTAAATATTTCCTGTGTAAGGATTTAAATCAGAACAGCTGGAAGTATTTGTCTTAAAACTGAAACACTTTGGTGGTACTGAATTTTAATAAGGGCTGACACGGGGTATGTTGGAGCTTCATCCACATGAGTTCTTGCAGAAAACAAAAGGGCTACTCAAGGTCATCTTAATGCAGTTTTTATGGGACATTAATACTTTAAGAATGTATATGCTAATAATTTATAAAAAACTGTCCAACTAAAGATGTTTTATCATAAAAGATGTCCAGGATACAGTAGATTTATAGAATACAGATGGTGTTCCCCATAGTTTTTATTTTTATGTTTTATCTTCTCTTCCAAATAATCCCAAACACAAACCAGCCTCTCTTCTGATAGTACTGTTTTTAATATTGTGATTTTTTATGTTCCTTGTAGAATTAAAATCCCAACTACTGGAATCTTAAGATTAAAACATACTGTAGTGGAGGTACTGCATTTGAAGGCAAGTCAAGGCGATACACATGAGAAATCCCACTTAACTTATAGTGATCAAAAGGGCTACTAAAGGCCATCGGTGCACAGTTATTTGCAGGTATTTATTTTATATTTACGGGCATATAAATTATTTAAAAAGCATCCATCCAAGGCTGCATACTCACAGAACACAACCAGAAGATCATGTAAGAATACCATGTTTGTTTCAGTATGGTAAGAAGTAAATGGTTTAACACCATACGGACTGGAACTTTTTTCCTTTTTTTCCTTCTTCCTTTTTCTATATTTATTATATTTAAACTCTCTGCAAATGAATTTGCTGTTTGAACATTAAGTATGGCTTTACCATTAAACTTCCCCATTTGTGCAAATTTGACGATATTCTTTCAGTGGTCTGTATCCACTCAGCTGTCTTTTCCCTGTTTAAGGGAGATGTAGATGTATTATACCTGTATGTAGCTCTACCTCTTATGTTTCTGTAGGTGCCAGGCATTATATATTCAGCACATCTGTTGTGCAAATTATAATTTTTTTGATCAAACACTGATTTATTTTATTGTTTTTTTTTTTCAACTGGCACTGCATAGGATCTCTGAATCTCTTCTTGGAGTTCCTTTTTGCTCTGTGACACTTAAGATATTGTATTTTTTTGTTTGTCAACGTGAAATAATTATGTATGAATTTGCAGTTTTGTCCCAAAAGCAAAAAACATTTGAGATTTTGTTTCCACCAGTTTCTCACTTTTTTTTTTTTTTTTTTTTTTTCCTTGGCTTTCAGTTTCCCCCCAAATTCAATACATGAAACGTGCTAAGGTTGGGGGGAAGGGATGGCCTGTATTGTTATCCCACACTTGACTGTGAACTAAACCCTAAAAGCCTATTTGAATATTCCTTTTTAAAATGTGATCATATTTAAAAGCTGTTGTGATAAATGTGATTAATTTTCAATCTTTGAGGAAATTCTTGTTTGTTTTTTTAATCATGTAATGTGTGTGTTTTTATAAAATGCAAATCAACCAACAATCACTGTGAGGCAATGCAACGTTGTGACTTCCAGCCCTGGAAGAACTACCGCTTTATAGTATACAGGGTAAAAAAATGTTTGAGCAACAGCTTCACTTTAAAATTCATATTCTTCTTTGACACTATTTTTAATGCATCATTATCTAAATTCCATTTAGTGACAGATTGATGTCTTAAATTTTAATCGTTAATCATTGTTCTGTGTTACACACTGTAACTTAAACTAATTCAGTTGATTTAGGATATTAATTCATATATGAATGTAATACATCTCAATCATTTGAAATGCATATAAGGACATGAACAATCAGCACTGCTTCTGATTTGTAGTGCAAAGAAGGGCTTTAATGAATGCTTTCACAATCACATCAATATGCTGTCAAGATGTGAAGCACAAGACTGAAGTTGCTTCCAGTCAACACTTTGAACCAAAAATCAAAAACCACATTGTCTTCCACTTTGTTCTGTAATCTGTATATCTTGACTTTTTGACTCTCTGGTTCTGATTCCGCAATTAATGTCATATTTTTGATGTTAAACCAATTTTATACAAGCATCTTATGTGCTCAATAACCATAGATTACTCAGAAGGAAGCAGATGGTGGTGTTTTTTATGGAGTAGTGTTTTGAATGAGAGCAATAAAACAATCCAAATGATTCTTAAATACATTGTTGTGTTTTTCTTTAAATCATTCAAGTTTGGTCGAAGAGTTTGGACCATGCAGCTCCTACAGGATGGGTTTTCAAAAGACTAAGAGAACTTGAAACAGTGTTGAAGTCTGACATGGACAGTATGATCCGCACTACATCACAGATGGATTACTGAACAGGCCTGCCGGGCACAGGCCCACTCAAAGAGACATGTACCGACCTGGAAGAGACTCAAAATGACCACAAAGAGACACAAAACAACAACAGAGATGCAAAACAGCTGCAAAGGGACTCTCAAATATGACAAAGGGGGCAAAACAACCACAAAGGGAGTCCAAATGAACCCAACGACATATAAAATAACTACAAAAAGACACAAAGCAAATGCAGTGTGACTCAAAATGACCTCAGACACGAAATAACTGCAAAGAAAAGCAAAAAGACTACAAAGACTTAAAATGACCATAAAGAGACACATAACAACTATAAAGAGACTGACTGCAGAGACAAAGACATAAACAACAATGAAGAGACTTCATATGACTACAAAGAGACACATAACCACAGACAGATGCATAAGGGCTACAGAGAGATGCAAAATACCAAAAAGAACTGTAAGGTCTGTGTGTCTTGCTCCAGTGTAGCAGAGGTGGGACATTCTGCATGTCTGTGCCCAGGGGCCCACCGTATCATTATTTTCCCATGCACTACACACAGATGGTTTTATTCAAGCTTACATATCAGTTAAGATCACAGGGTGTTTTTAGACTTCTGCTAACAACAAAGGTGATAGGAATATTGACTATCTGGCTGGGGAGATGCAGACACGTGGAGTGCGTGTGTGTTTTTTAAGTAGATGAATTGGGTTGAATTCAAGAGCTCAGAGATAAGCCTGCTCAGTCTCACAGCAAAGATAAGAAAGGATGGCTGCATAGTTTCCACGATCACAGGACTTGGGCCGGCTGTAATGAAACTAATTGGCTCATTACTATGAGTCACTGTGTTCTTGTCATTGCCACGAGGAAAAAAAAATGTGTAATAATTAACTCTTCTGGTGTGGGAGAGAACATCAATGGTTTTTTTCCCCTGACATTCGCTCAGGCTAATGCTCCTGGATATTATATGTGTTGCCCGAGTGACTGAATATGTGTGATGGTCAAAGCTCAGAAAGGGTTACCCGACTGGCTTGTCCTTAAAAACATCCTGAAACGTCTGCATCCATTCATCACATAACAGCTGAGGGCTCACACAAGCATCATAAATCCAACATCACATTCTGTTCAATACTGCAAATGTCATGTATCCACATTTTACCATGTGAACAAAACTAAATAGCAAATGCATAAGCAGCAGATAATGCTTGAGCCCCCACATGGTGTTTAATCCCAAGATGTGTTATTTTTTGACTCAAGGGGGCAGTAGTGTCTCTTTTCAAAAAGGCACATGCACATGTTATAATCAGGTTTTTCTGTTTGGGTTCATGTTTAACACCATTTCTGCTCACAGCTGTTGCAACGGCATCAATTGTTACCGTATGTTCTGCTCAGTAGCAAGCCCGGTTCTAGGCAGGCATATATGAGGGGGCAGTCATAAATGTGAAGGGGGCATCATGCTCAAGCACATTTTTGCCATAGGTAGAGCTGACAAATAAAGGTCACTCACTCACTCACTCGCAGGATGTGGGGTAGTTTATTAAGAGTGCTAGAGCTGTAGCTTCTTTCCCTACAGCTCTAGCACTCTTAATAAACTGACAGGGCACCCTCTGGCTTTCCGCACTCACTGTACATCCCCTTCCCATGACATGGTCTCCAAGGTTCATAACAATGCCCTGTGATTGTCTGTCCAGACTCGGCTCGTTGTGTCATTTCTCAGGCGAGGGGAGCCATTAGTGTTTTCCCTCTGGGTGTTTTTTTTTCTAAATAAAATGTCTACTTCCTTGCCAGCCAAGGCAATCATGGATGTCACAGTTAATAAAATCAGTCTGTATTTTTGAGTTAATTGGCTGTATGCCACTAGTTCTGCATTTTATGTTGGTGTGTGTGTGTAAATTAATAATTCCCTGCACTCTGGTGCAAGGGACATAATGTTAAAAGAAAAGTGTTGGAGGAGTGATGTTTGAAGACTTCTTGATGGTGGTCCACACTTTTCTGCCACACAGTGTGAATGCTATGTAATTATACTACCACTGCCATGAGTGAAAGTATTGCCAATTGTATGCATGTGCAATCCAAATGAAGCAAAGCATCCACTGTGAAAAATATGTTACAATTAGCTCTCAGGGGGAGCTAATAAGATGAGGAGTGGGACTTTGGGAGACAATTTAATAATGAGGTAAACGGAGCAGAAAACCACGCTACAAAAAATTCTCTTTTCATGACGCTGCCTACAATTATTGTTCTATTTAAACTCTAAAGTCATGTTGTTAGAAAGTTTTAGTTAGTTAGTGTGTAGTGGCCTGCCTCCTTAATGGAGCCTCTTTTCCTCTGGAAAACAAAAATGAGGTGATTATTTTTTTCTGTGATTTTAACACACCTTTGGTGTTTTATCGTTCTGGTGTGTAAGCTGACAGTAATAATAGGTATACAGCAAAATTGTAGGTGGTTAAGCTGAATACTAAGATGAAACAAGTATCCAGTATGGATTATGTACTTTTTATGAGTAAGAGTATCATCCAATTAAAATGTGTCAATATCTGCACTTGTGATGAAGGAAAATCTTTGTTTGGGTAGCTGTGTTCAGTCTCTTACTCTTGTGATCAAGATTTATCTGAAGCTCAATATACTGAGGCTGTTCTGTCATAGTTTTCTAAAAAATAATAAATATAGCAACTTCTGATTAATCCCACAGATGTACAAAGAGAACTGGATACAGTGGTCGAGCTGCGCCCTGTACATTCTTACAAAAGTTGCCCAGTGGTGCATAAAACCAAAAAAGTTCTACTTACCGGGTATGAAAGTGCACAGAGTTTCTGCATTTTTGGACCCATACAGTAGGTACACTACAGGCTTCCGCAAGCCGGACCTGTGTATAA
Organism: Epinephelus fuscoguttatus; assembly: GCF_011397635.1. Lineage (NCBI taxonomy): Eukaryota > Metazoa > Chordata > Actinopteri > Perciformes > Serranidae > Epinephelus > Epinephelus fuscoguttatus. The sequence goes on along the minus strand of NC_064769.1, from coordinate 9,523,567 downwards.
TTGACAGAGTGAAAAATTGAATTTCCCCTCGGGGATTAATAAAGTATATAAAAATAAATAAATAAATAAATAAAATTAAAAAAGCCGAGCAGCTGACTTCCAGTTTGGCCCTTAACTTGAATGGGATAAAATGATTTAATCGTGCCACTCTTTTAGACTTTAAATTTATCGGACCAAATTGATCAAATCCTAATCATAAAATGAGTCATTTTGTGGGGGTGGTGATGCTCAAAAATGTGTCTCCACTGATTTACAGTAATTACATGGCTTGGCTGCTATGAAAACTGGCTACAAAGCCCAGCAACCTTCCTTGGGGCCTGAACAACCCATACCCATTTCAGTCTTAAAGTAACAACTTCCAGTGGGCTGGGGTTTATAAATGGCACATCTAATAGGGTGGAATTGATGTCTTCTACTACTGTCTGCTACCCAAAATTTCAATAAAAATATTAATTAAAAAAAACCAAACAAAAAAAAAACAACAACTTCCTGTTGGCTCCCACTCATTTCCGGTTAACCCCATCCATGTTTGATTTAAAGAGCCCAGTCTCACTCTCGAAATCCAGCACTTGGGCAGGGACTTGCAGCGCCAGAAACCAGTGAAAAAGGCATCCGTTAACGTTGGCATGATACGCAGCTGGTGGCAATTAGCCTATAGTTTAATGGCGCTCAGCAGCGTCAGGGGGTAACATGGTGGGACAATGACGAAAGTTAAGGCGACGAAAGTCCAAATGTGGTTGGCGGGAGGGGTGGTGGACGGGCTCAACAAATACTGACCTTGACCTGAGAGAGCGGTGTTTGTGTCCTGTAAAATTCTAAAGCCAAACCCTGCTGTTTTTTTGTTTTTGTTGCCTAAACCCAATCATGTGTGTTTGTTGTTGAAGAAAAAAAATTTGCAGTGTTGTACCAATGTAAATTTCCCATAAAAACGTAAGTGTATCTTGAACTTAACACAGTGTCCCAGTACGGCAACAACCAACGCACCTAGTGTACCTTGCACATTGTATGTAGATGTGGAAAGTCTATGACCGAATCGTCAATATGTGACGACGTCGGAGTGAGAATGTATTGATTTAAATTCTGCCCATTCTAAGTACGGACACAGATAGAGGTAATTTGGACAGACAGCGATACAGATAATGGTGTACTCGCTCATTCCTACACAATTGTTTCATTTCTTTATGCATTCTGGTGAGTTTCTATGCACTGATTTGTGGCTTTTCTGCATCGCTTTATGAAGTACATGTCTTAAATAAAAGTCCTCTGCTATTTTGAGAGAAATGCACCGTCTAAATATTAAAGGTTACATTTCCCTTGAGCCCCCGCTTAGGTCTACATCTATGCATCTATGCATCTTAAAGTAAATATGATGTCCAGATGTTATGGTCTGCTTTTCTGACTTCTGATATAATCATATTGATGATCAGACAACAGTTTGATTTATCATCTCATATTTCTGACTGATGAATAGGGCTATTGCTATTTTAGTCATACCAAACTTCGTAACCTATACTTTTCATTTTCCTGTCCGAAATGGACTCCTTTAAAAGAAAATTAGGGTCCCAGGTGAGGGACTTTCATGCTCACAATGGTCATTAATACACCCCCACAGATACGGGGAGAACATGCAAACTCCGAAAGACCCCAGCTGGATGGCTGGTTCAATCTAACGACTCTCCTGCTGTTAGGCAACACATTGCTGATAAAAAACAGAGTGGCCCAGCATTCATCACATCTCCTGCAGAGGTCAGTCAGGTGAATTGTAATAATGAGTTTTGAACGACATATGGGACATCAGCATTTTTTATCCGAGGGCACAGAGCCCTGTTAGAAAATGTGAACGGCTAATAGCCTTGGGGATGGAGAGGAAGAATGGGATTATTTAATCCTTTGATAGACGAAGGACATTCTTATTTATTTTTAGTAACATTTAAATAATTTCAGATCATTTCATGTTGATGATGAATACTACACAACAGCCTTGCAATTAATACTACAAAACAGAAAAAGATTATTTGTATATAAATTACTCACCTGACGTTTTGCTGAATTCACACAGAAAACTTTCTTCCCCTAACATGCCTCCACAGTGAATGAAGAATCCCAAAGTTAAGCAGAGTAAGTAATAAGCTATTAAGCAGAGTTTAATTGCAGGCACTTATCCAGGTGCACTCATCCATGCATCAGACCTCTTTTTTTATAGCAAAAATGCATGTGTTTGGGAAGTACTGAGCTGACTGAATAAATTGACTTGGATTATACAGCACAAGCTGTGTGGCAGTTTGTACACAGATGTTTGGATGTAGTTTTGCTGTAGTTTAACATGGCCCCCAATTACTCCAGTTCATCAAGAATTTTCCCAGTTTTTGTATTCTCTGTTTACCATGGAGGCATTTAATAAATACAAAGGTCTCTTCACAAATTCAGTGTAACACTGTTAAGCAACTGATAAGCAAATTATCATTTTGTGGGTGAAGTGTCCCTTTAACATACATTTGTCAGAGAAATGGAAGAGCCAGCTAAATGGACAATTGACCATGATCTTAGCGTATTTATAACCATATTTTAGCAGCGTTTTGTGCTCCTTAGCACATTTTGGCATGTAAACAGGGTAAACCAAGAGTAGTGAACATGCAGGTTAGCATTATATTTGCTGTAAACATCAGCTATCGTTGTTATTGTGAGCATGTTAGCATGCTGATGTTGGCATTTAGCTTGTACAGCCTGATGTAGCTGCAGACTCTTGTTCAGCATTGTTGTGGCTTCATTTTATATTGTTTTGCCTGCAACAGTACCATCTTAGTAAGGTCTCCCCTGCAAAAGATATTTTCAATTTCTAAAGGACTGACCTGGACAAATAAGGGTTTAATGACCGCCCAGGTATAACAGTCTCCCTTTCCTGCCTTACTGTTTTCATAAGGACAATCATGGCAGAATAAACTCACTGAGTTAACACTCTCTAATGAGATGAAATGAAAAAAATATGTAACTTGCTGGGCCCAATTAATTGACCAAACAATAAGCCGAAAAATTAAAAATGCAAAGATGGAAAAAGTTGAGCATAGGAGAATTTTTTGATGAGATCCTCCTATTACTCCTATTACACAAAAACACACATAGTCACACACACACACACACGAGTCTCTGCCTTCACAATTTGTCAGTTGCTTTCTGTTTATTGCTTGGAAAGGAGCTTTAGTCTCGTGCAGCCACACCTATCTCCACAGCACTGTGTCAGCGTTAAAGAAAAGTGTGAAATCACAGATTTTCTTTCTGTTATGGGGGGGAAAAAGCTGTTTTATTTTTGCTTCTTTAAACCAATTACAGTCATCTTGGACAGGATGCGGCAACAGTGCTCTTTCAAAGTAGTGTCGGGGTGAACTTGTTTTAGTGGAACATTTGTACATAAGAAAGCGAGCACCATCATTAAAGCTATAGTGTGTAACTTCTGTCGCCTCCCAGCGGATAATGCGTTATTACAACTAATAAGCCGGCGGCACTTCCATGTACACAGAGTAACACTCGCCAGTCGCCACACACCGTACACATACTTGCCTTTGTGGTAGGATCCACTTCTGAACCGTGTCTCGGCCGCTTCTCTGCCATGTTGCTTTCTCTTTCTACCTGCGCTCTACCTCTTGCTATGACACTCTCCGCTCTTCCTCCCCCTCCCTTCTTGTTGTGAGGAAGCATTTCCTGTGTGCCAGCGCGGGAATGTCGTCGGTCGACACGCATACTAAAAATGATATATATTGAAAAATATCGCGAGATGTTAGGAGTCGATCGGCTTAATCAGCATTGTGTCATCTCCTCGAGTAGTGGCTTGGGTGAAACGGACATTTACGGACCTGTAGAAGTTACGCACTATAGCCTCACTAAGGCCCCACAAATATCACCGTGTGATTCAACTTTTAGTGATAAAAAAGACACACCTAACTGGATAGTTGTCGCCCTAGAGGTGAAGCGTGACTATACTTTAGCTCAGGAGGAGCTCACTGTTAAAAGCAGGCCCCCAGCAAGTGAGCTAATGTTTCGTAGTGGCCAAACAGTAGCACTGCAATGTCATGTGATGTCCTGCGGCCCAAAAAGACATTTTCCCATTGATTTACAGTACAGGCCAAAAGTTTGGACACACCTTCTCATTCAATGCGTTTTCTTTATTTTCATGACTATTTACATTGTAGATTCTCACTGAAGGCATCAAAACTATGAATGAACACATGTGGAGTTATGTACTTAACAAAAAAAGGTGAAATAACTGAAAACATGTTTTATATTCTAGTTTCTTCAAAATAGCCACCCTTTGCTCTGATTACTGCTTTGCACACTCTTGGCATTCTCTCCATGAGCTTCAAGAGGTAGTCACCTGAAATGGTTTCCACTTCACAGGTGTGCCTTATCAGGGTTAATTAGTGGAATTTCTTGCTTTATCAATGGGGTTGGGACCATCAGCTGTGTTGTGCAGAAGTCAGGTTAATACACAGCCGACAGCCTTATTGGACAACTGTTAAAATTCATATTATGGCAAGAACCAATCAGCTAACTAAAGAAAAACGAGTGGCCATCATTACTTTAAGAAATGAAGGTCAGTCAGTCCGGAAAATTGCAAAAACTTTAAATGTGTCCCCAAGTGGAGTCGCAAAAACCATCAAGCGCTACAACGAAACTGGCACACATGAGGACCGACCAGGAAAGGAAGACCAAGAGTCACCTCTGCTTCTGAGGATAAGTTCATCCGAGTCACCAGCCTCAGAAATGGCAAGTTAACAGCAGCTCAGATCAGAGACCAGATGAATGCCACACAGAGTTCTAGCAGCAGACCCATCTCTAGAACAACTGTTAAGAGGAGACTGCGAATCAGGCCTTCATGGTCAAATAGCTGCTAGGAAACCACTGCTAAGGAGAGGCAACAAGCAGAAGAGATTTGTTTGGGCCAAGAAACACAAGGAATGGACATTAGACCAGTGGAAATCTGTGCTTTGGTCTGATGAGTCCAAATTTGAGATCTTTGGTTCCAACCGCCGTGTCTTTGTGAGACGAGAAAAGGTGAACGGATGGATTCCACATGCCTGGTTCCCACTGTGAAGCATGGAGGAGGAGGTGTGATGGTGTGGGGTGTTTTGCTGGTGACACTGTTGGGGATTTATTCAAAATTGAAGGCACACTGAACCAGCATGGCTACCACAGCATCCTGCAGCGACATGCCATCCCATCCGGTTTGCGTTTAGTTGGACCATCATTTATTTTTCAACAGGACAATGACCCCAAACACACCTCCAGGCTGTGTAAGGGCTATTTGACCAAGAAGGAGAGTGATGGAGTGCTGCGGCAGATGACCTGGCCTTCACAGTCACCGGACCTGAACCCAATCGAGATGGTTTGGGGTGAGCTGGACCGCAGAGTGAAGGCAAAGGGGCCAACAAGTGCTAAACACCTCTGGGAACTCCTTCAAGACTGTTGGAAAACCATTTCAGGTGACTACCTCTTGAAGCTCATGGAGAGAATGCCAAGAGTGTGCAAAGCAGTAATCAGAGCAAAGGGTGGCTATTTTGAAGAAACTAGAATATAAAACATGTTTTCAGTTATTTCACCTTTTTTTGTTAAGTACATAACTCCACATGTGTTCATTCATAGTTTTGATGCCTTCAGTGAGAATCTACAATGTAAATAGTCATGAAAATAAAGAAAACGCATTGAATGAGAAGGTGTGTCCAAACTTTTGGCCTGTACTGTACATTGTGAAAAAGATGTCTGTAAATCAGTGGATACATTTTATTTGGTCCAACAACAAGTCAGCCATTCAGCTGGCAATAGTTAGCCGCTCAGCTGGCATAAGCCTCTAGCATGCTTGCTCTACAGGCTGCACAGTGTGGAAGAAGTAGCCGATAATACCCAGACCATCCAGGTAATTTTATATGTAGCAGTTAAACCATTTTGTTACAGTGATGTAACAGAGGCTCGAAGTGAAATTAATCAGGACATTACTGAAGTCGCTGTCACTGCCGCATGCTGCTGCTAGGGGTAAAAAAGATGTGGCAAATCAACTCAGACTGGCCGTGTCAGGAAACAAATCAACACCGGGTGTGAGAGTCCCGCGAGATGCAGTCTGGGCATTTCTGACATGCATTCACAAGTTGTTTTATTCGTTGTAGATCTTTACAACATTTCACTGAAAGAACAAAGCAGGCATGCCTTATTGCGTCAAAATCTTCGTGTATACAGTAAGTTGTTATCTAAGAGGTTGTTTTATCCCGTTGGAAAGGTGATTTGGAAATGATAACGTGCAGATAACAGAAGAAAGGAAGAATGCCGGTCGAAATCAGTGGCCCAATGGCAAGCTTATAGCTGCAGTCTACATCTGATGAGTCACACTAATCAGCTGTTGACCCTTCACTAAATCTCACTCTCAAAACCCATCATCTCTCTATTTTTACCATCTAAGCTAATTTTCTGTCCCACATGCCATTAATCATGAATTATGTTTACAATATTTTGTATATTTTTTTGCAAGTGCTGCAGCCTGCATTTCTGATATTACTTCAGCCAACATGTACCTTAAACCAAATTAAAATACTGCACTGTGATGAAGTCATACAGAGCTGCAGAAACTTCTGTGCACCACCCAGACTTCACATTTTTGTGCAGGTGTGAGAGAAGAGTTGTAGGTGTGAGAGAAGAGTTGTAAAAGGTGAGACCTGATCAGTGTGGGGTGAGCACTGAGGAGGAGGACTGACAATCTGACGGTTGATCCACGATGAGCAATGACATTCCCCCACACCTACTTGCCCGATGAATGCTAAAGAAAACAGGTGTCTTCAGATGCCCACCATCTGCCCCTCAGTGACAAGGAGTCAGTGTACAGTACATAATGCATATGAAATCCATGTAACATTCATGTCACAGAACACCTCCGCATATGTATTGCTCCCAGCACCTGCACCGCCCCTCACATGAATGAATCTTATTTTCTCTCTGCCATCTATAAGCACTACAGCAGTCTCTGCCCGGCAGGCGGACTGAGCAGATGCACAGGGTCTCACATAGGGATGAGAGCGCAACTGTGCTCCAACTGGAATTTCTGGATAAATAACATCTGAAAGGACAGAAGAAAGGAATATACTGTTTCCTATAAGGTAAGAAAATAAGTGTCTCGTATAAAATTATTTGGCAAACTTCAGAAATTGTTAATGTATTATAATAATCTCCCTCTGGAATCTTTTTTCTCCGTCCATCACATCCCCCAGACTTATTATTTATGCATACACTACTAGATCTACTTTTATTAGTTAACTGTGAAGATGATAAGGCCACATGACTGCACATTGATTTAATAGAAAGACTTTTGTCAGGAAAATAAAGACATTTTCCAATAAGTGAGGTATTGTAAAGACTGATATGAACAAAATACCCACCAGACATGACTTTTAAAAGTATAATAAGTACAATAATTTATCTAAGAGCACATTTTCTATTGTGTTACAGTGGTCTCCTTGGTCCTGGATGTATTTTATTGCATTTGGGCTATTAGCTCCAACATCTTCTCAGTCATCCGTGTAATTGTTACAAGAGTTTCTCATCTAATCCACAGAGGGTTTGAATCTCAGATGTTTGCTAGACTTAGATTATATTATTCAGTTCTTGATTGGTGTTTGCTTTAGTATAATACGCTGCACAATGATCAAAATTGTATGGGCAAGGAACTATAAGTAGCAGAGCAGCTGTAATCAAATATTCTCTTTTACTCTGGCTATCAGGCAAATTCTATTAGATGTAATGTTTTCTTTAAAGGCACAGTCTAGCCAAATATCAATTTTTTTTTCATATTTTTCCTCTTAGTGGGAGTGTTGGAGATATCAGCTGTAGAAATGTCTGCCTTCTCTCCAATATAATGGAACAAGATGGCACACGGCTTGTGGCAGTGTGAGAAGTAAACATTAATGGCGTCTACCTCGGCTGAGCTGTAATGTTAGCTAGCTTAGCAGTGCTAGGTGAGCTAGCAGTAGATGCACACTTCTTCTGCACTGTGATACGGTTGAAGGTTGTAGTTTGGTAGAATGAAAATAGTTCCTACATGAAACTGCTCACAACAAGGTCTGTGGATTATCTTGAGTAAGTGGGTCATGATTTCTGTAAAGAGACATTGCTGCTGAGTTGTTTTTTTTTTGTTTTTTTTTTAACATTTTTTTTTTTTTTTAATTTTTTTCTCTGCACGGTTTTATAGGTCACAATATTTTTTGGTGCACACCATTTTCTACTTTTGCCTGCATGCACACTTTTAGTATGGATCCTACACACTGTTTTATAAATGAGAACCCAGGCCATGATTTCTAGAAAGAGACATTGCTGTTGATTTTTTCAAATGTATTTGTTGGTGCTTTGAGCACCACAAAGTGTGGTGTGCCATCTAGTCCCATTGTACTGGAGAGAAGGCAGACATCTCTACAACTGATATTTCCAACACTCTGCAACTCACACCAAAACAATCTAGACAGATAAATAGCAAAACAGGTAAGAGGAAAAATGTGTATTTTTGATTTTGGGCTGGACTGTCCCTTTAAATACGCAATCAAGTGTGAAAATGAAATTAGATTACATGATGGAGAAATTACTTATTAAATAGTAATTATTAATTCATCATATTAACTACATCAATTCAACATTCATCACTGAGTTGCCCTGGCCTATCTGTTTATAACAGTGAAAAAATGTTCACACCGTGATTGGACAGTCTTTTAGATACACAGTAGATGTTGAGCTTCAAGACGTGAACACATCATATGAAAAAATAAAACACAAGTTTATTAGATTTAATTCAAGTCATCCTTCTGCAAAGAGCACAAGCTCAATCTTGTGGAAAATGCTTCATCCATCAAGGTGTGTAAAATCTACCAATCACATATATGTCATAAATAGTTTGAGATCAATTATAACCTCATTTCATCCCAGAATACTAGACGGGATGATTGATGCAACCAATCTGCGTGTTGCCAGCCACGCTTTGCCACTTCTCTCAGAACAGATTGGTGATTTTGCTCAGCATTATACTGGGGGTATGTGAGAGAGCATACACATGACTACTCAATCCAACCACAATAATCAAAAACCAAAGGAGCTGGCTTATTGATTTTGTTTTTTGTAATTGATTCCTTCTTCTGCTCCACAAGATTACACTCCTACTGGGAAGAAGTATGTTTTAATGAGTTCTTTTACAATTGGATGGTTTTATTGACAGAGGATATCGGATATATAACCATGTGTACTGAGTACACAATGTAATAGCTTACCCATCATTATACCACTGCCTGTCTTTATGTCTCTGTCTCTATTATACCCAGATATCACCATGACCCAGAACCTAGTTCTTAACACCAGCTGGGTGGGGGGACCGAACCCATCTAATTCCTCAAGATTGCAGGAAAACCCTGTGACCCACCAGAACATCACCTATGTTGACTTCTACCTCCACAAGCCCTCTGTGGCTGCAATCTTCACCGTCTCCTACCTGTTCATATTCCTGGTGTGCATGGTGGGCAACGGCGTGGTGTGTTTCATTGTGCTGCGCAGCAAGAACATGCGTACGGTCACCAACCTGTTTATTCTCAACCTCGCCATCAGTGACCTGCTGGTTGGCATCTTCTGCATGCCAACCACGCTGGTGGACAACATCATAACAGGTCTTTTTTTTGTAGTTCCAATTGTTCTCTCTTTAATGATATGTCAATGCTGGGTTATAATATGAAAATATTATACTCAATTTTCTCTAAAGTGCAGGAAATCAAGTCTAATTGTTTTTAGCCATTAGGAGCAAGAAGTCATATCGAAAAGTCGGTATGTGACAAGATCGGAGTGAGAATGTGCTGGGCATACTTACAAGTTCTGATAATCTCAAATGAACAGTGCTTGTATGATTTTTGAAGCCTAAATTCAATCACCAGAAGTAAAATGCTAACGGTAAAAAGCTAGTATTCAGTGTGTTGATGCTGCATAGTCTCAGTTAGCCACTAGTTAACAACTGCCTTTTTTAAGGCACACAAAACCTTCAAAAATTTCAAGTAGGGTACTTACTGATGTAATTTATGTCATAGAACAAAATGTGAAAGTCTCTTAAGCTTGACTTAATGAGAGACCTTATTTCTAACCAAAAAACAACAACACAAAATCCATCGACTTCAAGACGAGGCAACCAAGAGTTATAAAATGCTGCCTCATTTCTGGGTCATTCCTGCATATTTGCATCATCACTGTAGCCGAAATATTTTTGTAACAGAATAGTGGCACTTTCTACTGTGAAGAATGCCCAAAAAATCTTTTAAACACAACTGAACCTGTTCTAGCAGGATAATGATCCGACATTGTGGAGAAATTTACAACACCAGCAACAGTTGACATGTTTACCTGATGCTAGCATGAAGCTTCATGTAGCAGTGTAGGCTACATAATGTAGCGCTTATGTAGCATGCCTGGTGCGAATGACCATATAAAGAAATCCGCCACACTATGACCAGAGGTGTAGTGGTGGTTGATGAGGTGGGTGTACTACTAGTTAGATGAGTAGGTTACTGAGGAGGAAGTTAGTATACTCTCCCATATATTACAAGGGCTATTTGGCTGATAGGTGGGTATACGGTAAATGGCCTGAAAAAGAAGTGGTTATATCCCGCATACCTGCATATACTCCCCACTACACCACTGACTATGACATCATACTGTGAGAAAAATGGAAAAAGTGTTGGAAAGGAAGTGTTGAGAACAGAAGGACACCTGTGGTTTTTTTCACTGATACAATCCCTACAAATTAGTCATGCAGTCTGCTTTCTTTTCTTTTCTTCTCTTTTTTCTCTTTTCCACAGGATGGCCATTTGGTAGCATAGTGTGTAAGCTAAGCGGTATGGTTCAAGGGATTTCCGTGTCAGCATCTGTCTTTACTCTAGTGGCAATTGCTGTTGACAGGTGAGGGTTGCAATAGTATTACTGGTTATTATATGCTCATAAAAGACTTCTTTTCCTTTATACATTTCCTCCAATCCCCTTTGTGTCAGGTTCCGCTGCATTGTCTACCCTTTCAAGCAGAAGCTGACCATCGCCACCTCAAAGCTAATTATCGTCATTATATGGGTCCTAGCTGTGTCCATTATGTGTCCCTCTGGGGTCATGCTCCAAGTCACAAAGGAGCAGAGAGTGCGAATTGTCCTTGGTAGCAACAACACTCGCCCCTTCTACTGGTGCAGGGAAAATTGGCCCAATCAGGAAATGAGGAAAATCTATACCACCGTCCTGTTTGCCAACATCTACCTCGCTCCTCTCAGCCTTATCGTCATCATGTATGCCCGCATTGGCTTCACCCTCTCCAAGACAGCTATTCTTCAGGTGAGGGGCAGTGGAAGTATGTCTGAACAGGGTGGAGGCAACAGCAAATCTAGCATGGAGGGTCGTCACACAATTTTGAAGAAAAAGAATCGGGTGATAATGATGCTGCTGGTTGTGGCTCTGCTCTTCATCTTATCCTGGCTCCCTCTGTGGACGCTGATGATGCTGAGCGACTACGCCAGCCTGACAGAACACCAGTATCGTGTTATTAACATCTACGTGTATCCCTTAGCTCACTGGTTGGCCTTCTTCAACAGCAGCGTCAACCCAATCATCTATGGGTTCTTCAATGAGAATTTTCGTAGAGGCTTTCAAGCTGCTTTCAAATTCCAGCTGTGCTCTGAGAGCAATGGGCACCAGAAGACCTACTCGTACCGAATCCGAGGGAATGCTGTACTCCCGGTCCAGCCTGCTGTCCTCAGTAGATCAGGCTCAAGAGCCAGTTCAGTGTTAAGGAAGAATGGGAAGTGCTCATGTCAGGAAGGAGGGAGCTTGGCTGCTAAAAGTCATATCAAAGAACAGGACCTGATCATGGAGGACCTGGAAATGGTGTCTCAGATTTAGACAGAATGAGACACTGCATGAACACTTCCAGAGGACCTGAGGCTTCTGGTAGATTATGTATTGCATTTCTAAGACAATGAAAAACAGGCATCAGAAATACATGAATGTACTATATGTGTATATTTGCTCCAAGTGAATGTCAGCCTATTCTCATCCCCAGGTTGCCAAATACCAATGCTTTGTCATGTTCCACAGTGTGTGATATTGACGCCAAAGGCACCCATTAGCATCTTGATGAGACGCATAAAGCTTTCAGCGATCTCTGTAAACCAATCTGCGGCAATGCTTGATGCTGAAGGCAACTGATGTAGTATAAGGAGTGAGAAAGTTCACGTTATCTGGGAGTGGATGGGTCACACAAAAACATGACTTTCACCCAGGAGAACGCAGTTAGTGTTGCCCACTGATGTCACTCGTGTTACGTTATGTGACAAAACATCTGTATTTAATGACTTGGAAAAGAGAATGGGAGATGTATATACAACTAATTTGAAAAAGCAAATACAGAAATATGCCTGTATTGATGGGATCTAATTGCCAAAGATTTTTCATATTTCCAAACTTTATTTTGCACCATATCAATGAATTTAGTTTACTTTTAAATAAAGTCTCTACTGATTGAAATAGACTTTAAACATGAACATATATATTATTTTACATATGTATTTTCTACAGCTCTGTCTCCTAAAAATTATGTTTATTTACAAATAACTTGAAACAGCAAATGCGTTTTTGAAGGAAACAAGTGAATTACATTTTCTATTAGCATAATGAGGAAATATTGCTAATTACGTACTTGCCAAGTCACAGAAATGTTGATACAGTTCAGCAATACACTATCCAGTAACCACAGCATTATTTTTTAATTACCCCTTGTTTGATTAACATTTTACCGTAATCACAGTCTAAAATAGCACCAGTAGGACAAGTGGTATAACTGTTTACAGTGCAGCCAAACAAAGTCACATTAAAGCAGTTGGTTTTGGTGGCATTCCAGGCATTTTTGATGAACCTTACCGTGTTGATTGTTTATATTGTTTGTTTGTTGTGCACATATTGTAAACCTATCAAACTTTGTCAACTCTCTCTGCAAACTCTCTGAGCAGGTGATGTAATACCTGTAAGATTTTTACGAATGGCACCATGGTGCAATTCAGTTTTTATTCATAAGGGCACTGAACCTTACTCTTACCCCTGATAGTTTTTAATGTTTCAGGAAGAATGAAGGCCTATCTAGACATCTTGGACGATTGATGATACTGCGTTTAGAATAGTGCATCTCTCAAGGGTGAAGTACAAGGTAGTGTGATGAGATATTGTGTCAACTTCCTCCAGTCAAAGTGCATGTTCTAATGCCTTGAGGCAGTTGCGCTGAGTTGATGGCTGTGACAAGCAGTAACAGGGGAACAGGATTGCAGGCTCAGTTGGAAAGCCTCCTGTTCTCTGCTTGCGCATGGGGTGATTTGAAATTTGAACACTTTAAACACTACCATGTCAAAGGGTAGAAATTTCCATTTACTAGCACACTAGTAACTAATAGATAAGCATTAGGATTCTGGAAAAGAAGAAGCGTGTGGAGTCTCACCTGAGAGCACAGCATATAAATTGAGATGAGACCTACTAAGCCAACACGAAGCACAAATGCATAATATAATGCTTGATAGGCATTCAGAACCATTTGACCATGACATCTGTGCTTAACTACACATTATGTGTTTATATCATCATCAGAAAACCTTCAGGGCTTAACCAACAATAAACTTCCTCATTACAGTATGTTCTGTACGGTATACTTGCATAATGATAGTATTCTTTTGTCATTGCCACAGAGGGTTACAGCTGTGTCAAGACAGCACTGTTGTAAAAATGATGTAATTTTTTAATTTTTATTTTTATAAGGTGTGGGCTCTTTTTCCTCACATAAGTACATTTTAATCCTCATAATTAGCTCAGGATGTTAACAGTGCTGATACTGATACTGGAGCAGGATAACATGTACAGTTAAGAATCATAATTGTAAAATGTTCAATTTGCTGGAAATTCTTGTATTAACTTATTCTCATCGTTATTATAAAATCCAGTTTTTGTCACTATTAGTGCTTAAATAATTGTCATTTTTAACTTTTTGTAGTCAGTATTTGGCAAGCTGCAGTATGTGATGTGTTTGTGCCAAAATCTTTAAGGTATCTTATGAAGTTTTTTTTTTTTTTTTTTTACCACTAGTGATGATACAGAGCAATGTATTTTATGTGAGTCCCTCCTTTGTAGTTGTGTCTAAATGGTAACCCCAGATTTGGAGAACTTGAGTGTGATTTCATATCCCATGTTTCAAGATACAATTTCAACTCAAACTATGATCTGTCCCTAACCCCAACCAAGACCTTTACCATGGCAACACCATAAAACAGTGAGACAAGAGAAATCTAATGTAGCCTGCCAGAGATTTTCACAAATATAGTGTTACCATCTAGCCACAACCTTCTTTTGTGAGTTTGTGACATTGTTTTTCAAATGTCTGTGTGAGCACCACCAGCCAAGCTCCATCTAGTTCCATTATTTTCAAGAAAAGGCAGACATCTCTATGGCAGATATCTTTAACACTCAGCAACTCACACCAAAACAATCTGAATTGAAAAATAGCACTACAGGTAAGGGAGAAAATATGTATTTTTGTATTGCGAGTGAACTGTCTCCTTAAAGCGTTAAATAATGTGACAAATAATAATAATGATGATGATTCATAAAGCCTTTGCTTTCTTTAAAAACCTGCTACTAAGTAAGTTCTATGTGATGAAGTGCTTGTGTCAGTGAAGGTGGGACTCTTGTTACTTGTAGTTTCTTTTTTGTATGCGTGTGCATGCCTCCCTTGATAACATTAGTGAGGATACTTCACCATGTTCCTCCTAAAAACTCATTCTTCAAGTCTTACATTTAAGCCGGTTATAAGAATGCTCTTCATGACATTATTGACAGCGACAAAATAACCAGCCTCAGGGATAGAAAGAAAAGGAGATTACCTCACTGATAGAGCATGAAGTGCACAGTGTATTTAATATATACTGGATTGGTTTTTCGGATTATTTTGATGAAAGTGGCTGTTTTTTTTTTGGTTTGGTTCTTAGCCAATCTGCACATAGATTTCACTGAGCAGGTTTATTGATCAGTTACCACAAGAAAGATGTAAAGAAATATGGAAAATATTCCTCTGTATGACTGCACTTGTGTGTGAACCTGTCTGTCTTATTATACATGGATACAAAAATGTATATTCCAGCCACCCCCTTTTGGCTTATTACATACTTTGATATTTGTATTTGAACAATATGGATAAATAAAGTCTAAAGTGGATAAATAAAGTCTACCGCCTAAAGTCTTTGCTGCTTGTTTGCAAAGTCGTTAGTGATCATTATTGTTACATCACAGTGGTAAGGCTGCAGACAACAAGGGCAGGTTCTGTGAGAGACAATGTTAGATATTTACAGGAATTATAATGATTTCGCTAAAGATCCAAAAATAGGTGATTTACTGTGTTACATTTTAGCCTTCATTATGAAAACATGACTTCTTGAAGTTTTGATGACTGAGTGCCAATTTCACAGAGCCAGCATATGATTTAGATGTGCACAGGAAAAGTGCATACATGAAACAAATTTTTTTTCCCCATCTCACTTCTACATTAAACTGCTGAGTTGTTGTTGCTTTAGCAGGGATAATACAATGTAATTACCATGACACTCATGATGTGCCACTAGTTGCCATGCAACCAGTAGCCCTCTACAAGTTGTCATACCTGATCTGACAGATGCTTGTTAGGGGGGTCTCAGTTTGACACAGGAGCCAAGTAGTGTATTAAATGTAAAGGTGTTGAACTGCGGATGATTAAAATACGATACATGCATTTCATGTCATGTTCGGGAGCTGTACAAAATGTTTCTGAAGGCTGCCATTAGCTCAGGGGTTTAGTCTCCTCTGTATTAAAATAATGAGGCATGCTACATTCTGTGTTTATTACTGTCAACAAATCCCATGAAAAGACAGAAGCC
Source organism: Epinephelus fuscoguttatus (assembly GCF_011397635.1). NCBI lineage: Eukaryota > Metazoa > Chordata > Actinopteri > Perciformes > Serranidae > Epinephelus > Epinephelus fuscoguttatus. Next base: position 9,507,593 of record NC_064769.1, on the reverse strand, counting down.
AACAATGTGTTAGCTCAACTCTCAAGACTTTCTCTCATGTCTGTGGCTCCCAGACTCCAGCCACAGACTGTGTAAAAATAATGGATGTAGCCACCATGATGTTGCTTAGTGGTTTGTTGACTGCTATTTCGAGGCCA